>NC_080065.1:168247394-168553894 GCF_949987535.1 Balaenoptera acutorostrata
TAACTTCACATTGATTTTTGACAAGAGTGCCAAGACATCAGTGGAGGAAAGAATAGTCTTTTCAACAAATGGTGCTGGGACAACTGGATATCCACAAGCAAAAGAATGAAGTTGGATCCCTACCTCATACCATAGAAAGATTAACTCAAAATGGATCATAGATCTAAATATAAGATCTAAAACTATAAAACTCTTAAAAAATATGGGAGTAAATCTTTATTATCTTGGGTTAGGCAAAGCCTTAGATATGACACCAAGAGCACACAAATGATAAAAGAAAAAATAGATAAGGTGGACTTTATGAATGTCCTTTATAACTTCAAAGAACACCATCAAGAAAGTCAAAAGATAACCTACAGAATGATAGAAAACATTTGCACATTGTGTATCTAATAGGGAATTGTATCTAGAATATATAAAGAACTCTCACAATTCAAAAAGGAAATTAATCCAATTAAAAGATGAACAGTGAGTCTAAATAGTCATTTTTCCAAAGAAGAGAAACAAATGGCCAATAAGCACATGAAAAGATGCCCAGCATCCTTAGTTATCAGGAAAATTTTAATCAAAACCACAATGGGCTATCACTCCATACACATGGGGATGGCTAGGAGAAAAAAGGTAGATAATAACAACTGTTGGTGAGGACGTGGAGAAATTGGAACCCTCATACACTGCTGGTGGGAATGTAAAATGGTGCAGCTCGTTTGGGAAACAGTCTGGCACAGAGTTACCATATAACCCAACAATTCCATTCCTAGATCTGTGCTCAAGAAAAGTGAAAACATATGTCCACACAAAAACTTGTGCTTACATGTTCAAAGCAGCATTATTCATTAAAGCCCAAAAGTGGAAACAACCCAAATGTCCGTCAACCAGTGAATGGGTAAATAAAATGTGGTATATCTGTAAAATGGAGTATTATTGGACAATAAAAATGAATTTAAGTACTGACATTATTAGGAATCTTGAAAACATTTTACTAGGTGAATGAAACCAGTCACAAAAGATCACATACGATATGATTCGATTTATATGAAGTGTCCAGAATAAGCAAATCCATAGAGAAGGAAAGTAGATTAGCGGTTGCAGGGGCTGGTGCGTGGCAGCAGGGTTGGTGGGGGTATTGGGAGAAAAGGGGGGTGACTGTAGATGTGTACGGGGTTTCTTTTTGGGGTGTTTAGAAAATGTTGTAAAATCGATTGTGGTGATAGTTGAATTGTACAGTGTAAGTGAATGAATTGCATGATATGTGAATTATAGCCCAGTAAAGCTGTTATATATTTTAAAAAGCATGAGTTTCATAGTGAGAAAATTATTCCCTTTTCAACTCTATTTTAAGTTTTCTGATTGAGTCAAGGATAGTCTCAGTTTGATACCAACAGATCTTTAACACCTCTGTAATTGTTCATAAGGAGAGAGATCAGGATTCAGGCTCAGAGTCTTAGCAGTTAGGAATATCGAGCTAGAATTTAACAAAGTGGAGTAAGGCAAAAACTGCGATGGTGGTGAAGAGAATGCTGGAGTTTGGTGCCCTCCCTGCTGGATCTGCTGGGGGCCAGTGTTGGGAGGGCAAGGCTATGTTCCCGAGCCTGTTCCTGCCCCGCTGGGAAATCTGAGCAGTAGTTTAACTTCTTTGAACCTTAGAGTCCTCTGGAAATGAAATGTTTTGCCTTAAAGAATTTTAGGGGAGTTTGAATTCACACTGTATTTGAAGGCTCCTGTAGAGCACCTGGCTTACGGCAGGGACTGAAGCCCAGGGGTCACACAGGTGCCACCACGCCCCTAATTTGCAGGTCATCTGGCTCCGCTCTTCACTTTGCAGTTAAGGGGGCTGCAGAGGAAACAGGGCTGGCCCAAGACCAGGATTTGGAGCCAGGTCTCCTGGCTCTGCATCCAGTGATTGCTCCCTGTGGCCATCTCTCCCTCCACTCTGCCCTTCAAAGTGGGGTCCGGCCTTCCTTAGCACCCGGCTGAGCACAGGGCTTCATGGTTTTGAGTCTCAGAAACTGACTCTGGCCATCTTAGGGCAAAAGAGGGACTTTCTGGAGCAAAGGATCCAGAGGTCCTGAAACCAGTTCCAAGAAGGGGCAGGACCTGTCAAGTGAACTCGTCGGGGCTCTGTGGCGCTCAGGGATGACTCTGTGGTCACTCAGCTCAGTAGAACCCTGCAAGGCCCAGTTCCAACCATAGCTTCCCCTCTGAACTGGGAGGACAAGCCGTGGCCTACACACCAGGAGGAGGAATGGCTTCCCAAGAGGAAGGAGGGGCGTGGATGGCACATGGCAAGGCCCCGTGGGTCCACCAAATGAGGCAGAGAGCAGGGGAGGCAAGGGCACCCATAGACAGACCGCTCCAGAAGGTGATGTTCTGGAAGGGTTAGAACAGTAGCTGACAGAGACGCAGGGGAGAAGACAAATGACTCCATGGAATTGCTGTCACTTGCTAGTGACCAGTTCCTCCCAAGAGATGGCTGGTGCTACTTTTGGAAAGGTGGAAAAATCAATATGCAAAACATCTGCTGTGATGCTGAACTGTGAAGGAGCCCTTACTAGCTAGGATGGAGTGGCTTAAATCCAATGGGATTTCATTCTAATGCCTATGAGGGGTCAGCGGTTGGGGTCCAGTCCCCTCCCCATCAAGCTGCCAGGGTTGCCCTTGTCTTCCCCAGGGAGCTGGGAGGGTAAAGAGTGCCCAAGCAGGCTGGGTGAGATGCCCTAGAAGTGGCAGACCCCGTTTTGGCAGTGTTGCCACTACACCATCATCAGACCAGGCCTGGCCATGTGGCCTCTCTCCCTGCAGGGGAAGCTGGTGCCCAACTGAATCTCATGGGTTCATTACCAAAAGGAAGAATGGAAGAAAGGATACAGTTCTCTCGGAGCTAAAATATCTCCAGGAGCAGGAATCTTACCAGATGCCAGCATTTTGGGGGAATTCCTGTGGCAAGAGTGTGTGTGTGTGTGTGTGTGTGTGTGTGCACGCACATGCATGTGTATCAGAGCAAGGTTGAGTTTGGGGCGAATGTGAGCTGATGCAGATGCATGCTGTCTTGTCCTCTGTCAAAATCTAGATCCTTCTGTTTTTGGACCAACTTCTTTTTTTCTCTCTTTTCTTGTTTGTCACTTCTGCAACCTTGACAGACACCTGACAGTCTTGGTGCCAGAGGTTGCAAGAATGACAAGGCTGAGTGACAGACCTGGTCACCATCACACACACGCAGGTGCCTGCCACATGCTGCAGCCTGTGGCTTCCACTGAAGGAGCCAGTGGGGACGGCAAACTGGGCACCTCACACATAGGAACAGGATGCACACTTGCTTGCCTGTGAGACCCCAACACTGAGAGTGTCAGTGTCTCTAGTGCTTTAAAATTCAAAGTAACAGAGGATATCTGTCAAGCCTCTTGATTCTGATAAATGTTTAACATTTAGCTTGCATTCCTAGTGACTACTTCATCAAAAACCAAACAGCAGGGAATTCCCTGGTGGTCCAGTGGTGAGCAGTTGGTGCTTTCACTGCTGGGGCCCAGGTTCAATCCCTGGTCGGGGAACTAAGATGCCACAAGCCATGCGGTGCAGCTTAAAAAAAAAAAGTAAAAAACCAAACAGCAAAGGAACAGGGCATAGAGGAAGGAGGAGGTAGGGCAGTCATCTTATAATTCACCAAGACCTGAGAACTAGTGATTTGATTTGATGACCAAAGAACTGCCAGGTTCCAGGCCCCTGTGGTGGCACCTGAGGTTTGAGAATAGAGTCCTCCCATGAGCCTCCCTCCTGGCCAGGTTAGGCTGACAGTCACAGAGTTCAAGAGCAGAGTGGATTTCAGGTGAGAGCCAGGGTCTGGGTGTCAGCCCCTCCGTGGAACACCAGGCTGGACAGGCACGGGCAGGGTCCTGATTGAATGCCCTTCATCTCAGTGTGCTTCAGAGACTTTCTTTAATATTTACCGAGTGGGGAGAAGAAACTGATTCTTATTAATAAAAATTACATGTAAAACCAAGATATACTTACCACTGGCAGCAGGAAAATCAAAGTCCTGGAAAAAAAACTCAGCAAAACATAGCCCACGTTCTGTACCTTGTCCTCTTGTCAATTTTCTTTTGCAGTTTTTCAGACAGATTATTCCTGGCATGCATACTAAAATGCTTGAAAATCAGGCAATAAAAGGAACCCTGCTTTCTTTGTGGAGAGCCCCTCACCAGGCAGTACTCTGGGCAATGGCCTTGAGGGGTGATCAGCCGCTGGGCTCAGGTGGTCATCCATTGCTCCTGGGATGGTCAGTGCTGGTCTTGAGGTGGGCAGCCTCTGGCCTCAGGGTGACTGCATGCTGGTCTGGGATGGTCATCCACTGGTCTCAAGTGGTCAGCTTCTGTTCTTGGGGCAGGTGCCATCCACGTTCATCAGTGTGACCCCCAGGTATGTTCCATAGTACCTGTCAGAGACGGGCTGATGCTGGTGAGGGGTTTAACTTCTCCATGAGAGAACTGTCAGTTGGAAGTCTCTGGTTGCATGAGGAAACCTGAGTAAACTGGTACCATACTTCCGATTTATCCCAGGGCGCTTCACTGCCCTGCAGATGAGCCCTTGGGAGGGTCCCTGCCAGGCAGCTTGGCCAACTTGGGCCCTGGCTTCCTGACAACAGCAAGGTAGAGGTCAGCATCAAAGAGATCCAGTGCCCTTTCATCAGCCCAGCGGCCTTTCACCAGAAGGCTAGTCAAGGAGAAGAACCAGCTTCCTGTGTACAGGGAGACTCCAAATTGTCCTGGGGTCACTCAGGCCAGAGAGGACTGCTCCTCACCAGCTTGGCTTCTGGGTCATTGTCACGCTGGGTCCCTCCAGAACAACCCCAGGATGCTGGGCCTGTGGCATAGATGGCTCTAAGCCTGGGGTACAAGTGTCCCTCCAGCAGAGGGGGCTGCGCTGCTGGACCCTGATGCCCCAGTGTCCTGCCTTAATTGTCAGGATAGGCCTGGTCTCCACCCAGGAGAGAGTCATTCCACCCGGGGTCTGGGGTTTGATTCCTAGATCCCGTGTGTCCCTGGCAGGCCTTCCCGCCCCTCAGTCTCAGTTTTCTCCTTTGGACAGCAAGCAGGTGGATGACATCACTTGGGTTGCAGAGTGCTTCCTACGTGTGTGTGCCCTGGTTCCGAGTGCCTCCTAGTCTGCATATGCTCCTGCAGCAACCACATGAGGGGAGGGAGAACCGCCCCCCTTTACAGGGGAGTAATTGGAGGCCCAGGAGCTTTGGCACCTGGGCCGAGGCAACCTGGCCAGACAGAAATGGTGCCGGGAACTCAGAACACCAGACTCCCACACCGTTCACCTGCTGCCACCCTGCCTGCCACATGTCCTTGAATGGGTTCCATTAATTAGAGGGGTTTGAGACACCAGTCTTCCCCCAAACCACAAACATGGGAAACGTCAATGGCTGCACAGAGAAATGTTTGCTATTGTAAACACTCTTAACCATGTGCCAGTAGAAGGGGATGGCTCACAGTATACTCACCCTGCCATCTGTCTCTCTCTCAGAGAACACGTCCTGCAGTTTTGGGGTCATTTATTTACTCATCTTGCAAACATTTTCTCACCCTCTCCAGGCCTGGAAGGGCCCTGGGACCCAGGGATGAGTCAGAGTCTGGGGGCTTGCAGGGTTCCCATGGGTCTTTCCTCTCCTCTATCTTCCCACAGTCTGGTGACCTTGGTGTCCCAGTCTTGGCCCTCATCGCTCTGGCTCCTGCCCTTCCTCTTTGTCCTGGACCCCTTCCCCAGAAGTTCAAGATGCCTTAAACCTGTGTCCCCAGGGGTCTACAGCTCTTGCGCCTCATCCTGTGCTGTTCAGAGAATGGCCACCCACTTCATCCCACTACCCACCGGGACCATGTATTAGTTTCCTGCAGCTGCTGGAAATTACTGAAAACAACAGAAACTTTCTCTCACACAGGTCTGGAGGCCAAAGTAGGTGCTGGCAGGGCTGTATTCCCTCTGGAGGCTCAAGGGGAGAACCCTAAAGGGGACCTCTGGCCACTGCCAGCTAAGCGGATGGACAACAGGAAATGCCGGCCTTTCTGATGTTTTGAGAGAATCTGGAAATCTGCTCATTTACGTGGAACCCTCTGATTCTTAAGTCGGAGCAACTAATTCAAGCTTTTAAAAACCCCTGAGTGAAGTCACTAAGTTGATGTGTTAGGGGACCCCAGCCTCCATCCCCCAACAAAGATGAATAATTAAACAGCTATCCATGAACAAAAACAACTCTAGGAGAGCTCAGGAGTCCACTTAAGAAACTTCAGTAACACAGTGGAACAAAAAACTTGAGAATAACTGCACAAGAAGAGAGGGAAGACAGCTTCATTCTGCCTGCATCACCCTGTCATCCCCAGCAAGAAAGAGTTTCCCTCACCGGGAAAGGGAGAGTGGGGTGAGCGACCAGTTTCCCTAGCCTCTTTGGGCACTGCACAAAGGACCCACTTTGGTTTCACCCCACCCAGAGACCAGCAAAGGTGAGATGAATAGAAACAGCTAGGAATAAGGAAGAAGGACACGGGCTCCCACCAGCCATGTAGTGGGAGCGACCATGGTTCTTTGTGGCCTGCTCTGCAGAGGACCCCAGCAGCTTTCACCACTGAAGAAACCAATGGCCAGCACAGCTGCTGCAAACCTCCTGCAGATTTTAGAGCTGAGGTTTTGCTCTACAGGTTTTTGCATTCACAGACACCAGGCACCTGAGCCCTCTTGCTTCCTCCATCCCCACCCCCGCCCTCAACAAGGATCTGCACGGGCAACTGGCCCAGGCCTCTGCAGCTGCATAAGTGCAAAACGCCAGCCTACACCACTATGGTTGACCCCTACCACTGTGCATATACTCAGGACTAGCCTCCAGCTGTGCACATGTATGCCATCAACCTGATTCCCATCACCAGCCTCCACTGCCATGTGTGCCCCCATGGTGAGACCCTGCAGCCCTAAGAGTGCACATCAACAGCCAGGGCTCAGGTAGCTGCTAGTGTGCCCACAGTTGACACTTGTCCTTCCTGCTGGCCCTGACCCTTGTCATGAGTGTGTCTGCAACTGGACACTGCTACTACCCAGGCACCTGCAGCTGGCCCCTGAAGCTGTGTATGTGCATACTACTGGTTCTGGCCACCACCACTGCATACCCTGGTCCCTAGCTGCTGGATCTGGAGGCCCCACTGAAGACCTCAAGAGTCCTTGCAGCCATTGTGGACTCCCTGCAGCAGTTGTCACCAAGGGCCACACAACTGTTGATGTCATGGATCTAGCAGCCTGAGCCAATGAGACATCACCTCTCCTCTGGACCCAAAGCCACCATACTCCCCACACTTGGTGCTCTACATCACTAGATCCAGTGTGCCCCCCACCCCACTGCAGGTGAAGGTCTTTCTTACTGAAGTCAGTCCATAAAATCTGGAAATGTGCAGAAAGCTATGCAAGGCACAAGGATTTTGAAGAATTGGGGAAACATCACATCATCAAAGGAACAGTAAATTTCCAGTACCTGACCCACAAGAAATGAGATACATGAATTGCCTGACAAAAAAATAAAAATTATTGTTCTAAAGATGCTCAGAAAGCTACAAGATAACACAGATAAACAATTTAATGAAATCAGGAAAACAATACAAGAACAAAATGAAAATTTCAACAAAGAAATAGAAAACATAAAAAGAACCAAACAAAATTTTGGAGCTGAGGAATACAATGGCTGAAGAATTCAGTAGAGAGCATCAACACCAGCTGGACCAACCAGAAGAGAAAATCAGTGAACTAGAAGACAGATCACTTGAAATTATCTAATCAGCGGAGCAAGAAGAAAAAAGAATGAAAAGGAATGAGGAAACCTTTGGGACTCATTAAGAGAAACAATCTATGCATTATTGAAGCCCAAGAAGGAGAATAGGGGGAGAAAGTGGCAGAGGGTTTATTTAAAGAAACAGTAGCTGAGAACTTTCCAAACCTTGGAGAGAGATTTAGACATCTAAGTTCATGAAGCTACTAGGTCACCCCAAAATGATCTTCTCCAAGACTCATTATAATAAACTATCTAAAAGCAAAGACAAAGAGATCATTTTAAAAGTAACAAGAGAAAAAATTTCTCTCATACAAGAGAATCCCAATAAGGCCATGAGTGGATTTCTCAGCAGAAACCTTGCAGGCCAGGAGAGAGTAGAATGATATATTCAAAGTGCTGAAAGGAAAAAAACTACCAACAAAGAATGCTTTACTTGGCAAAGTGTCTTTCAGAAATGAAGGCAAGATAAAGACTTTCCCAAACAAACAAAAAGAGAGCTCATTACTACTAGATCTGCCTTATGAGAAATGCTGAAAGGAATTCTTTAAGCTGAAGCAAAATGACACTAATTAGTAATATGAAAACACGTGAATATATATAACACACTGGTAAAGGTAGGTATATAGTCAACTTCAGAATACTCTAATTCTGTAATATGGTGGTGTGTTAACTACTTAACTCTAGTATACAGGTTGAAGAACCAAAGTATTACAAATAGCTATAGCTACGATGATTTGTTAATGGATACACAATATAAAAAGATGTAAATTGTAATGTCAAAAACATAAAATGTGGAGGTGAGGAATAAAAGTACAGGGTTTTTGCATGCAATTGAAATTAAATTGTTATTAACTTAAAATAAACTGTTATATCTCTAAGATGTTTCAAGTAAGCCTCAGAGTAACCAAAAAGCAAAAACCTTTATACACACAAGATAAAAATACACACAAGATATAGAGAAGGGAATCAAAGTACACCACTACAGAAAGTCATCAGTTCACAAAGGAAGACAGCAAGAGAGGAAGAAAGGAATTACAAAAAAGTCAGAAAATAATTAACAAGATGGCTTTGGTAAGTCCTTACTTATCAATAATTACTTTAAATGTAAGTGGGTTAAATTCTCCAATCAAAAGATATAGAGTGGCTGAATAGATTAAAACAAACAAACAAACAAAACAAAACAAAAAACCAAGACCCAACTATATGCTGCCAACAAGAGATTCACTTCAGCTTTAAGGACACACATAAGCTCAAAGTGGAGGGATGGAAAAAGATATTCCATGCAAAGGGAAACCAAAAGAGAGCAGGGGTAAGCTATACTTACGTAAGACAAAACAGACTAAGTCAAAAAACTGTAACGAGAAACAAAAAACTTCATTATATAATGATAAAGTGGTAATTCATCATGAGAATATAACAATTGTAAATATATATGCACCCAACATCAAAGCACCTAAATATATTAATCAAATAGTAATAGATTTGAAAGGAGAAATGGACAACAATACAATAACAGTAGGAGACTTCAGTGCCCCACTTTCAGCAATGGATAAATCATCCAGACAGAAAATCAATAAGAAAACATTGGACTTGAGCTATACGGTAGGCCAAATGGACCTAACAGATATTTAACAGAACATTCCACCCAACAGTAGCATGATACACATTTTTCTCAAGCCTGCATGCAACAATTTCCAGGATAGGTCATATATTATTAGGTCAAAAAACGAGTCTTAGCAAATTTAAAAGACTGAAATCATACCAAGTAACTCTTCTGACTACAATGGTATGAAACTAGAAATCAGTAACAGGAGGAAAACTGGAAAATTCACAATACACAGAAATTAATACACTCCTGAACAACCACTGGGTCAAAGAAGAAATCAAAAGGGAATAAAGAAAATATCTTGAAACAAACAAAAATGGAAACACAGCATACCAAAACTTATGTGACACAGCAAAAGCAGTTCTGAGAGGAAAGTTTATAGCAATAAATGCCTACAATAAAAAAGAAAGATCTCAAATAAACAACCTAACTTTATATCTCAAGGAACTAGGAAAAGATGAACAAACTAAGCCCAAAGTTAGCAGAAGGAAGGAGGTAACAAAGATCAAAGTAGCAATAAGTGAAATAGAAAATAGAAAAACAGTGAAAAATATAAACAAAACTAAGATTTGGTATTTTTGAAAAAATAAAATTGACAAACGTTTAGCTAGACTTACCAAGAAAAAGAGAAGACTCATAATAAATGAAAGAGGAGACATTACAGCTGATATTACAGAAATATAAAGGATCATAAGAGACTACTATGAATACGTATACACCAACAAATTGACCAACCTAGAAGAAATGGATAAATTACTAGAATCATACAACCTACCAAGACTGAATCATGAAGAAATAGATAATCTGAACAGACCAATAATGAGTAAGGAGATTGAATCAGTAATCAAAAATCTCCAAACAAAGAAAAGCCAAAGACTACATGATGTCACAGGTAAATTCTACCAAACATTTACTGAAGAATTAATGTCAACCCTTCTCAAACTCTTCCAAAAATTTAAAGAGGAGGGAACACTCCTAAACTCATTTTTGTGAGGCCAGCATTATCCTAATACCAAAGCCAGATAAGGACACTATAAGAAAAGAAAACCACAGGTGAATATCCCTGATGAATATAGACGAAAAAATTCTTGACAAAATATTAGCAAACCGAATTCAACGGCACATTTAAAAGATTATACACCATGATCAAGTGGGATTCATCCCTGGGATGCAAGTTTGGTTCAACATATGCAAATCAATAGATGTGATATACCACCTTAATAGAATGAAAAATAAAATTGATATGAACATTTCAATAGGTGCAGAAAAAGCACTTGACGAAATTCAACATCTTTCATGATAAAAACTCTAAACAAATTAAGTATAGAAGGAACATACCTCAATATAATAAAGACCATATGTGACAGCCCATAGCTAATATCATACTCAGTGGTGAATAGTTGAAAGCTTTCTCTCTAAGATCATGAATAAGACAAGGGTGCCCATTCTCACCACTCCTATTCAAAATAGTACTGGAACTTGCTTTCTTGCCAGAGCAAGAAAAAGAAATAAAAGACATCCAAATAGGAAAAGAAGTAGTAAAATTATCCCTGTTTCCTTATGACATGATCTTGTATGTAGAAAATTCTAAAGACTCCACCAAAAAAACTGTTAGAACTAATTAACAAATTCAGTAAAGTCTTAGGATACAGAATCAACATACAAAAATCAGTTGCATTTCTATACACTAATAGTGAACTATCTGAAAAAGAAATAAAGGAAACTTTTCCATCTACAATAGCATCTAATATAGTAAAATACTTAGGGATAAATTTACCCAAAGAAGTGAAAGATCTGTGCACCGAAAACTATAAGATACTGATTAAAGATATTGAAGAAGACACAAATAAATGGAAAGATATACTGTGTTCATGGATCAGAAGAGTTAATATTGTTAAAATATCCATAGTGCCCCAAACCATTTATAGATTCAATGCAGTCCATATCAAAATTACAAATTCCAATAGAAAAAAAATCCTAAAATTTTTATGGAACCACAAAAGACCTCAAATAGCCAAAGCAATCTTGAGACAGAACAAAGTTGGAGGCATCACACTTCCTGATTTCAAACTATATTACAAAGCTATAGTAATCAAAACAGTATGGTCCTGACATAAAAACAGACACATAGACCAAGGGAACAGAATCAAGACCCCAGAAATAATCCTATGCATATACAGTCAACTTATATTTGACAAGGGAGCCAAGAATAATTAATGTGAAAAGATGGTCTTTTCAATAAATGGTGCTGGGGAAACTGAATATTCACATGCAAAAGAATGAAATTGGACCCCTGTCCTACATCACTCACAAAAATTAACTGGATTAATTTGGAAATGGATTAAAGACTTAAACCTAAGACCTGAGACCATAAAACTCTTAGAAGAATACATAGGGGAAAAGCTCTTGGCATTGGTCTTGCCAATGATTTTTTGGCTATTACACCAAAGCATAAGCAATAAAAGCAAAAATCAACAAGTGAGACTACATGACACTATAAAACTTCTGCATAGCAAAGGAACTATCAACAAGATGAAAAGGAAACCTAGAGAATGAGAGAAAATATTTGCAAACCTCTTATTGGATAAGGGATTAATATCCAAAATATAGAAGGAACTCGTACAACTCAAAAGCCATATATATATATATATATATCAATTTAAAGTGGGCAAAGGACCCAAACAAACATTTTTCCAAAGAAGACATACAAATGGGCAATAAGTATGTAAAAAGGTGCTCAACATTACTAATCATCAGAGAAACATAAGTTAAAACCACAATGAGATATCATGCCACATCTGTTAGAATAGTTATCAAAAAGACAAGAGGTAACAAGTGTTGGTGAGGATGCAGAGAAAGGGAACCCTTGTGCACTGTTGATGGGAATGAAAATTGGTTTAGTCACTATGGAAGTTCCTCAAAAAATTAAAAATAGAACTACCATGTGACCAACAATCCCACTTCTGGCAATGTGCCCAAAGAAAATGAAAACAGGATACTGAAGAGATATCTGTACTCCATGTTTATTACAGCATTATTCACAATGGACATGGAAACAATCCAAATGTCTATCTGTGGATGACAAATTGATAAAGAAATGTGGTACATATGTACAATGGAATATTATTCAGCCTTTATAAAGAAGGAGATCCTGCCATTTGTGACAAAATGGCTGAAACTGGAGGATATTATGCTAAGTGAAATAGACTAGACACAGAAAGACAAATACTGCAAGATCTCACTTACGTGTAGAATCTAGAATGGTCAAACTCATAGAAGTAGAGTGTCAGATGGTCATTGCCAGGGGCTGGAGGGAGGAGGAAATGGGAGGTGATTGTCAAAGAGTACAGAATTTCAGTTATGCAAGATAAGTAAGTTCTGGATATCTTTTATATAGCACAGTGCCTATAGCTAACAATATTCTATCAAAAAAATCATATACTTAAAATTTGCTAAGATGGTTGATATTACATGTAGTGTTCTTACCACAAAATAATGATAACAATAAAAAGGATGGGAGGATACTGTGAGAGGTGATGAATATGTTTATGGCCTTCATGGTGGTGATGGTTTCATGAATGTATTCTCATTCCCAAACTCACTGAATTGTATATATTAACTATGTACATCTTTTTACATGTCAGTCATGCCTCAAAAAAGTGGTTTTAAAAAACCCCTAAACCCCGAGTGGGTCATAAGTGTGTGATCTAAAGGAAATACAGCTGCAGGTTGACACAGTGGGGACTCTTAGTGTAAGACTATTGGTTTATGGATAATGGACCAAAAAATCAAAAGTGTGGGAGCTGGATGGGGCAGTGATGGCAGGATGGCCTCAAGGGGAGGGCAGGGCCATGTATCTGCAGTTGGGGCATGGCATTTGGGGGGTCTGAGCCAAGCACTGAAGGGAGAATTAGAGTTTACCGATGGCCAAGGCTGGGGGCAGGAGCAGGGCCTTCCAAGCTGAGGGCTTTGTGGGTTCAGGAGCCTGAAGGCCAGGCAGTGTGCACTGTATTGGAAGGACAGGACTGTTTCAGCGACTGGTGTGAGGTGTGTGAGCTGGGGGCAAAGAGGACAGTGGCAGACTGAGAGCCTTGGATGCCAGAGTACAGAGTAGCCTGAATCCTGATGGGGACAAGGGTTCATCGAGGGCTTTGCAGCATGGAAGAGCCATAGCCAGTTTTGGGGGAGGCTTCAGTTGCTGTAGAGTCTGGGCTGGTGACTGTTGTGGCTACAAGGATAGACGGTGGGGACTGTGGCCAGCTGCAGTGGTGCGTGCTCCAGCCGTGGTGTCCACTGCTGGGTGTCATGCACTGTGGTCAGAGCCTGCATTTTCCAAGGAAAGATGGAATTCCATTTTTGAAACATGAAATCTCATCATTTTGAGTGTCGGGTTCAGAACTTTGAAAACACTCTTTGTGTCCAACTGAACATATCTGTGGCAGATTCAGTCCCCGGCTGACAGCTTTGGCCTTTGTCTTGGCCTTTGGGCTCCTGGGGGTGAAGGTGGGGGATAACCCAGGCAAGAACCCCTTCCTCAGACAGGGTTCATCACCCCGAAATGGCTCTGGCCTTGGTGGCTGGAAGTGGAGCCTCTGGAATGATGGGGCCTCTAGGGCCACCTGTTTGTGCCCTTCCCAGCCTGGGGTTCAAGGCTAGCACCTAGCTGGGGTGCTGGGCAGGGTTCACTGGGCCCTGCTCAGCCAGGTTGGAGGCTCTGCTCTCTGCGGCCCTCCTCACTGCTTCTCCTCCTTGGTCTGCTGTGCGCTGGGAATTTGAACAGTCTCATCTTTGCCCTGCAGGCTGGCCTGATCCGTATGGAGGAGGAGGAGTTCTTTATCGAGCCCCTGGAGAAGGGTCTGGCGGCAAACGAGGCTGAGCAGGGCCGTGTGCATGTGGTGTATCGCCGGCCGCCCACCTCCAGACCCCCTCCTCTGGGGGGGCCACAGGCCCTGGACACAGGTAAGGCTGCTGCCGGTGGGAGGGTTGCATGGTGGACCCTGAATGTCCCCCCTGGGGAATGCGGGCACCCTTTCTGTAGCTCTGGTCCCAGGCCAAGGCTGAGACCCGCCCTTGCTGACCGCATAGCACAGTGGGCGTGCTGGGATGCTGGGTCAGGGACCTCTGCTTTGGGTGTATGTGGGCCATAAGCTTGTAGGTCTGAGGCCTCCACAGCAGGCAGTAAAGGCTGCCTGAGGGTCTAACCTTTGGCTGCCTGAGGGCTGGCAAGTGTCAGGGAGAAGGCAAGCCAGACCAGGCCTGTACCCCGGCCTGAGTCCCGCGCCCGTGTCTCTGAGCCTATGCCTCTGAAGAAGACGTCTGCCGCCCCCTCACCCCCATCCCCAGCCTCTTTCCCCTGCCTCTGTGCTGTGCTTTCCCTGCAGTGGTGACCACACCTCCCTGGCTGCTCACAGAGAAAGGCCCTGAGTGCTTCTTTGGCCCCAATTGGACCCTGCTCCCTCTGGGAGACAACTCAGATGCCAGGAGGGGAGGGAAGTGCTCCACAAAGACCCCAGAGGTGCTCCCAGCAGCCTCAGCAACCTATGCACAGACTCATGTGGTTTTATCTTTTTCAGCTTAGAATCAAAGTGCGCTCTGGGCCCAGGAGCGTGGAAGGAGCTACTGGGCAGGCGGTGCAGCCTCTCAGAGCCCTCCAGGAGGACACACCTACCCTCAGCCCAAACCTCCCCAGCGTTCTCAGGATCTCAGGTCCCGGGCTTCAGTGAGGCCAGGTTGGGGTCTGGCTGTGGTCCTGGCCGTGCCCAGGATCTGTGCTTGGCTCTTGCAGGGTGGGCTTAGCCCTCAGTTTCGGGTTCTAGATTCCTGGCTGCGCTCGCCCATGGCCAGGGCAGGTGGCAGCAGGCAGGGCGTTGAGGCCTGGGTCTTGAGTCAGGCTCATCTGCATGTTCACAGTGAGCCCCGGAGGACCTACTGGGCCAGCCCAGCCGTGCTGTGATTAGCCGAGACACCCCCATTGCCCCAAGCAGCCTTGGCTCATTTAATTTAGGTCTCTCTGAGTTCCCAGCTGACAGATCAATTGGGTGCAGCCTGGCAAGGCACCATTCTAATCTCAAGGAATGGTATCAGATACTTTTGCAAAGGAATTGTCCCATCAGGAATCCCAGTGCTCTCTAGAGCCGATCAATACTTCCAGCTGCCCCTTCTTCCCAGATGATGAGTTGTAGGTCTCCTGCCAACAGTGGAGGGGGCACCCCAGGCGCTGCCCGTCTGGCCTCCCCCAGCTTCAGCCCCTCCTACCTCTTTCCCACCCTTGGGCTTCTCTGCATGGGGGGGAATGGAGAGTAATCCCGTTGGGTGAGGGCAGGAGTGGAAATGGGGCGGGGGAAGTGCCCCAGACCAGGGATCAGGGCCCTGGTGTTGCTCCTCGCTGGCTGTCTGCCCTTGGGCAAGTTTGGGCCTCTGGCCTCTGCCTTCTCATCTGTCCTGTGGCATTAGAAATGCCTGTGTCTCATAGAGCTGAGGACCTGGCCATTTTGGGCTTGGTGCTTCTGGGCTGGCCTCTACCGGAAGATTCAGGGGGTTCCCTGCGGGCCCACTTAGGCTGGGTGAGGCGGAGCTTGCACAGTGAGGCTGCCAGGTGCCCTGGGCCAGGGTGCCAATCCCAAATTCAATGTGGTGCCTATCTCCTGAACATGGCAGCCCTCCTTCATGGCCTGACGGGCCTTGCCTTATTTCCTGGGCTTCTGTTGGCCTTTTGGCATCTTCTCTTGAATCCTTCCCCCAGCCTTCTCATCTGGCTATCTCTCATGAGAGCTTGGAACTCAGAACACAGGAAAGGAATTTCAAACTCAGAATAAGCCCAGAAACCATTGACCTTAGAAGAGAGAAGGCCAATTGCATGGGTCTGGGACGGAGGCTGCACTGAAATGGGGTGGGGTGAGCTCTAGACCTCAGCCCGGGGCTGTGGGTGTGTAGGCTGAAGGCTGTGGGGCCGAGGGCAGTAGGTCTCGGCCACAGGCCCAGAGTCTGGCGCCAGACCCCCTTTCCTTGACGTCCCTGCCCAGTGTCAGCGTGACCCTGTGTGGGTGACTTGTCCACAGAGAGCACATTTCTCCCTGCATGTGCCTGATTGTTTCCACTGGGCCCAGGGCTGAGGCCCACTCACTGACTGGAGGTGGTACAGACACATTTTATGCTGGAGCTGGTCTGAGGGCCCACGGTGACCCCCGACAGTCTTGCTCTCCGTCAGCCCAGGCCTTGTCAGGGCCCACGGTGGCAGCTGGGAGATATGTAAAAGGAGTGTCCTTGGCTGAACATGTTTGCTCCGTGCTCTTTCCTGCAAGAGGACATGGCCTACTGGGCACGGAACACCAGGACCTCCATGCAAAGTCTTTCAGGATGTGTGTGTGAGTGTGTGTGTATAAGGCTAGGAGACCCTTTCTTCTGGTGAATTCTGATGGGAACCCTGATGTGTCAATGTGACTCTGGCCAAAGAAGGCAGGAGGTACTGATCGGAAGCTTCCTCCTGCCCCCGCAGGGCAACTTCTGGAAGCAGGTTTGAAATACCCTGGCCATTTATCAATGGACAATGGATATAATGGGTCCTCGGAGGAAGGGGAAGGGGAAACACCTGTCCTGGGCCTCCTGGTCTGGGAGATTAGCATCTGGCTGGGTGTGGGTGTGCGAGTTGGGGTGGGGGTGCCTGCGGAGGGTGGTGAGGGTATGGGTGAGGGGGCCTGTGGGGTAGGGTGTTTGTGGGAGCATGTGTTGTACACAGCTCTTCCAGAGCATTGAGACATGCTGCCATGGCCCTGTTTTCCCTGAGCAGCCAACAGGCTTCCTGGGGTGGTCTCAGGGGCTCCCAGAGCCTCAGAACATCATTGTTACTAACGGTCTCCATCATCTTAGGTCAGCTACTGGGTTGCAGACTGCCCAGGGAAAGGATGGAAAATGATGCTTTTAGCGTGTCTTCCAGGACTCAGGCCACGGTTGGAGGTTGCACTGAGCAGCTTAGCCCACAACAATGTCACCCTCAGGCCCTGGAGGAGGGTACCGGGGTGGGCAAGGGACTGAAGGAGACCAGGGTGACTTTTTGTCCCTCACTGGACTCACAGGTGTTGCAGAAGTGGCTCTGCTGGGCCTGGGAGCCTGGCTGGGCCAGAAGGGCAGGGCTCCAAGGCCAGGGTGCCAGTGTGGCCTTTTGGGGAGAGGAAGTTCAGGCATCTCCAGGCCTCTGCTGGACTGGACCTTCCCCCAGCACCCTGAGTCCCTTTCTCAACCTTCCCCAGAGCCAGCCCTGTGCCCAGGGCCATACGTTGGGAGGTGTGCTGTGTAACATTGGCCTCTCTGGTGTTTGCACGTGTGTGCATGCATGCATGTTTGCATTTGTATACAAGCATGGAGAGAGCCTCACTCCCAGTTCTAGGCCACTGTCTGAGCACTGCCCTGGCTGCCATCTGTTGACACTGTCTGGGGTTGTTGAGGGGGAGCCAGGGCCAGTGGGTACAGGATAAGGAGCCCAGCCCAGCCTGGAAGCCCTGCTCACAGCTTGCACTGCGTGATCCTGGCATGTCACGCCCCTCTGAGTCTCAGGCTGCTATGACACATTACCACCAACTGGGCGGCTTAAAACAACAGCACTTCATTCTCTCGTAGTTTGGGAGGGCAGAAGTCTGAAGTCGGTCAGTGTCACTGGGCTGAAATCAAGGTGTCAGCAGGGCTGGTTCCCTCTGGAGGCTCTAAGGCGAATCTGTTCGTTGCCTCTCCCAGCTTCTGGTGGCTGCTGGCATTCCTTGGCTTGTGGCTGCATCACTCCAGTCTCTGCCTTCGTGGTCACATCACCTCCTCCTCTTCTGTGTCATGTCAATCTCCCTCTGCCTCCCTCTTATAAAGGATGCAGGTAATGGCATTGGGATTCACCCTGATAATCAGAATGATCTCCACCTCTCAAGATCCGTAATCTAATCACATCTACAAAGTCCTTTTTTGCCATATAAGATAACATTCACAGGTCCTAGGGATTAGAACCTGGTATCTTTGGGGGCCACCATTCAGCTTATACAGGAAGCAAATCAGCCTCCCTTTCAAGGCTGGCTATGCAATGAATGGGGTGCACATCCGTGGAGGAGCGACACTGCAGGTACCCTTCACTCCTTCTCAGGGGACAGTGCTCAGGCATAGCCCAGGCAGACCCCTTGGCCCTCTTCTGCCTCTGCTGGACCCTAGTGCCATCTCAGCCAGACTGTGGGGCCTGGTGTGCTATGGCTGGTCTGACCCTGAGACCAAGTGCGCGGAGATGCGGCCTTCCTGGTCACACCAAGGGGGGCTGAACTTGGGACTCTGGGCAAGTCCCCACTGGGTGGGAAAGACCCCTGGGTCACATACTGGGCATGTGGTCTCTCTGTCAGGCACATTTGCAAGAAGTCCTGCCATCCCAAGACAAGGGCTGCAAACTCAAGAGACCTGCAGCGCCCGGCAGGCAATGCCAATGAGGACAATGGCAGAGGGTAAGAAAAAGAATTACACCCACCCTTGGCTTGGCATTAATTTTCCTGCTTTTGCTATAAACACGGACACAGAGAGAATGTCTCTGCTAAAATGGAAACGGCAATGTGAGTGCAGTGGCACATGGCATTTGGCCCTGGCCTCACCGTGGGCACAGCACAGATGACAGACTTCATCCACAGGGGCAGACCCTCCTCAGCTCCCCTGACCAAGACCTGGTGGGACTGTGGGCCTGGGGCAGCCAATCCTCTTACTGTCAAGAGAATCCAGACATTAGAACTTTTATTTGAACCCTCCTGATTTTAAATTGTTGCTTCAAATTTCTGAAAAGCACCATATGGGCCAAATAAAACATGACCCCCATTGGCCACATGTGCTTTATGAGAGGCAGAGGTGGACGTGTCCTTTGCCCTCCTCCACAGGCCTCCTGCAGTCCCTGGGCATGGCCTTGGGACCAAGGAAGGGCTGTGAGCTCCTGCTAGGCAGGTGGTACCCCGTCCCGCGAGCTGCTGCTGGGCTGCAGTGTCTCCCACCCTGCCTTGCACTTGGCCCTGGGCTGAAGGAAGAGAAGCCAGACAGCTCAGTGTCTGTGACCTTGGCTGCCTCCTTCTCGGAAACAGCCAGTGCCAAGCCTTTGCCCGCTGCTGTCAGGCTGCGGCGTCCTCCCTGGCGGGCAGAGGAGGCATGCTGCCCTCAGGAGCGCTCTGCCCTGCTGCTGCCAAGGAAAGCCTGTGAGGAGGGAAGGGCAGGGTGCCAGTGCTGCCATGGCTTCTCCACGTGGCCAAGCGTGGCCAGCCCACACAGTCTCCACCCGGCGGCCCGCAGCCCTTCCTCCCCTCCTGACCTGCTGCGTGTCTCTGCCCTGTCCCATTGCCTTGAGCCACATAGTTTTCTGGGCTGCTGAGGAACCAGGAGTGAAGCTCATGTAGGCCCTCAGGGCAGGAGCCAGAGGGCTGGAGCTGATGCTGGGAGCTCGCAGAGGCTGTGTGAGGTCCTGCAGGCAGCCCCAGCAGGGAAGGGGCCGACAGATAGTGCTGTATTTCAGTCAGCCTGCTGCGGTCCAGGCTGGAGGCAGGGAGGCCAGAGCAATGGTGCAGGGAGAGTGCAGCCCTGTCAGGACAGGCCATGGGTGGGAAGTGGGCAAGGCTCCACTTGGTGGTAGTAGGTTGCCAGGCGTACCTTGGTGATGCAGTGTGTATGAGTCATAAGGGAGAGGGCCCAGTCAAGGGTGAGGCCTGGTGGTGGGTGAGGGGTGGATAACGGGGTAGGCGATGTGGAGGGGGCACTAACTTGCTGGAAACCAGATTCGGGAGGCTTTCTGTGCTATAGCGGTTTATGCCTTAGTGTCCTGTTGCCACTGTAACAAGTGACCATAAACTCAGTGGCTTAAAAAAAACACAGATTTATTCTCTTACAGTTCTGGAGGTTAGAAGTCCAAAATGGATCTTAAGGGGCTAAAATCAAGGTGTCAGCAGGGCTGGTTCCCTCTGGAGGCTCGAGAGGGGAATCTGTTCCTTGCCTCTCCCAGCTTCTGGTGGCTGCCGGCATTCCTTGGCTTGTGGCTGCATCACTCCAACCTCTGCTCTGTGGTCACAGTGTCCTCTCATCTGTAGTAAGTTTCTCTCTGTTTCCCTTTTTTAAAGACACTTGTGATTACATTTGGCTCACCGGGATAATCCAGGAGAATTTTCTCATTTCAAGATCCTTACCTGCATCACATCTCTTGATGTGATGCAGGTAAAAAAAACCAAAAGAGTCTCTTTTTTTTTTTTTTACTTATAACAGATATAACAAAAGTTTAATATCCTAACTATATAAAGAGCTCCCAGAGATCAATATAAAGAATTACAAATTATCTGAAAAAACAACTGAGCCGCAGATATTAAGAGGCAAATAGGAAATGCATTAACAGAGGGAGATACAGATCGTTAATAAACATCTGCAGAGTCTCTTTAGCCATATAAGGCTATACTCACAGGTTCTGGGGATTAGGATGTGACATCCTGGGGGCCATGATTCAGCCTACGTGATATCGAAGTGTTGAAGGCTGAGGTCCTGGCAGAAGTGGAAGAGAGGCCCTTGGCAGGCTTTGCACCCTGAGTCCCAGATCTGGCCAGAGTCCAAGTGCTGGGACCTCTCTCTGTGTCCCCAACCCAGGTACTTCCTGAGCCATTTGCAGGAGCCTGGGGCCTGGCCTGGCACTTTCAGGTGGTGACCCAGGGGCTCTCCCACTGGACTTGAGCCGTGCCCTGCCCAGCCGGCCATTGCCAGCTCACTGAATTGCAGCTCAAAGTCTGGGCACCTCAGTGCTAGATGCCCAGGGCCTTCTCATTTCCTCCTCCTCATTCCACCCCTGAGCTGTGCCTACAGCTTGGCGATGAGAGGAAACCCAAAGACAAGCACCGATTGTGAAACCCGAGGCAGTCGGCCCGACAACTGCCGGGGGGCGTGTTTCAGAGCTGAGTGCATCCTTGGCAGAGGCCTCGGTGCTCCCGCCGCTTGCGGCCGGCCCCCTGCACAGCTGTTGGAGATGCCGGTGTGGTGATGTGACCATATGCCGGGGAGGTGGGCGGGGGGCCAGCGCTGGGACAGCCGAGGCTGCACATTCTCTGAGGCCTGGTGCTGTCTGGGGTCAGACTTAGGAGACCACTCCAGAGCTGTCGGCTGAGCTGGGGGACTTTCTGACTGGGGTCTGCGGCCTGGGGGCTCTGCCCAGGGGCTATGAAGGCAGAGGTGATGCCTGCAACCAGGCAAGGGCTTGGGCCCACCTCATCCTGCAGTGGAGACTTGCCTGGTGTGCCCCTCTCCTCCCCGCTGCCCCGATGCAGTCTGTGGACGATACTCGACCTGGCTGGCACAGACAGCCCACGAGCTCAGCTCCTCTCCTCAGACACAATTCACTGATACGCTTTCTTTCTTCCCCTTGGATCATGTAGCAAATGTCCCCCAAAGAGCTTTCTGTCGGCACGTGGTAACCATGCCTGGCTTCCAGATAACACAGCGTCTCAGGAGCAAAGCTGTGCTCTGCTCTGGGTGCGTCTGGAGTTTAATTAGCAAGAGTGGTGTGCCTGGTTGTCACATCGGCCGTGGGCTCTGCGGGTCTGCTCTTTGCAGGTCCCCAGCACAGCAGACCGGGATGTTTCTGGGAGAGACATGATGTCTCCAGTGGCAACTTTACATGTCTGTGGCATTTGTGCTTCACATGTGTCGGCCGGCCTGCCAGGGTGGGAGCAGCTGGGCCCGAACATCCATCGGGACCCTGACAAGACTCCCTCCACACCCCATGGGACAATTGTGAAAGAGATCTGGGCTTTCTGCATGCTGTATCTACAAGATGGGGGACAGAGGGACAGGTGTCCCACACTGGGTCCCTGGACAGAGGCCTCTTGGCGAAGCGGTGGGCCCTGATGACAGGTGAGAGGCGCTGGGTCCCAGCGTAAGAGGGATCGGGCTGCGGAGACAGCTCTAGGGACGTATGGAGGGGAGAGAAGCCCCTTCCCCAGAAGCAGTGAGGCCGGGCATAGCTCAGAAGCTGGGTTTGGGCCCGAGGTCCAAACTCTGCCAGTTTGTACCAGTCGGAGACCTCTGACCAAGGCCTGTTTCTTCTAAGAATTCTCTGCAGGTTGGCAAACACTTCAGCCAGCTCCAAGCCTGAAGTGTTTTCTATAAAAATTTCCAACTTTCCTTGACCTATTTCTCTTTCAGATTAATACCAAGCAGCGCTGTGCACTTGGCCCTGAAGGAACTCTGAGCTGGGAAAAGGTCATGCAATTAGACGGAAGTGCTGGTGTCTGGCTCTCTCTCCCTCCCCCGCTCAGGCTTTATTCTTCTCTCCCTCAGTCTGGCCCTCTCTTTCGCCCACACATACTCACGCGCACACGTTTGGAACTTGGGCTGGATTCTTGAGTTGGGATGTTTCTCCCAGAGCTCTTGACCTGGGTCCACTGGCCTGGGCTCAGTCTTGGGGTGTGGGCTTCACCTTGACCTGGAGCAAGGCCTCAGGCAGTATGACTGGAACTCATGGGAGAGCCTGGTGGCAGAGTCCAGCTGGGGTACCTTTCGAGGGGTGTCCAGGCAAGATGAAGGTGCACACTTGGTATGAGGTCAGGGCTCAGGTGATAGCTTGTAGGACGGCACAGGATTCAGGGGAGTCCAGGGCCAGGACCTGGTGGAGGAGGTGGCCTGGGAGCTGGGCTTGCATGGGGAGGAGGGTGGGGCTGACCTGGACTGGAAGGGACCAGGCGCCTAGTGATGTTCCCAGTCGTGGGGGGAACAATAAGAGTAACAGTAGCACTCCTTGATGGGGCACTCAGGCTCAGGGCAGGCACCCTGCCCACTGCTGCAGAGAGGGGTAAAGCCGTGAACAAAGCAAAAGCCAGGAAAGGGTAGACTGAGTCGGGGGGAGGTTTTCTGGGTCAGAGACAAGATGCATCTGGCTGGTGGGAGGGCCCAGCCTGCGAGACTGATCCAGACAGAGGGGACAGAAACACTTGGCACTCTCTGAGGCAGGAGTCACCCCAGTGTGGCCGAGGGGCAGAAAGAGGGCCACGTGCCTGGCGCTGAGGGATTAATGGGGAGAGAAGAAGGGCTGGGCCTGGAGAGGTGGGGAGGGCTGGATTGTGTCCAGTCATGGAGGAGGTGAGGTCTTATTCTCCTCGCAGTGGGGAGCCTTTGGAGGACTCTCAGTGGGGAGAGTGGCCGCAGGAAGGTCCATGGGGGGCCCTGGGTGGTCCTGGTGGCCGATGACAGATGGCCAGGTAAATGATTTCAGGATGCTTTTGGAGGTAGGGCTCACAGGACGTGGGTGTGAGGGAAGGATGGAGGACGGCTCCTGGCTTTTGAAAGACCTGAGCTACTGGGAGGATGGTGGATGGTTGTGACACAGCCTGAGGTGGGGATAATGGGGGAGGAGGGCAGGTCAGGCGGCCCGGCCAAGTGCAGAAGCCAGAATTGGGGCCCAATCCTCAGACTTCAGAGCTGTGCCCCCTCCTGCTGTTCCTTGCTGCCCTGGCTCAGAGGAAGGGATTTCCCAGGAGAGGTAGTGCGGGCCATGGGCCAAGTCTATTTGGCTTCCAGACTCTTGCGGAAGGGGACAGGGATCCCAGACTTGACCCCATACAGGTGGGCAGGCTCTGGGGTGTGCTCCCGGCCGCTCTTGCCCCGGGAGTCAGAGGCCCTGCTCTGTGGGACGGGGTAGCTGGGCATAGTGTAAAGTCTAGGGTCCCTTGGACGTGCATGTGTCCTGGCCTCTATGGTAGTTCAGGTCCTCCTTCCCAGCCTGCCACTTTGGCGAGGGGGCCCGGACCTGCTGGGGTGGATGGAAGCTTGTGAGAGTGGGCATGATGGGCTGTGTGCCTGCTTCTCAGGCCCTCCAGTCAGAGGTCTGCTGTCCACCCAGTGGGCTGGGGGCACTGCTGACCAGCTGCTCACACAGCCTGGATGGTAGTAATGACCTTGCCCTTTGTGCAACCTCTCTTGGAATTTGAGTTTGGGGATCTCCTGGCCAGGGGGGCCTCAGTTCTTCTCCTGTGAATAGGTATCTGTTGCTGACCCTGCAGGTACGACCTGAGCCAGTCTGGACACCCTCGAGCCCTGGCTGTAAACAGGGAGTACTTGCTGTGTGACCGAAATAATTATGGGATCCAAGCGCGACAGACTCACAGTTCTGGGGCAGAGCCAGACTGGTTTCCCACCGCAGCTTCCAGAGACACTAAGTCCTTACCAGCACAGGGGCTTTGCCGGCTGATACTTTGCTGATCCAGCAGTGAAGCAGCGCTGCTTTTTGCTTTAATTTGTGCTGCTTTGATGGTTGGCAAGGACGAATGATCTCCCCGCGTTTGATTACTTCGTATGTCTCCTCTTCCTGTTTAAGTCCTTTGCCTGTTCATCTCCTGGGCTCCTTTATATCAGGATAAGCCCTTTATCTGCTTTAGATATCGACTTTCTGTCATGTTTGATACAAGCCTTTTCCCCAGGCTGTATTTCCCTTTTCCTTTTCAGTTTTGTTAGTTTTTGTTGCACAAAAGCCAGTGTTTCCATAGCCCAGTCTGTGGGTGAGTCTTTTCCCTCATTGGAGCCGGTCGGTCGTTGGGGGACATGTACCTTTATTGAGGGCCTGTGTGAGGACAGGCGCTCTGCATCTGTGTGTCATTTAATCTGTATGGCAGCCCTGGGAGCAGGCAGAGAACCGGGCCCAGGAGCACTGCCGTGTGAGCAATAATGAGAGTAGCAGGCAGAGGAGAACGCAGCATGGGTGGAGCTCACCTGTGCAGGTGTCCCCAGAGTGCTGCAGGTGCATCATCTCATGGATTCTTGTAACAACTCCGTGGGCTTGGTTGGTGCTCACGTTATGGATGAGGAAACTGAGGCGCTGACTGTCACAGCTCGTGAGTTGTAGAGCCACGGTTGAAGCCAGGCTGTCCACTCTTGTGTGGGCAGGGAGGAGCAGGCTGGGAGCCAGGACTGCCTGGCCCCCTGTGCAGCGTCTCCTGTCCACCCCCCAAAGCCTGGGCCCCACCTGAAGGCTGGCCATCTTTGGGACCCCTGGGGCTTTCCGAGCCCTGAGTCTCTGCCCACTGGCTGCAGGAACTGAGGCCCAGAGAGGGTGAGTGAGGAAGTGTCTCAGGTCATTTAGCACATCAGCTGTGGGGAGAATCGTTTGCTTGCTGCAAAATTCCCAGCATTGGGTGGGTTGCCTGGCACATAGTTGGTGCTTAAATATCCATGAAAAGAAAGAAGGAACCCGGCTGCCTGGAAAGCCTGGCCACACGTTTGTCATTCCTGAGGAAGCTGTTGTCCCTGGCAGGCATTTGAGGGCTTGCCACTGAAGCCCACTTGTATTGTTCCAATAGCTCTTACACTCCTGGCTTCGGATTCTTGGGTTTGTGCAGGTGGGACGTTGCTGGGCCCTCAGGCCCCCTGGGATGTCAGGTGGTTGTGCGCCTTCACTGCGGCACTGGGGAGATGAGCCGGGCAACAGTGCCTGGGGGCCAGGGGAAGGTCAGCCTCGCTGCGCCCAGCACACTCTGGCTACCATTCAAAGACCGTGCTGTTGTCTTTCCACATATGCCCCGTGGAAAACCATATCCATGTACTCATTTGTTCAATTCACTCAACTGATATTTACTTATGGCCCACACAGGGCCTGGCACTGGGCCAGGCGCTGAACCCTGGGAACCAGACAGACACAGCATCCCCAAGCCCAGCGCCATACAGCTCATGGTGAACTGGTGGGTCTGCAAATGCCTGCACAGTTAGAAACAGTGGGAGATGCCACAAAGTGACCACACAGGAACTGGAGGCTGGAGTTGAGATCTGAAGTGTGGATTGCAGTTCACTAGGAGAGGAGGGGGGTGGGGGCAGCAGGGGCGAGTGTCCTGAGGGCAGTGGACTCAGCCTGTTTGGGGGGTCCAGCAGGAGGGACTGGTGAGGGCAGAGGGGTCCGAGGTGGGCTGTCTTGGTGTGGAGGGGTGGTCCTCTGCTGTAAGTAGAGAAGCAGCGTGGCCTGGTTACTTTGGAGGAGGGTGAGAGGAGAAGAGGCACGAAGACAGGAGGAGGCTGCCACCATGAGCCCGGAGAGAGACTGTGGCCTGGGCAGGGTGGCCCTGGGAGTGGAGAGGGATGGCCAGATGCAACATGGAGCGGTAGAGCAGCAAGGGTCTTGGGGGTCCTGTTAGGTATTCCCCATGGTGGTCAGAGGGGGTTGCTGCCCACTGGGCAGAACCACATTTCTATCCAGGCTCGCAGGGTCCTCCCAGGATCAGGGAGGAGCCAGAACCACAGCTCCCAGCCAGGCCCCTCCCATCCCTACCTCTGCCCCACCCTGGCCCTGCAGATCCAGGTTGGTGATGCTTGCCAGAATCATCTTTGCTGAGGTCCAGGCCTGGGAAGGTCTTTGTGTTTCTGGGCTTTTTTTTTTTTTTTTTTTTTAAGGCTTCTATCCAGATCTCTCTGAACTCATGTTTGGGACGAGTAAAAATGCCATCTGCAGATTCCTGGCTGAAGAGAAATGCTGCCTTGGGCCTGGAGCTTTTCTTTGGCCAACGGCAGGGACTCTGTGGGGTGTACCACAGGGGCCAGTATCACCCTCTTTATTCTCAGTGCTTTGGTGGTTCATGGGCCGGGGCCAGGGCTGGACAGGCGTAGAGGGACAAGTAGGCTTGGCAGGTGATGGAGTCAGGGAAACAAAGAGCTGGGGCACCAGGCCAGTCTGCTGATGTCCAACAGAGTGAGGGACCAAGGGCTGCCCTGGAATCCCCAGAGCCCCCAGGTGTGAGCCCCTAGTGGCCTGTGGGAAGTGGGATTCAGGGGGTCAAGTTGACTGAAGTTCAGTACAGGTTGTTTGGGTCCAGGGGCTCAAGGGGGCTCAGGGTGGGGACAAGGGGAGTGATGGCTTGCTCGATCCCACCCACCCAACCCAGAGCCACAGTTGTGGGCAGCCACAGGCTGGAGTGCAGGCACAGTGTGCCCAGTGCCCAGGCTCAGGAGGGGTGGGCTGGGTGGGCAGCGACACGGACCCCGGATGGGCCAGAACCCCCAAGGACAGGAGCTCATCTCCTTGCCACCTTGCGCAGAGCCTGGGGTCAGGTATCTGCGGAGGGCAGCGAGGGGCATATTTCTGCAGGGGTCTCCGATGCCAGCATCGCTGGGGTGCAGGCCAATGTGGGGTCAGTCGCAGGAGGGATTCCGGTTTCTCAGGAGTAGCCGGAAATTGTGATTTTATGTAAAACATTTTCATTTTCAAATGTTGAGAGCTAATTCAAAAATTTCAAAAGCTGTGTGTGAGCCAAGCAGGCCCCTGGCAGCAGCATGGGTGAGAGGGTCACAGGATGGCTTCAGTGCCCGGGAACCCAAGCCCACGGTGGCCCTGCGTGGCTGGGACCGAGCTCTCGATGTGGCGGGTGATGCCACGGAGTTGAAATGCACTTCAGAGGAATTTTTATTTTCCTTTTGGGAACGTTGCGAGAGACCTTTCCAGCGGTCTGTTTCTGTGAGGAGAGATCTGCTGTCGTTGTATTTTTCTTGGAGGCCGCTGGGGAAGCCCATCTGCAGAGCATTAGTGGGAAGGGCGTGTGGCTGGGGAGGCTCCATCCCAGGCCTCCAGACAGAGTCTGGGCGGGGGGGGGAGGGGTTTGGTTGGGATCAGCCCCCAGACCCCTGGAGATGGGCCCCCTGCCCACCAGGTGCTGGGGCTGCCCCGCCCCACTGGCCAGGCCACATGGGGCTGAGGGGACAGACCCTGTGCTCGTTGCATCTTGGTGCCGAGTCCCAGGGGCCTGAAGTTCTGCTTCCCCAGCATGCTCGTCCCTTCTCAGGGTCCCTGCAGCTTGGGGAGCAAAGATCAGTTGTAGGTGCTAGAGGACTCTGGCCGGGGACTTCCCTGGTGGTCCAGTGGTTAAGAATCCACCTTCCAATGCAGGGGACGCGGGTTTGATCCCTGGTCAGGGAACTATGATCCCACATGCCGCAGGGCAACTAAGCCCGCACATCGCAACTGCTGAGCCCGCACGCCACAACTAGAGAGCCCACAGGCCACAACTACTGAGCCCATGCGTTCTGGAGCCCACACACCACAACTAGAGAGCCCACACGCCACAACTACTGAGCCTTCGTACTCTGGACCCCACACGACACAACTGGAGAGAAACCTGCCTGCTGCAACGAAAGACCCCATATGCCACAATGGAGACCCCACATGTCACAACTAAGACCTGATGCAGCCACATAAACAAACAAACAAACAAACAAACAAATAAATAAAGGACTCTGGTCAAATGACTGAGCTCCTCTCTTCTGGGCTGTGTCCCAGAAGCTACTTACATTCTTGGCAAAGTCACCAGTAGGACAAAACAGGGCTTGTCCTTGTCCTGGGACCTTGGACTGGGAAGGACACAAGGTCTTCACATGCTGAGAAGAGAACCCACCTTGGGCTACCTCAGAAAACTCAGTTTGGGCCCTTGGTGACAGAGACAGCAGGCGCCAGGGCCCGAGTCCCCCCTCTCTTGGTGTCTTCAGTTCCTGGAACGTGTGGGTGCTCCCCAAGGGCTATGGTGGCCCAGAGGGAGTGAGGGAGCCGAGGGGCTCAGCATGACCCTGGCTTGTTGGTCCCTGCTCTGGCCCAACCTCAGTTTCCCCATTTATAAAATCAGGGGCATTGGACCAAAGCCAGGCTCATCTGTTAGCTTACAGGCTGTATCCCCGTAACCTACCCCCCTCCCCGCATGTGTTATTTGATTTACACAACGTCTTCAAAAACTGTGAGAGTACACTTAAAAGTCAGGAGGTTTCACATTAAAATCTCAATTTTCAGTTTCTCAGGAAGATCAGAAAGCCCAGCAACCCTGGGCCTGTTCCTGAAGACAGTATTTAGAGGGAGGTGCCGGACCTCTTCTCCCCCCTTTTTCCTGTCTGGCCGCCTGCCTCACGTTGGCCCCACCTGCCCTCATTGGCAAAGGAGAGAGACTCCAGGACAAAGATGACCTCTGGTGGGTAGTTATACACTCACAAACTCTCTCTCTGTCTCTCACACACACATGTACACACAGAGGTGTACATATGCACACACGTGTGCACACACATGTACACGTGCACACACATGCACAGCGCAGACACATCTACATCTTCATGCAATGAACCTTGGGACCCTGAGGGGTTTCCCAGGTCCCTTTCCCTTTGGGCACCCAAGACCCAAGTGAGGGGTCACAGGACTAGACAACCTGGGGCATAGGGACTCCCTGTGCCCTGGGCCGAGCTGGCTGCTGGACCCTCAGCCTGAGCGAGAGGCACCTGTGCTCCCACCTGAAGGGGACGTGCGGCTGCAGTACTCTGAGGGCAGAACAAGACCCTCCAGGTCTCTGCAGGAAGAAGGACAGCCTCTGAGGGCACTCACCATGGTGGGCACAGGCCAAGCTGCGGGAGGCACTGGGGGACAGTGACGGGGAACTGATGGGGTGATTTGCCAAAGCTTATGTGTGGGGACGTAGGCAGCTCCTGGGCCTGCCAGATTGGCCTGGGAGCTTCTGTGCAAAGGGGCTTTCTGGGGCTGGTGGCCTGGTGGGTAGAGGACGATTGTGCCTGCGTGTTCCAGGCCCTGGCAGCCTGGCCCCGCATCTGCTTCTGCAGAATCACCTGCTCCCCTTGGATGCTGGCAGCAGGAGAGAGGGAGATTCTGGCTTCTTGTGTAGTTCGTGTTTGTATCACGTGTGGCTCCCGCAGTGGCCGAGGGCCAGTTCCCTGGGAACACAGTGGTTTTCCCACCTGCTGTGCCTTGAGAGGAGGCAGAACGGGTCCCAGTTGCACTGTCTTTGGGAGCCAGCCCTGCCTCAGGGATTTGCCAGCCTGCTCTGAGCTGGGACCTGGCTGGCTCTCAGGAGAGGAAGCAGTAGTGGGGGGACGTGGATGGAGGGAAGGTGGGGGAGAAGGTTGATCTAAATCCAGCCCACTCTCAGACCCAGAGCCCACATCAGCTGCTCCAGCCCTGTCCCGTCTCCCCAGCCTCAGACCCACACCCCAGAGCCCTCCTGGAGGTTTTCGCCACGAGGCTGTGATGCCCCAGTCTTGAGTCAGACACCCCCAGGCCCAAATCCAAGCCCCAGCTCTGAGCCATTGAGCAGTCCTCTGCTCGCTCCTCAGGCTCTGACTGCTTTGAGTTACTGTGGATTCCAATTTCAGGGACGGAGAGCCCTGCAGGCCTGGCCTAAACTGAGTGCACAGCAGCTGAATTCAAGTGTGAATCTCCCCTGCCTGATGGGCAGGCTTCTTCTCCTGTCCAACTTCAGTGACTGCCTTGGCATTGCTGATCCCCAAAGAAGGTGTCCTGGGCTATTATCTTCAGCCCCTCCCTCACCCTCTGGAGCTAATCTGTGAACAAGCCTAACCAGTTCTACCCGTAAAATGCCTAGAAATTGCACTGCCACCATTTCTGCCCCCGACTTTGTTCCCTGATTCAGTTGTCATGGACGCAGAGAATTCACTTTCCAGTGTCAGAGTCCATTCATTCACTCGCTCATTCACTCATTCACTCTTCCATTCATTCACTCATTCATTTACTCACTAATTCATTCACTCACTCATTAGTTTATTCACTCACTCATCCATCCATCTGTCCGTCCATCCATCCATCCAACAAGTGTTTGCAAGCACCCCTGTGCCAGCCCTGTGCTGAGCATTGCACATGCACAATCTGGTCTCTGCTTCTGAGGAGTCCTGGTTTAGAGGAGAGGCAGAGAAGGGGATGGACCATGACAAGTGCCGCTAACACGCTGTAGAGGCCCAGGGCACGAGCAGCTAATGTTACCCTGGTGGGGTGAGCATCAGAGCGTGGCTGCCAGACCCCAAGGCCAAGTGGCTGTGCTAGGGCTACAGAGACAAGAGCAGGGTGTGCAAGCTCAAAGCACAGACCCTGAGGTCTTGCTACCTGGTTTAAACCCTGGCTTCTCCCTCCACCTCTGTGCCTCTGTTTCCTCATCAGAAAAATGGAGGTAGGGGATCTCCACCTGGTAGGGTTGTTGGGAGAATTAGTCCCCATCGAACTTGTGAAGAGCCCAGTGTGGGCCTGGTGTGTGCTGAGCACTGAAGTGTTGCCTTGAGCAGAAGGGAAGCCCCACACCTGTCCGTGGCCACCGGACCGTCAGGCCCCTTCTCACAGGTTGCCACCCACACTACATTTTTTCAGCAGATGGTTGCTGGGCGACTGTCCCGTGCCCATTTCAGGCGGGCTCTGGGTGGGGCAGTCTTGGGCCAGACCATTTTGCCCTCCTGCCTTGTCAGGTCAGGTGAGGGGAGCAGGTGCAGTGCGGGGCCATGGGTCCTGATGTAGAGGGGGCACTGAGGCCCTGGGGGAGTGTTGGGGGGCGTCATCGACTCTGCCTGCTGCACCAGGACAGGCTTCCTGGAGAATGTGGCACTGGGTAGTCCTGAAACATGGTAGAACCTCTCATCAGAGCCTTGCCCGTGCACCCAAGACCTTATGCACTGAGCGGAAAATGCGAACTGCCAGCCATAGAGCTTGTCGGACCCTGTGGTATGTTTGTCACTGTGACACACAATAAACTGAACAAACTGAACTAATATTTAAGAGGATTTATATACACATATGGATTTCCAGCTTTCCATGAGAGATCAGGACCCCTGGCAGCACCGGGCTTGCACTATCCTCCCTTGTGTCTCCATTGGGTGGGTGCTGAGGGCCCCTGGATCGGGGAATGTGTGCTCCTTTCCCAGTCCCCACCATTTCCACTGACTCCCTGACTCATCGTGCCCTGTTGTCTTTTGGTTTTAGTCAAAATATATTTGACTGGGCCTTCCCTTGTGTCTCCATTGGGTGGGTGCTGAGGGCCCCTGGATCGGGGAATGTGTGCTCCTTTCCCAGTCCCCACCATTTCCACTGACTCCACTGACTCATCGTGCCCTGTTGTCTTTTGGTTTTTTTAGTCAAAATATATTTCTCTGGGCCTTCGATGCTATCACAAGTTGATATAGGACAGCCAAGCAGAGAGGTCCTGTGAGAGGCAGTGTGTGCGAGACCTGGTGGCGTAGAGAGTATTCTTAGGGCTGGATTTGCAGCCTTCCAGCTGGTGTCACTCATTTCTGTCTCCCCTGGACTCCTGTTAACATTTGAGTTGCTCCCCCTGGGCTTTATTTTTTTGTGACATAAAATTCATGTAACATAGGATGCAACATTTTAACCATTTAAAAATGTATATAATCCAGTGGCTTGTAGAAGATTCACAACGTTGTGCAACTATCAGTACCATCTAGTTCCAGAACATTTTCATTCCCCCAGATGGAAACCCTGTACCCACTCCCACTAACAGTCACTCCCCATCCCCCCTCCCCTCAGCCCCTGGCAACTATTAATTGACTTCCTGTCTCTATGGCTCTGCCTATTCTGGACACTTCATTTAAATGAACTCACACAATATGTGGTCTTCTGGGTCTGGCTTTACTCCTGGTCTTTTAAAATAATCTGTTTTGCTGGTGTGCAAGCCCATGGTTTACCCCATGCCGTGCCAGCTCGATCTTGTCCCTTGTGGGTCTCTGATGCCCTTGCCCGTGCCCTGGCTCTTCTGGGCAGGTGGTCGTGCTGTGTCTTCTAGAGCCTCGTGCCTGTGACACTGACCACTCTTCAGGCTCCTGGCAGGGGCAGTGGACCAGCCTCCTGGCTCTTTCTTCTGACTTGCCTATGACTATAACCACTTCTCTGTTGATTCCAGGTACTCTCCAGAAACAGGCATGAAGGAGCTTTACTTATTTCTTCAGAAAACATTTAGTTTAAGGCTCTGTCCCCGGGGAGGGTGTGTAGTTCCAGGGCCCCTCTTCATGGGAGTATAAGGTGCCCAGTGACATGAATGTAAAATGCTACTACTGCTGCTGTTCTTTGAATCCACAAAGTAGCACTCAGCGGCAGAAGGAAGGCCCTGCTGGGGCAGGGTTCAGGGCCTGCCTGCATCTCACATGCCTAAAATAGGCAGCAACGTGCTTTTATGAAGCCCAGGGGCGTGACACAGTAGGGAGCAGTGGGGACTGTGGTAAAAAAAAAAAAAATCCAGCACATTTCCATCGAAGGAGTGGCCTCCTCCACACTCCTGAAATGAGTTCTGTGTTGACTCTAAAGCGGCCCTTGAGGTTCCTCCCAAGATGACATGCTTGCACTGGCACGGATCAGCTCTGGACAAGCTCTAAACCGGAAAACGTGGAATCTGAGAAATAACACCACCAACCCCCACTACACCCCCATTCCCAAAGAGGAAATACCAAAACTATGAGAGCCCCCCACGGAGGCCAACCTGGTGCTGGTATTCAGATCTGGAGCTGGTGTGGACGTGTGTGTCTGTGTGTGCACATGTATGCACATGTCCATGGGCTGGCCAGCATAGCCATGAAAGGGTGTGTTAGAGAAAAGGGGGTATCACTTTTTAAAGAAGAGTTAGAAAGGAGAACAGGGAAGCCAAAACAATGAGACAGAATAATAGAGGACTATGGGAGAAACAAATCTAAATTGATCAATTATCAGAGTAAATGTAAATGGATTAAACTCACCTGTTCAAAGACAGATGTTGTCATATTAGAGAAACAAAACCAAACCAAAACCCAAAATCTAAAATCCAGCTCTGTGCTATCACCAGAGCTACGAGTGCAAAGGCAGGAAAAGGTTGAAAGGAAAAGAATGGAAAATATCAGGCAACCAAAGGCAGGCTGTCACATCAATCTCAGACTCCATGGACTCGAGGCGTTTTCAGGGAAGGATGGGTCACGATCTAATGAGGACAGGTTCATTTCCCCAAGATGACAGAATAGTTTTAAAGGTTCACTCATTCAATAAAGCAGCCTCAATGTATTTGATGTAAACTTTGTTAGAAATAGAGGAATTGACGAATTATCATCATTTTGGGAGATTTCAGCCATTTTTTTCCAATTAGTGTTGGATTAAGTCGACAGAAAATCAGCAAAGACAAGAAAGTTCTGAATAACACAAATAACGAGCTTGATTTAATGGAAGTAGATAGATTTTGCATCTGATGAGTAGAGGTCCCTCATTCTTCTCAAGCACATGTATAACTCCCATGAAAAAAAATTGATCAGTTAAGTGCAAGTCTCATGAAAATTGAAAGAATAATTATGATGCAGGTCCTGTTCCCTCACCATCATGCCTGTAAGCTAGAAATTAATAACCCCCCAAATAAAAATCCCCATTATTTGGAAATAAAAAAAACTCAAGTAATTCATGGATCAAAGAAGGAATAATAATGAAACTTCAAGGATACTTAAAACTGAATGATAATAAAAGCACTAAGTATCAAAACTTGGATGGAAATTTACATTAGAAAAGAAAAAACCTGCAAATTAAAGAAATAAATTCCCAATATAAGAAGTTAGAAAAAAGCAAAAGTTACCCAAAGGAAGTGGAAGGGGAAAGATAATACAAGATAAGATCAGAAATCAATGAACCAGAAAACCTCTCTGTTCTGATGATTGTTGCTGTTACAAGGATGCAGGGTCAGTGTTGCCAGATCTTTCGGTTTTTCAAGAGAAGTCAGAAATTTGTAATTCTGCAAGAAACTTCTGCATTAAAAAAATATGATGTGGGCCATTCAAAACATGTCGGTAGCCTAAATTGGGCCTGTGCACCTCTTTTATGAGCCCTGCCTTCTTTTAAACAGCCCTTGGAGGGGCCTTTCACCTCATTTAACGGGTGATGACAAAGGTGACTCGGGGAGAATGGCCAACCTGATTCTGGGCAGGAACTGAGCCTCAGCCCCAGGCCCTGCTCTCAAGGACCCGGGAGCCACCCTGCACACAATACCTCCCCCGGGGCTGTCTTCTCCTCTATGAGTTTTTGTGTTGACATATATTTTCATTACTATTGGGTACAAACCTAGAATTGCTGGGTCATATGGTAACTCTACTTTTATCCTTTTGAGAAAAGTGCCAGACTGTTTTCCAGCGTGTCCTGAGCATGATGTCTGCTTTCCCGGGGATTGGTGGGGGGTGGTGTCAGGGCCGGTTACCATCCCCAAAACATTTCTAGGTCTATGGATGTGTGCTCAGCTCACTGTGAGTTCTCAGACTTCATCTCAGGGCTCCTGTGTGGATGCCTGAGAAAGCCTGCTGCTTGTTCCTCATTAGCAGGAACCAGCCTCTCCTTGTGCAGGTTTCTGTCTCTAGTCTGAGGACGTGATGTTCTCAGGCCCCGGCCTGTTGGTTTTATCCAGAAACTGGGGAGGCGGCGGAGAGGGTTTGAGTTCTGCTTCTTTTGGCTGGAGAATAATTTCCGCATTGGGTCTGTGTTGAAGTGAATCCCTAATTGGCAGAAATACAATTCCTGAGGCTTTTCTGGGATAGCAAGCTCAAACCTTCCCTGGCTGCTGAGCCTTTACACAGCTTTACTTCCAGTATCATGTGGATGTTCTTTTCACATAACACAGTTCATGATATTTCACAAGGGCCTGGAGAGATGGGAAGGACCCCCTAAATGGGTTGGAAATGGGAGGCTCAGAGATGGCACTTGAAGGAGCTGGGACTTGAACCTAGGCCTGTCTGATGCAGAAAGTGGGCTCTTTCTGCTACACTAGCTTTAGGTACTTCCTGAGACCCCAGGAGTTGATGAGAGAGAGGACAAGCTGATGAGGTCTTTGCCTCTCCCCCTGGAGAACCCTGGATATCTCTGGGTCTTTCTTGTTCAGTCAGCCAGGGCCCCTCTGGCAGAAGCCACCTGTGAAGGCAGAATGGAAGGTGCCCATGGGCTGACTGCAGCTGTTGGAACACAAGCAGAAGCTGTTTGTATGAGGGAGTTGGTATGGTGAGGAAGAGTGTACTTGTCTCTCACCAGAAGGACTCACCCCCCCTTTGTGGTGAGAACTCAACTAACCCAGTGGCCTCCCACGACTTTGCACTGTGCAGCACTGAACAGCCACAAAGCAGGATCAAGAGGCCTCGTTAGCTGGTGCTTGAAGTGTGGGTGGTCATGTGGGTCACCACCAAGTATCACCTGGGGTCTGGTCCTGACTGGGAATGTCTCAGAGAAATCGGAGGTCAAGGGGCAGGTTATTCTTTTACTTTTTCTTTATAATAGGCTTATTGAGATATGATTCATATGCTATAATTCGCCCATTCTAAGTATACAATTCTATGAGTTTTGGGGTAGTCACAGAGCTGTCATCAGCACAGTCAACTCCTGAACATTTTCATTGCCCCCCAAAGAAACCTCTTACTCATTAGCACTTGTTTCCCATTTCCCCTCAAGAAGTTTTACTTTCTTCCTTTCCAGTTAGATACCTTTTATTTCTTTTTCATGCCTAATTGCTCTGGCTAGAACTTCTAGTATTATGTTGAATAGCAGTAGCAAAAGTGGGCTTCCTTGTCTGCTTCCTGATCTTAGAGGAAAAGCTTTCAGTCTTTTACCATCGAGTATGATGTTAGTTGTGGGTTTTAGCATGCCTTTTGTCATGTTGAGGGAGTTCCCTACTATTCCTAGTCTATTAAGTGTTTTTATCATGAAGGGTGTTGGATTTTGCCAAATGCTTTTTCTGCATCAATTGAGATGATCATGTGTTTTATTTTCCTCCATTCTGTTAATGTGGTGTATTACGTTGATTGATTTTTGTATTTTGAACTACCCTTGCATTCCTGGAATAAATCTCACATGGTCGTGGTGAGATTTTTTGGAAGAGTTTGACAAGGATTGGTGTTAATTCTTCTTTAAATGATTGGTAGAATTTACCAGTGAAGCAGTCCGGTCCTGGATTTTCTTTATTGGGGATTTTTCAATACTAATTTTGTCTCTTCTGTTATAGACCTGTTCACATCTTCTATTAATCCTTGAGTTGATTTTGGTGGTTTGTGTGTTTTAAAATTGGACTATAGGGATTATTTTCATTTCATCTAGGTTATCTAATTTGTTACTATATAATTGTTCATAGTATTCTCTTATAATTCTTTTTATTTCTATAAGGTCAGTAGTAATGTCCACGCTTTTGTTTCTGATTTTAGTAATTTGAGCCTTCTCTCTCTTTTTCTTGGTCAGTCTAGCTAAATTTTGTAAATTTCAAAGAACCAACTTTTGGTTCCATTGATTCTTCCTATTGTTTTTCTATTCTATATTTTGTTTATGTCTGTTTTAATCTATATTATTTCCTTTCTTCTGCCAGCCTTGGTTTTAGTTTGCTCTCCTTCTTCTGGTTCCTTAAGGTGTAAGTTAGTTATTGATTTGAGATGTTTATTTTTTTAATGTAGGAGTTTACAGCTATAGATTTTCTGATGAGTACTGCATTTGCTATATCCCATAAGTTTTGGATATGTTGTATTTGTCTCAAGATATTTTCTAATTCCCTTGGTAATTTCTTATTTGACCCACTGGTTGTTTAAGAGTGTGTTGCTTAATTTACATATGTTTGTGAATTCTTCCAGTTTTTGTTCTGTTACTGATTTCTAATTTTATTCTATTGTGGCTGGAGAAGATACTTCATTTGAATTCAGTCTTTCAAACTTTATTGAGACTTATTTTGTGGCCTAACATATGGTCTTTTGGAGGAAGTTCCATTGCATATGAGAAGGATGTATAGTCTGCTGTTTTGGGGTGGGATGCTCTGTATACGTCTGTTAGGTCTAGTTGGTTTATAGTGTTGTTCAAGTCCTCTATTTTCTTACTGATTTTCTGGATGGTTGTTCTATCCATTATTGAAAGTGGAGTATGTTTATAAAAACTATAAATGGAGCATAACCTTTAAAAATTGTGAATCACTATATTGTAGATTTGTAACTTATATAATACTGTACATCAACTATAGTCCAATTTTAAAAAAAAGAAAGTGGAGTATTGAAGTCTCCTCCAACTACTAATGTAGAACTGTCTATTTCTCCCTTCAATTCTGTCATGGTTTTCTTCGTATATTTTGGAACTTTGTTGTTAGATGCATATGTGTTTATCATTTTTATACCTTCTTGATGGATTGGTCCTTTCATCAATATATAATGTTCTTCTTTGTTATAAACATTTTTTACTAAAAGTCTATTTTGTCTGATATTAGTATAGCTACCCTAGATCTCTTTCTGCTTACTATTTGCATGGAATTTTTCTTCCAACCTTTCACTTTGACCTATTTGTGTATTTGGATCAAAATTGGATCTCTTATAGACAGCATGTAGCTGGATAGTGGTTTTTAAAAAAATCCATTTTGCCAGTCTCTGCCTTTTAATTGAAGAGTTTAATTCATTTACCTTTAAAGTAATTACTGATAAGGAAGGGCTTACTTCTGCCATTTGCTATTTGTTTTCTATATGTCATATCTTTTTGTTCCTCAGTTCCATCAGTACTGCTTTTTTGTGTTTAATTTATCTTTTCTAGTGTACTGTTTTGTGTCTCTTCTTGTTTCCTTATTTGTATATTTTTAAATCATTTTCTTAGTGGTAACCCTGGGGATTATAATTATTATCTTAAATGTATAACAATTTAGTTTGAATGAATACCAACTTAGTTTCAACAATATACAAAAACTATGCTCCTATACACCTTGGTCTCCCCCACCTTTTGTGATATTATTGTCACAAATTACATCTTTATACATTGCATGTGCTTTAACATAGATGACTGTTGTTTTATGCATTTGTCTGTTAAATAACATAGGAAAAAAAGAGGGGTTACAAACCAAGAATATGTTGTTCTTTATTTTTCATATAGATTGGAGTTATTGTCTAGTGCCCATTTATTTTAACTGGAAGGACTTCCTTCAACATTTCTTGGATGGCAGGCTGATTAGTAATAGACTCCCTCAGTTTTTGTTTATCTGGTAATGTCTTAATTTCTCCTTCATTTTTGAAGAATAGTTTTGCCGGATATAGAATTCTTGCTTGACAATATTTTTCTTTCAGCACTTTAAATATCAATATGTCATCCCACTGTTTCTATCATCCCTCCATAGTTTCTGATGAGAAATCAGCTGTTAATCTCATTGAAGATCCCTTGTAAGTGTGGAGTTGCTTCTCTCTTGTTGCTTTTAAGATTCTCTTTTTGACTTTGATTTTTGACAATTTGATTATAATGTGTCTCAGAATGTATCTCTTTGAGTTTATCCAACTTGGAGATCCTTAGCTGTGTAGATTCATGTTTTATCAAATTTGGGAAAATTTTGACCATTATTTCTTTAAATATTCTTTCTGCCCTTTCTCTCTTGCCTCTCTTTCTGGGACTCCCATTAAGTGTATGTTGGTGCACATGGGGGTTTCCCACAGGTCTTCTAGATTCTGTTCACTTTTCTTCATTCTTTTTTCCTTTTTTCCTTCTGCTCCTCATAAGGCCTGGGTAAGTGGCCTATCTTTAAGTTTACTGATTTGCTCACATCTGTTGCTGAACCTATCTAGTGAATTTTTTCATTTTAGTTATTACACTTTTCAACTTCAGAATTTCTTTTGGTACTTTTTCTAATTCCTACCTCTATATTGACATTCTCTATTTGGTGAGACATCTTTCTCCTGGTTTGCTTTAGGTCTTTGTCCATGGTTTCCTTTAGCTATTTGAGCATATTTAAGACAGTTGATTTAAAGTTAAGTCCAGTGTCTGGACTTCCTCAGGGAAAGTTTCTCTTAATTTCTTTTTTTCCTGAGCATGGGCCATACTTTGTTGCTTCTTTGCATGCCTCATAAGTTTTTGCTGGAAACTGAACATTTTGAGTATTATAATGTGTCAACTCTGGAAATCAGATTTACCTCCCTCCCCAGGGTTTGTTGTGGCTTGTTGTGGGTTTTTGTTGTTTGCCTAGTGACTTTTCTAAACTATTTTTTTAAAAGTCTGTACCCTTTGTTGTGTGTGGCCATTGAAATCTCTGTCCTGTTAGCTAGTGGTTTGACAGATTTTAGTAAATACCCTGGGCCAAAGGAGAAATAATACTCTTTCAGTCTTTCCAGATGGGCTCTGTGTGGCAGCACTCTTTCAATGCTTAGCCTATTTAACTATTTAAACTCTGTCTTAACCTTCACTTCCTACTGCATGGAGCATAAGGGTCAACCAGAGGTGAAAGCTTTGGGTCTTCTCAGGTCTTTTTCGGCATGTGTCTAGCCCTGGGTATGTGTCTGGCCTTCTAGATTCCTTGGTATATGTGGGAGTTTTCCAAAGACCTTATTTCTCCAAGTATCTCCTTCCCCAGCCTCTTCCTTCCCATGCTTTTTGATTTGTGTATTGCTTGCATTGCCCTGACTGTTGTCCCTTGCCCCAAGTGGCTGTGGCTAATACATTTGCCTTTAAATGCTTTCAACAAACACTACCCAGGAAGCCACTTCAGCCCTGGGGAAGCTCCAAAGCAGGAGAAACAAAAGCAAGCCCTTGAGCTGATCTTTCAAGGAGCCACCAGATAGGTCAAAACACAAAATCACAATTCTTTGGGAATAAGGTTCATATTGCTCTCACTGGTACCAACAACCTGCCCCAGGAATGTGGGCTGCCTTCTTCATGGCCAGCTTTGAGATGGGGAGTAGGGGATGGTAAGTGGGTAAATTAAAATGCCACAGCACTCTCTTACTGAAATTCAGCAGTGTCTTTCTTCATTAAGCATTTCCCTTATAAATTTTTTATCAAATTCTGGAGTTCCAAAAAAGTTGATTCTGACAGATTTTACCAGGTTATTTATTGTTTTTGTGGAGGGACAGATTTTTGGAGTTCCCTACTCTGATATTTCAGTGATGTCCTCTCCCTTACCATATACATCTTATCAGAATGGACTTCAGATTTACGTTAACTTAATTCCAGTGAGCTATGAAATGTTACTCCTATGTAGCTCTATTTCTCCTTACCCTCTTTGAACTATTGTTCCTATACATCTTATATTAATTTTCTTTCTTTCCTTTTTTTAAAATTAATTTATTTTTTGGCTGCATTGGGTCTTCATTGCTGTGCATGGGCTTTCTCTAGTTGCGGCGACTGGGATCTACTCTTTGTTGTGGTGTGTGAGCTTCTCACTGTGGTGGCTTCTCTGTTGCGGAGCACGGGCTCTAGGCATGCGGGCTTCAGTAATTGCAGTGCGTGGGCTCAGTAGTTGTGGCTCGCAGGCTCTAGAGTACAGGCTCAGTAGTTGTGGCGCACGGGCTTAGTTGCTCCACGGCATGTGGGATCTTCCCAGACCAGGACTCGAACCTGTGTCCCCTTGGCAGGTGGATTCTTAACCACTGCACCACCAGGGAAGTCCCTATATTAGTTTTCTATTGCTGCTCTAACAAATTACCACAAATTTAGTGGCTTAAATAATACAGTCTTATTGACTTACAGTTCTGGAGGTCAGAAGTCTGAAATGAGTCTCACTGGGCTAAAATCAAGATATTGGCAGGACTTTGTTCCTTCTAGAGACTTTAGGGGAAAATCTGTTTACTTGCCCCTTCCAGCTTCTGGAGGCCACCTGCATTCCTTGGCTTATGTCCCCTTGCCTCCAACTTCAAGCCAGTAACATCAGGCCAAGTACTTCTCATGCTGTCATTTCTCTGGTTCTCTCTCTTCTACCTCCCTCTTCCACCTTTAAGGACCCTTGTTATTACATTGGGCTCACCTGGCTAATCCAGGAAAATTTCACTATCTTAAAGTCATCTGATTTGCAACCTTAATTTCCCTTTACCGTATAACCTTACATATACATAGGTTCTGGGAATTACACATGGGCATCTTTCAAGGACCGTAATTCTTCCTACCACACATTTGTATATTTTATGCATAAAATATACACATCTGTATATTTTACAAACCCAACAACGTGTTGTTATAATTATTATTTTATATAATTTTATGCTTGAAGAAGCTGAGAAAAGAAAGGAGAACAAGTATATATATTTATAGTTTGTTATATTAACCATTTTATTTACCATTTCTTACTCTTTTCATTTTGCTGCTGTGGATTCAAATTGCCATATGGTATCATTTCCTTACTTCAACATGGCTTTGTTCCCATCTACCTCCTTTGTGCTCTCATTGTCAAATTACATTTCTATATGACACAGACCCAACAATACAATTATATGCATATTGTTTTATAAAATTGCTTTTTAAGTCAGTTAAGGGAAGAAAGAAGAAATATACATTTATACTGTCTTTATAATTGTATAATTACCTTTACCAGTGCTCTTTGGTTTTTTGTGAGAATTTGAATTAATATCTGTAGTCACTTACTTTCAGCCTGAAGAACTTCCTTTAAGATGTCTTGCAAGTACTTACAACAAGTTCGCTCAGTTTTTGTTTACCTGGGACTGCCTATATTTCATGACCTCATTTTATGAAAGATAGCTTTGCTGGGTATGTTTCTTGATTGATGGATATTTTTCTTTCAGCACTTTGAATATGCCATTCTGCTTCCCTTCTGGTTTCCATTACTTCTGATGAGAAGTCAACTGTGAATCCTAGTGGGGCTCCCTTATGCGTGGCAAGTTGTTTCTCTTGCTGCTTTCACATTTGTCTCTTTGTCATTGTATTTCAGCATTTTCACTATGATGTCTCTGGGTGTGGATCTCTTTGCATTTGTCCTACTTGGAGTTTTTTGGGGTTTTTGGATAGATAGATAATATTTTCCATCAAATTTAGGAATTTTTCAGCCACTATTTCCTCTATTTTCTACCATGCCTTTCTCTCTGTCTTCTCCTTTTGGTACTTCCATTATGCATGTAGTTGTGTCCTTAACGATGTTCCCCCTTTCTCTTAGGTTCTGTTCACTTTTCTTCATTCTTTTTCTCTCTGTCCTTCAATTCACATAAATGTCTTCTGCCAGTTCAAATATACTCTTGTGCCCTTTGCTAATTGTACTTTTCAACTCCAGAATTCCCATTTGGTTCTTTTTTAATCATTTCTATCTCTCTCTTTTCTAAAAAATATTTATTTATTTATTTAGCTGTACCGGGTCTTAGTTGCGGCACATGGGATCTTGTTGCAGCATGTGAGATCTTCAGTTGCAGCCTGTGGGATATTTAGTTGTGGCATGTGGGATCCTTAGTTGTGGCATGCAGAATCTTTAGTTTTGGCATGTGGGATCTTTAGTTGCGGCATGCGGTATCTTTTAGTTGCAACATGCAGGCTCTTAGTCGTGACGTGTGGGATCTAGTTTCCTGACCAGGGATTGAACCCTGGCCCTCTGCATTGGGAGCATGGAGTCTTAACCGCTGGACCACCAGGGAAGTCCCTATAATTTCTATCTCTTTATTGACATTCTTTAGTTGATGAGACATTGTCATGATACATAGCTCCTTTACTTCTGTACGCTTGATTTCCTTTAGTTTTTTAAATGTATTTAAAATGGCTCCCTTGAAATCGTTGTTAAATCTAACATCTGGGCCCTCTCACAGGCAGTTTCTGTTGCCCACTTTTTGTTCCTGTATTTGGATCACACTTTCTCTTTTCTTTGCATTTCTCTCCTTCTCTCTCTCTCTCTCTCTCTCTCTCTCTCTCTGGTTTTTTAAAACTGGACATTTTAGGTAATGCATTATAACAACTCTGGATGCTGATTCTCCTCCCCTACTCTGGGGCTTATTTTGGTTGATGTTTGCTTGTTTATTTGTTTCTTGACCTGGCTAGACTACTGTAGTGAAGTCTAGTTCCCCAGCAGTATGAAGCCTCTGATGTTACTCCTCAGAGGGCACAGCCTTGAGCATGTGCACAGTCACCCTGGGGCAATAGTGGCTCTAGCAGGGCTCTTTGACACACACTCTCTCTCTCTCTCTATCATCTCTCTGTTGGCTCTCTGCCTCATTTGGTATCACCCCCAGCTGTTAGGCTCCACTAATTGATGCCTGATTATTATTTTTGACAATGCCTGGGAACAATAAATTGCTTTATAGTCTGGTCCAATTGAATTTCAGTAGGGCTAGTTTTTGAGGCAAGTCTTTGAGATCTCTTCTACCTGTAGGAGAAGGCTTCATAACTGTCTATTTTCCTGATTCTCTTTAGAAAACTCTCAGGCTTACGTTTAGCTTGTTGCTCTCATAGAGCTACCAGCCTCATCTTATATGCTTACCACCAAAATCTGTATTGTTGTTGAGAGCATGCTCAGGCTTGAACTTGTCCACACCCTGATTCAAATAAAGTCAGCCTTTTGGGGAGAGTTTCAGAGTGTTCTGTTCTTAGGAACTGTCTTTCTCCAGTGAAAATCTGTAAGCCACTGCCCCCATGCTAGGCAGGGGAAGTAGCCTCCGAGCTTCTTAGCTTGCCTTTCCCAACATGGAATCTTTTTCCTACAAACAAGCTGGGGTGAGGATGGGGACCCCAGTATTCTCACTTTGCTGCACCTGTAGTAGAGCCTCTTCCCTTTGAGTGAGGGTTGAGTGGAGGAAGGGAGCCACTGACCTTTCAGCCAGACTCACCAGGAATTTTGCCTTTGCCACTTGGAGTTGGTGGCCAGCCTATTCCAGTGAGATACTGTATCCGTTGACTGGAATCTGATGGGAGAGGAAGCTCTATCTTCTTGGCCACATCCACCCATCATGGTGGAGCTTCCCTTTGATTTGGTGAGGATGGGATGGGGTGGGGAGAGTAGGGAGTGGGTTATGGTTCAAGTGCCACAGACTCTTGCTGTTCTTACTGAGTTTTTTTTTTTTAAACCAAGATTCAGTAGATTTCTTGAATAAATGATGTTTGTTCATTTGCTCTATGCCCTTAGGACAATTTCCAGAGACTTTAGATTATTGTTGTTGGTTTTCTTTTTAACTAGTTTCGCCAGTTATTGTTGTTTTGCTGAGAAATGGGTCCATGGGATTTCTCACACCACCATTCTAGAAGTGGAATTTGGGACAGGTCATTCTTAATCTTTCTTAGGGCCACAACAGTGAGGAAGATAGAGGACCCTGCATCTGTTGGGGTCCTTCAAAGTGTAAGTGATGGAGACACAAATCTAATTAAGTCAAAAAAGGAAATGTACTTGCACACAAGATTGAGACGGTGTGCACAGCTGGCCCAAAGGACGCTGCCAAGGCTCCGCCTCTCCCTCTGTTTCCTGACTTGACTGTCTTCTGCACAGACATTCCCTCAAGTTGGCTCTCCACATAAGCAGCCCCAGGCTTGTGCTGTGAACTTCCTAACCCAGGAAGGGGCTCTTCCCCCAACAGAAAGAGGGGTGCTGGCTTGAAAAATTAACAAATAGCCTCTAGTTGCCTCTTTTAAAAAATGCACACAGACAGGTACACACACAATTTTGTGTACAATTAATTTTCACCTGCTGTAAATCTCTTTCACATACTCAGAACTTAAACTTTTTGAGAGTTATAGCTCCTTTAACTGCACTTTTCATGCAAGATGATTGGTCACTTCCTGAAACACTGAAACAAATGCAAATTGCACAAGTAAAAGAAAGAGCAAACTTAAATCTCACCCCAAAGCAAACTTCTCTAAGAGGCTGCTATCATTCGACTTTAATAAATTAAAATTACAGAATGGCCTTTGACACGGCAATTTTCACGTTATTTTGGACATGATATTGATTTTGATCTGTTTTGATGGCAATAAGACTGAAAACTCTGACTCACGAAAGTGCAGTATAACAGACCGATCCCCCCTGGCTCTGCTGGAGGAGGGGGTGCCTCGCTGGGCTGATTTGCTGTGACCTCACTTTCCACGAGTGTGAGGTCATCTCTGGCAGGCGTGCCTCACGGAGGCTGCCTGGGGCGCAAGCACTGGCCTCTGGTCGGGGTCACATAGGAGGGCTGCCTGGGACGAGGAAGTGTCCACACTGTCCTAAGGAGTTTCCGAGTGTCTGCACACTGTCTTGGTTGACATGGTGATGAGACTTGCTGCTCAGCCCAGCCTGCAGCGGCCTGGCCTCTGCCTCTGGAGGGTTCACACCCTCTCACACTTTTCCTCTCACACTTCAGTTTCTTCTTGGCCAAGGGACATCATTGTTCTCCAGCAGCTCCCGCAAAGGGCCTGGGTTTACCTCATCCATACAGCCAAGCCCATCTGTCAGCAAAACCAAGACTCTAGCTAAGTCATCCCACCCAATTCTCCTGAGAATTGGGTTTGCTCCTCCTTCACCGAACCTGAGACCCCCCCTTCTGACTTGGGCTGAGTGCATCCGAGTTGTGCTCTGGGAAGTCTATCAAGTACTGCCAGGAGTTCTACTTCCCTTTCTGGACAAAAAGCGCCAGAAGAGATGGGATGTGAGCTCTAAATTTGAGACTGTTTATAGTTTCCACAGCAGTGACCAAGGCTTGTGTCAGTGCCTCTCACAGCAGTGGCTGCCGGGTGGAGGGCAGCAAGGCACAGGGAGCTGGAGCTTCTGCCTCACAGTGCCACAAACCCACACCATCACGGGAGCTCATTTGACAGAGGGTTGAGTTCCGCAAAACTTCCCACCGGTTCTCTGATGCCTTCAGACATGGTCTTTACCATCACCCACCCTGGGTGATCCGGCCCCCTTGCCTCTCTGATCCTATTTTCCTCCTGGCCTCCCTGCCCGGAACAGGCTCTTCCTCCTTCCTGGATGCTCTTTCATCAGATGCTCCCACGACTCCCTCCCTCCCCTCATTCAGGTCTTTGCCCATGTGGCCTCTTTCAGTGAGAGCTACCTTGACCACTAGAATATTTTGTAACCTACCTACCCCCACCCCCACCTTCTTGGCCCTGGCACACCCAATCCCTCTGCCCTCTATTTTCTTTCTCTCCTGGGGCAGCTGCTGCCCCTACCAGAGTCAAGCCAACCCTGGGCAGAGGGCTGGGCGGGATGCAAGGCCCAGTGATACCTGGAAGCTAGGGTGTGGCAGGGGGGCTTCACGGCTGAGCACCGTTTCAGGGCTGGGGGCAGAGGCTTTTCCTGTCTGATCAGTGCAGCTGCAACAGGAGGGCAGCTGGGACCAGGACTAGGGCTGGTGGGCACAGAGGTGACAGGAGGCAGGGCTGAGGCTGAAAGATGTCTGAGAAGGGCTGAACCAGATGAGGGGCGACGTGTGTCATGGTGGGTGGGGAGCACTGTTGGAGCAATCCTGGTGTGAAATGATCTACTCTAGGATTTACTAGGGACTACTATTAGGACTAGTAAGAGCTCTGCCTGGACTCACATGGTTCATGGGGTTGGGCGGGGGGGTCCAGAAATAGACAAGACCAAACTGGTGGGCATCAGTACTGGATTCTTCTTTTTTTTTTTTTTTAGTTTACTTTTGGCTGTGTTGAGTCTTCATTGCTGCATGCGGGCTTTCTCTAGTTGCGGTGAGCAGGGGCTACTCTTCGCTGCGGTGTGTGGGCTTCTCATTGCAGTTGCTTCTCTTGTTGCAGAGCACGGGTTCTAGGTGCGCGGGCTCAGGAATTGTGGTGAGTGGGCCCAATAGTCGTGGTGAGCGGGGTCAGTAGTTGTGGCGCACGGGTTTAGTTGCTCTGCTGCATGTGGGATCTTCCCGGACCAGGGCTCGAACCCGTGTCCCCTGCATTGGCAGGCGGATTCTTAACCACTGCGCCACCAGGGAAGTCCCAGGACTGGATTCTATCTGAGGTTTGGGAAGAGGTGGTCCACCCCTCTTCCCGCCTCCCGTCCCCCTCCCCTTTCCCTGCCAAGGCAAGGCCTGGCACCCGAGCCCTTCCAGTGGCCCTGGGTGGACACCTGGGCTCAGGATGGGAAGCAGGCCCTCTCCTCCGTTACCTAGAACTTTGGGCAGCACCAACCCCAACAGACTGAGACAAAGGGCAGGTGAATTTCTTTAAGACCTCCCAGCTGATTCTCTTTGGTGTCCATCTGATTTGCACTTGGCCTGGGCCGGTCACAGTTGGCAGAACTCGGACACACACAGAGAGATGGGCACTTGGTTCCATAGGCACGAAGGACTCTCTCTGTTTCACACACCCTGAGCATTTCATGGTGTCCCGTGACATGAGGGCAGGCTCTTTCTCTTGCTCTTTGTTGATTCCTTCATCCTGTCATGCATAAGTCTTCACTGAGATCTTCCTCTCGGCTAGCGCTGGTGGTCCAGAGATGAATCCAACACATGCTTTTCCTTCAGGAGCTCGAGAATTTAACAATTCCTCGTGATCAGTGTTTTAACGGAGGAAAGTGCAGGGAGCTATGAGAGTCTAGAAACGGGAGTGACTTTCTCTGTTTGCAGGGGCGATGAACTGAGCATGGGGCTGGATTTTAAAGACTGAATAGGAGTCTGCCAGAAAAGGCAGGGGTGGACATTCCGGGCAGAGCAAGCAGTGTTTTCTAGGACCCACGGCTGTAAATGCATTGCAGGGCCCTCAGCTGGAGACCAGCATAATCGGTGACAGGGTGGCAGGGGCTGGTGCAGCGTCAGGCCCGTCAGCAGTCCCTGGCCAGTGAGGCTCCCACTCCTGGGGGGTCTGGGTTGCCCGGGAACCGCTGCAGGGCCTACAGAGGTGGCCAGGTCTGTGCAGAGGCTGCTGCCAACCAGGTGGAGGTAATGAGGCGTGAGCTCACCCCCCCGAGGAGGAGAAGGGGCAGATTTCGAGGAACAGAGGGGAAAGGTACCAGGGATGTGATGACTTCTTGGTTGTGGAGGGAAGATGGGCGATGAGCGGCATCTGCCAGGATTGGGGTAGGAGAGGCGCCAGTTCTCCTGGGGCTTGTTGACGTGGAGGTGCTCAGGGGCAGTTGCGGGCAGCTAGGTAGCGGGTCTGGAGCCCGAGGGCAGGGCAGGCTGCAGATGGACAGGCACCTTCAGCCTTCACATGGTCCTGTAGGTGGAGGCAGCAGGCAGGAAGGAGGGGAGCGGAGAGTGAGCGTAAAGCTCAGAGGATGTGCAGCCCTCCGTGGTGAACAGATCCGGGCGTGGGGGGCCAGAGTCACCCGAACTCTGTCTCCTGTGGGGATCCAGCTTCACTCCCTCTCTGAGTTTAGCCATGCAGAGCTGGCAGATTTCACCCAGGACTTCCTACCTGGGAGATGAGATGCAGCACGTGCAGAATTCCCTATAGAGTGGGGGTTAAGTCCCAAGGTGCCTGGGCTGTAGGGAAGTGATGTCTCTGGGTGCCTGCTGTGGACGCCTGTGCAGCAGGGAGGTTTTCTGGTGGCAGACAGCATGAATGGAGTTTGACTGCCCTGGGAGGATGAGACACCCCCAGAATCAGTGGGGAGCCAGGGGGCCAGGCTGGAGAAGGACCTGGGAGCCAAGCAGCTTGGGTCCTCACTGCAGGAAGGGCTAAACAGCTGTGAGCCCTTTTTGGTGACTCCACAGCTTTTTTGTCTCCTGACCCGCCTGGCTCAAGAGGATGTCCAGTGAGAGAGGGACGCCCTTCTAGAGGAAGGCTGTATGCACATGAGGGACCAGGGATTCCTGGGAACAAAATTGGGGTGCTGCCCCAGGAAAGGGGAGATGCTGATCAGTCCCCCAAACCTTGGTGTCTGGTCCATGGTACCTGCTCAGCACCCAGGGGTCTCCACGCGAGGAAGGACATGTGTGTGCAGGAGTGTGGGTCCATGCACAGGGTACGCAGCTATGGACTGGGGTGTGCCTGACTCCCTTTCATTTTTTGAAAGCCCCACTGTATTAAAAGGTGAAGGAGTGCCACAGAGGTACATTTTAAGTGTGTGCATGAAATAAAGCTAGTCTTGTACCAGATGCAAACACACTGCCGGGCACCAGTGCCAACCAAGTCCATGGTCTCCAACAGGCAGGGGTTCCAGAGAAGGGACCCCAGGTCTTCCCCTCCAAACCCCACCCTCTCTGTGCACCTGTATGCACAGCCTCCTGGCATAACGTCACAGGTGTATATTTGATGTGTATCTGATTCCAGGTCTCCCTCTGGCCTCTGCAGGAGCAGGCCCTGCCTGGATAGATTCTTGTGTACATGCCTCAAGACCTGCCTATGCTTGTCACAGCAGAGCCCAGGGGAGCATTTTAGGGTCCATGCCTTATGAGTATCTGGTTGAGCACTCGTGATGCCCACTGGCCCAGAGAGGGCCAGGCCGTACTTTCTAGTCCCTCCACCTGCCCACCTTGCCTGCTAGCCGGCCCCGCCTGCCCACCTGGACCTCCTCTTGCTGAACCACTTAATCCTGCAGTGTATTTCCTCCGACAGGCCAGCCCATCGATCGGGACTCTCAGGGACTTGATTACAGTGCTTTCTAACAAAGTCAAAAGCAAATTTCCACGAGAGGTTTATAGTTAAGTAATTATGGTGCTTGGTGTATGTGTGCCAAGGCACAGGAACGTGTGGGGCAGGCATGTCAAGAGAAATGGTCAGAAAATTAAATGAGAAAGAAAGAAGGTGAGCATTAGTGAGAGAGCCTGGCAGGCAGGCAGGGGCTCCCAGCAGCCTGGAAAAGGGTGAGAAAGGGGAGTTGTAAAAACGAGCCATTTCACGCTTAATTATGATTTCCCATAAAGTACCTAAAGACTGATGATACACGTTGAACTTGGACAATTAATGTAATTAAACATTCGTGGTGCCTGCGGCCCATTTCCTGCCTGGGGATATCTTTGGTAGCAGAAGTGATTCTTCTTGGAGGTGATTTCAAGAGCAGCCTGGGAAGGAGGGTTTCCTGGAGGGCTGGACCTTGGGGGGTGCCGCCGCTGAGCCCCACTTGGGGGCAGGACCCCTCAAAAGAGCTTTTGCTGGCAGCAGTTGGAGTAGTTCTTTCTCCACTGACCGGTGGAGAAAGAAACAGGGGTCTGATGTTTGTGACCAATTCCCATATTTTGCTCAGTTCCAAGCCATTTGAATCTGACTCTCTGGCTGTCGCCTTCTTTCCCTCAATTCTCTGACAGAGGGCCTTTAAGGCCCCCTCACTTTCCCTGAGCCTCAGCTGTTTTATGTGCATTGAACATGTACTCTGTGGGCTGTTGCCAAGATCATTATGCCTATTTTTCAGATGGGGAAACCTAGGCCCAGAGAGGGTGTGGCTTAGCCACGTCTCAAGGCTGGGAGGTGGCCTTGCTGGGATCGGAACCCAGGGTGCCTCTCAGGTGTGGGCAGGGAGCACGGGGTCTCGCTGGACTGGCAGAGTTTGTCTGGCCGGGGTCAGTGCTCACTGCTAAGACTTCCATCCAGACTATGAGACCCAGCGCTCACCTTGGAAGGGGTACAAGGTTGAGTGGTTGTAGACCTTGAACCAGGTAACAGGTGTGAAGGCACCACCTCTGGGGTCTGCTGGAGATGCCCAGGATCAGCCTGGCAGTGCAGTGAACACCACCTGGGTTTGGTTGGTTGTGATCCTGCTGATGCCAAGGGCGGGGCTGGCAGACCCAGACATGTCTGGTGGGTGCTTCAGCCATGGGCACACTTGCTGCTCTGAGAGGCATCAGATAGCCAGATGCAAGGAAGCAGCCATGCTGGGCTGAGAGCCGGGACCTGTGGCAGGGACTCCTTCCATCTCACACCCAGGCTGGCCTTGGACCGTGGTGGGTAGAGCAAGCCCCTGCCCGGCCCGTGCTGCTGGAGGCGTGCACTGTGGTGAGGCGGCCCCCATCTGGGCCCCCAGGCTGGAGAGGACAGGACAGCGGGCTGGGGCCCAGACAGGATCCTGGGGAGTGGGCAGGAGTCAGTAATGATATTCCTCACTCTCTGTCTGCCTGTTTGCAGTCACTTTGATGTCCTTCCGCTTATGCATCCCGGAAGCCAAACCCCGTGGCTTACATACACCCAGAACCCCAGACCACCGTCCAGCCCAGCCCTCTCTCTGTGCCCCAGACCCCTCATACTCAAGTGCTTAGTGGACATCTGTCTTTGGGGCCCTTCAGGAGCCTCAGGCCCAACATGCCCCAACTGGCCTCCCCTCTTCCACGTGACTCCTCCCAAGGTTCCCCCTGCTGCAAAGGGCTTCCCAGGGTAGCGGGGTGCCCAGTTCAGTCCCCCGCTCCCTGCATCACATCGCAGCAGTGATGCTGCCTTTCAGCCCTCTGTGTGCTTGTCCACATGCCGTATCCACCCGCTGCCCCATTCCACCTCCTTACAGAAGCTGCCACTTCTCTTGCCATGTCCTCCAGATGAGGCCCGGCTCCTTCACATAGTGGCCTCTCCGATGGCTTCTGCCCCTCCGCCTTCCTCCCTGGCCTCACCCCTCCTTGGCTTTCCACGCCACACCCTGCTTATGGCTTCCCTCACTCACCACACCGGGATATATTTCTACCAACACGTGCCCCTGATCCACACGTTTTAATTTTGGCCATCTGAGCAGGTATTTCTTTTATTAAGGGTGAGGTTGGACATCTTTTCATATAGTTAAAAGCTGCTTGATTTTCTTTTCTGTGAACTGTCCATTCATACCACTTGCCCATGTTCCTTTTGGATTGCTGGGCTGCTTCTTGTTGACTTGAAAGAGCACTTTACTTTTTAAGGACATCAAGCCTTTGTGTGTAGTGCACGTGATGTTGGGTGATTCCTTGGCTGTGTGTGGGACTGAGACAAGACCCCTGAGAGAGGAACAGCCTGGGTCACACTGAGTGTTTGTTGCTGTGTGGATAACCAGCGGGTGTATATTGAGTCCTTGTGTGAGGATCCCACAACAAATCACAGCCACCAGAACCCGGCTTCAAGGAGAAAGGGACTCTGGTAAACAGTGGGTGAAGCTTTGGGCCGGGAAGTTTCAGCCACCGTGAGGCTGCGGACTGTAGACTCAGTCTGGCTTATTAGACCCTGACCATCCCACAGGCTTCCCAGGCAGGTAGGAGGGGCCCCTAGGAAATGAGCATGGCCGTTGCGGAGCTGAGGTCGCAGACTGACGTGGGAGCCCAGCTTTGGCTGGTTTCATCAGGCAGTGCAGAGCTCACATTGTTTTTAATTGCCTTCTGATATCTAAAGAACAGAGACTTCACATGCAAATCCAGATTTCAGACTTCTTTATAAACATAAGGGCCAGTAACACAGACCTACACTCTCCTAGCCACTGCCTTCCGGCCATTCCACCCCCCCACCTCCCCCACCCCTCCCTGCCCCCACTGTGCCCCCTCATACCTGGCCCAAGGCGGCACTCCCACCTGGCTTCTCTTAGGGGAGCAATATTTCACAGTTAAGAGTGAAAAAAACAAGAGATAAGCCAAGAGGTCCCCCTGTTTCCAGGAAAAATGGGAGAACGTATTTCTTTCTGGAAATACAGACCATTTCTCTCTGTTCAATATGTAAACAAGGTGTGTCTTGGTCAAAGAGAGAAAGGGGACATTGTGGCGTGCCCAGCCTAGCCACCTGCCGGCCCTGCAGGCACCGAATCCTTGCTGCTGGCACAGCGGGGACCCTGAGGGCTGGGGAGCCCCAGCGAGGGTCGCTTTGGAGTGACGTGTGGCCCGTGGCTGGGGCCGGCGGTATGTTCTCAGATGGCTCCTGGAGGCTGTCGGGACATGCCAGCAGCCATGGCAGTGGCTCTCCCAGGAGAAGAGGGAAGGTCAGTAACAGCAGCACCCACTGCACGGCCAAGCTGGCGTGAACATGTAGCACCTACCAGCCGCTAACCTCCCGGCCGCCCCCGTTCTTTACTCACGTAAACCATGGCCAGGAAAGAAGTAGACGCACCTCCCTTCAAGGTGCTGCCCGCAAGTGCTCCTACCAAGGAAATGCTGGCTGTGGCTTCTTCCATGCTGCAGCCCCTCGGGCTCTCCCAGCCTCAGTTGCTCAGACGTAGCGTAAGACAGACAGTCATTTTCCATGTATCCAACAGGTGGTTTTGGCCCCCAGCTTATTGATTTGTATTTGCTGAGCCCCTGTGGGTGTCTGGAGACCCGGAGAGAGGTCAAAGGGGGCCTCAGTCTTCCAGGAATTCCCCACAGAGTGTGTGTGTGTGTTGTGAATGAGCATGTGTGCGTGTGTGTGTGGGAGTGCGTGTGTGCACCTGTGTGCACGCGTGTGAATGTGTGTGTGTCGGGGAACAAGTGAGAGCAAGTCAGCAAGTCTGTGAAGGGGACGTAGCCCCAGAGGGCTGTAGTGGAGGTGATTCTTCAGGTTAAAGGGGCCTGGCAGATCACTGGGACTGAAATACTGGAGGAGTGAATGAACCAATGAATGAATGAATGAAAACGTAGGTTTGGGGGGCCAGGGAAGGAGCCGCTAACTCAGCCTGGTGGAGGCCATGGGGAGGGGTAGCCGGTCAGGAACTTCCCAAACAGGAGGAAGGCTGGCGCTGGACCTTCAGGGAGGAGCAGGATTTGCCAGGCAGACAGTGGTAGCTGGGTCTGGCACTCTGGCTGTTTCTGCCCCCGGGAGCAGCGTGTGCAAGCTTTACGGGTGGGAGAAGCCAGCAAGTGGAGACGGGCAGGTGGGCCGGGGTGGGGTCATATAGGACCTTCCTGTCCTACTTGGAGCTGCAGGAGATGGGAGCAGCAGGCCCCAGCAGCCCTCTTGGTGTCTGCGTGCTGCACTGGCTGGGTGCCCTGTGCAGTCCACAGCACACACAGCTGTGATGGTGGCCCCGGTGCCCTGCAGGGCCAGGCAGGAGCACTGTGGTCCAGGAGCTGACTTGCACAGACCCTGGCTGGGTCACATCTGCTTTTAAACCAGGAAAGGAAACCCCAGATGTTTTAAAGTAGAACGTGATGTTTCTTGTCGTCTCTGCATGCCCAGCCACCGGCCTGTCCTCTGGAGCCCTTGGGGTGTCTAGGGCAGCCAGGGGCCTGGTGAACTGGCCCTGCGCCATCCTGTCTGCAGAAAGGGCAGCCCTTGGTGGCCACGGTACTTGGGCTTGAAGTGCATCCCCCGCACCCCCCGCCAAGTCTGTTAGGAAAGGCCCATGTGAGGCTGCATCACAGATTAAATTTACAGCGTGCAGCACTTGCTCTGATTTTTCATTTCCTCCCTTCTTTAGATGGGACTGATCCAATTAAGCCCTGTCGACACCGTGGTCTGACAGGAGGCTTGGTACTGTGTCGGGAGCACGGGGAGTGTCCCTCCATGACCACCGTGGAAGCACGGCAGTCCCAGGTCTCCAGGGAGTTCCTCCTCGGTGACCGCAGGCTGTGGCCTTTCAAGACAGGGAGCATCACGGGAGAGGGACATGTGGGGTCCATCAGGGCTAATCAGTGTCCCCTCCTCAGCCCCACAGACTTCTGAACCCACTGAGCTCACGCAGGAAGACAACAGGAGGAAAACCCAGTATCTGCAGGCCTGGGTGATATGGCTGGGGCCCACGGCCGGCTGAACCGGGGGCCTCTCAGCGCCATCTCCTCAGTCTCTGCACCTTGGGATTTACCCATGGCAGAGGTGGGTCTCTTGCTGGTGGAGGATGGAGAAAGACCAGAAAGATAGAGAGGAAGGCCGAGCCTGCCTGGGGAGGGAGGGCCGACATATCCCTGGCACTCGCTGGGAGGCTGGGGGCTGCAGGCTCCCAGTTCCTGGGCCAGCAGCGTGCAAGAAAGGATGAGCACCAGCCCTCTGCGGACCGCTTTTCTGGGCAGACCCAAGGTGCCCACTCCTCCAGGTGTCCCTTGCCCACCCAGAGGCCGTGGGCGTGGAGAGTCCCATGGATCTCCCCGAATGTCAGTCAAAAGGCCTCAGCCTCCAGGGCTGCCCCACTGCCCTTCTGGCCCCAGGCATGAGGGTGGCGGGGCAGTCCCTGGTAACTGGCTCTGCTCTCTGAGCAGGTCCTGGACAAGAATGGACACGAGGAACCTCAGGCAGCAGACCATCTCTCCTGTCAGAAATCCCTGCTCCCTCAGCCTTGCCCAACCTGGGATCTTTGGAATCATTCTGTCCGTTTTCCTGCTCAGTCCACAGAAAGATTTTTTTTTTTTTTTTTTTTTGGTCACGCGGCATGCAGGATCTTAGTTCCCCGACCAGGGATCGAACCTGTGCCCCATGCAGTGGAAGCACAGAGTCATAACCACTGGACCGCCAGGGAAGTCCACTGCAAGGTTTTAAAGCAGTGGGGCCCCATGCTTGTGCACCCACCGAGCATGCACTTACGAGCGGAGTCCATGCGAAGGGCACCCTCACCCCCAGAACTGTGCAGGGCACCGCTGAGTGTGGTGGCCCTGATTATGGGCCCTCGGCGTCTCCCGCCTACCGTCCAGCACACACTCTCCTTTAAAACATCTAAAAGTTCCAGTTCAGAGCAAAACACCAACAATACAAAGAGTGAGGCGGGCAGGGATGCCGAGCAGCTAAGGCTACTTTATGCTGCCAAGGAAACGCCGTGCTGCCTCTCTCGGTCCTTGTTAGAGCCCCACACCTCAGGGCTGTGAGTGGACACGGTGAGGTGGAGTGTGGGTCTTTGTGCTACAGGGTCATGGTGGGTGTGGCTGTGGGACGAGGTCTCCAGCTTGGCGGGCTACCCCTGGAGCTTTCAGCTGCCTCTTGTCTACCAGCCCCAGTGCAGCTGGCTCCGAGTGGTGCTGTCCGGGGTTCAGGTGCAGTGGGCTGGATTCTGGGGTCAGACACCTTACCTGCCGCCCTTGATGCCATGAGGCGGTGGCTGGGGCATGACCTTCCTGGGCTTGTCCCTTCATCTGCATAGTAGGAAGTCCAGCCCGGCTCCACGGGGCTGCTGTGAAGAATAAATAAGGGATGTCCGTAAAGCCCCGATGTTGCCGATGACATCTTCATCGTCAACAGTGGGAGGCCTTTTCCCATCACGCTGCTGATGGGGGTGTCTGGAGAATTCTCCCTCCTGGAGGGTGGCTTGGTGCTACAGTGTGGCTCATCCTGCGTTGCCACCCTGAGTCCCAGCGTCAGCTGCGGGGAGCCATTTGTCCCGGCCCCAGCCCCTCTGTGTGACAGGCTCCAGGTAGGGCCAGGAGGGGTACAGCAGGTGGCAGGGAACAGGGGACAATGCCCCGGGCTGGGGGTGGGGGCATGGACAGGCTGCTGAGAGTTCCTGCATCCACGATCCTGGTCTGGCAGGAGAGGGCCTTGAGCAGGGCTCTGCAGCCCCCTGCACCTGCTGCATCTGTTGGCACCAGGCCCCTCTCAAAGCACCAGGAGCACCACCCTGCAGTGTCCTTGCCCACCCTGCATGACATGGGGCTCAATATCTGAAAAGATGAAGGGCCCAATAGGAGAAACAGGTTGGCAGCTGGAGAGAAATGCCTTGGAACTTGGATTTGGAGAATCCAAAGACTGAGTAGCTGGTTCCTGGTGGAGGCATGAACTAGGGCAATGACAGAGGGATGGGGGTGGGGGCAGGTTCAGAGACCCTTAGGATGAGGATGGAGCCGACCGTGTGGGTTCGGGAGAGGCAGTCCCTGATCCTGGTGTGGGCCTGGTGCCCTGCAGGTGCTATGGCCCCAGGTGGCCACTGCAACTGAAGGGGTGGGGTGGGGCGTGGAGGAGGCATTCAGTCCTAGAATTCTGAATGTGGGGTGCCTGAGGGCCTTCCAGGGAGCGATGCCTAGGAGGTCGCTGAACGTCCAACTCTAGGACTCTGGAATGCGTGTGGGGCTGGCGACAGGGATTTCCCTGTCAGTGACGCACTTGTGCAAGCTGTGCCTGGACACAGAAACTAGAGGACCGTGGCCCCTCGACGTTGGCCATCAGCGCCCCACTTGCCAGCCTCTCACTTCCCCTACATTCAAAGCGAGATCCCAGGGAATCCTCCCTTCTGTTGGGACCTGTGGGTGTCTGTGTTTTGTTCTGAAGTTCACAGTAAATATTTTCATTAAACGATCTGCCAGCCTCTCCATTGTATCCCGCCATCTGGCTGCTGAGTGCTGGTGAGAGGCAGTATAGAGGTAACTCGGGGGCAGTTTCCCTTCCCTCAGCCGACTGCCGCAGAAAGGACTTTGGTGCCCTGGAGGCTGAGGCCGGTTTTAGGGACCTGCCTGCCTTGGCCGTGTGCAAGAGCTCACCAGGGAAGGACTCTTAGTCCCCGGACCCCAGGGGCCTGGTTACTGAAGGAGGCCTCATGTGTCCCTGGGGCTGGGTGGGCTTCAGAAGGCGACTAGAGCATGGTTCGAGGGGGGCGAGCAGGTGCAGAGGAGCCTAGGCCATTCAGCTGGTGTGGGAGTGTAGAGCAGCCCAGGGCTGTGTGAGGGCTGAGGATGGCAGGCCCTGGGCCCTGCTGCAAGGAGCTCCTGGCCATTCAGGCGGCTCCGCCGGTTTGGGCCTAACCTCAGTGGCCTCAGTACTTCTGCAGGCACCTTCACTTCCCAAGGACACGTGTCTGTGGAGGGCTGAACCAGATCCTGGCCCCTTTCGACCACATACCTTAAATTCACAGTGGACTTTCTCTTTCTCTGCCCCATCTACACTGGGGTCACTCTAAAAGTAGGAGGTGCAACAGGGCAGCACCCTGTGATACTAACAGTCTGAGGGCTCTCTGGCTACAAAACCAAAAGATGGTGTCTAGCTTAGGCCCGTGCATGTGATGTGTGTGTGTGTGGGCGGAGGGGGTGGGGGGGTATGTCAGGACTCTTGTGGTTTCAAGACAGAAATCCAAATGAATCGACTCAAAGAGCTGGAGAGTCCAGGGGTATATCAGCTTCAGGTACAGCTGAAATAGGGACCTAAAGAGTGGCACCTGTTCCCTTCATCTCTCAGCTCTGCTTCTCCTGGGAGGAAGCGGTGCCCAGCAGCCCCTGGCCCACTTTGTACACCTCAGCAATCCCAGCAGAGAGAAAGGAGAGGGTGTCTTCCCAGATACTCCAACACATGCTTGGCATTGGGGTTCATTGGCCAGTCTGGGCCATGTGGGCGCTCCTGGACCTGGGGGTACAGCGGGGTTGGCTCCCCCTGAGCCATGTGGACTGGGAGGGGGAGTGGTTCACCCAAGGAAAATCAGGGAGCAGCACCCAGAGAAGGGGCGGGTCACCATGCAGCACAGCTCTAGAAGGCTCTGTTCACCTCCAGCAAGGCAGGGGGGTGCTGGACAGGCCAGGTGTTTTTTTTGTTTGTTTTATTTATTTATTTATTTATGGCTGTGTTGGGTCTTCGTTTCTGTGCGAGGGCTTTCTCTAATTGCAGCAAGTGGGGGCCACTCTTCATCGCGGTGCGCGGGCCTCTCACTACCGTGGCCTCTCTTGTTGCGGAGCACAGGCTCCAGACGCACAGGCTCAGTAGTTGTGGCTCACGGGCCTAGTCGCTCCGCGGCATGTGGGATCTTCCCAGACCAGGGCTCGAACCCGTGTCCCCTGCATTGGCAGGCAGATTCTCAACCACTGCGCCACCAGGGAAGCCCAGGCCAGGTGTCTTATGTCCACCACCGAGGAACATCGTTGCCCCATTCCTGGGAGGGCATGCCCTGGGGGCAGTTTCTTTCCCCTTCTCAAGAGCTCCCATTTCCCCTTGGAGGTGCTAGAAGGGTAAGCAAGCCTGGACTCCAGACAATTTATGCATCTTCCAGCTCTTGTCTCAGATTCGGTGCAGCTGTTACTCGTGTGGCCCTGATGGACGAGTGCTGCGGGGCTGGCCTGGCCCCAGCAGCCCTCCCCCTCCTCCTCTCCACCTCGAGTCATACAAATGATACTGGCTGCCAGAGTTGCAAAAATTAATTCCGATTTGGTAATAAAGTTAGAAAGGGCTGGGATGAAATAATCCTAATGAGCTTCTTTTAATAAAGCTCACCAGTGGGGCTCTGTGCTGATGGCCCCCGTGGGGCTGAGTCTCTTTCTGCTCCCAGAGCCTCCAAAGAGCCAGCTTGTTTCCAAACAGGGCTTTTGCTGTGTCCTAATTATGCTTCTATGTAAACATATTTTATCTTAATGATCATCTTTAGGGGAATTTGCAGTCACAGAGGGCTTGTCTCTCTGTCGTTAATAAATAGAGAGGATGACTTTCCTGCAGATGACCTCCCCTAGGTGGAGGTGCCAGTGTACTCCTCTGGGCTGCTGGTGCCCAGGACCCTGGGCCCGGTCCACTGCCCCTGCAGGGGCCTGCATTGGTTGTGGAAGGAGAGCTGGGCTTGCCTCTGACCCGGGTCTTGTTCCATAAGTGTCACTCTCCCCTTCTTCACAATACGGCAGTTTCTGCTCTACAGGGCGGTTGTAGGGATTCGAGCTTCAGGGGTGCCTGAGCACTGGGGAAGGGAGAGTGATTTCTTCTCATCCACATAGCAGGGCCTTCAGCAAGCCCACCCATCCACCCATGTGCTTGTCCAGCAGAGGCCAGGGGTGTGAAAACTGCTCATGGGCAATGGGCAGTCGTAGGGGGACCTGGAAAGTGTACTGACCTTGGAGTTCACAGTCTGCCTAACATGGAGATCATAAAAAAGCATTTAGCTGAACTTTCTTCTAGCAATTTTATGACTTCATTTTCATCATCCCAGGTCACCAATCGGCCAGGAACTGGTTTTCGCTTAAGGTGTGAAGCCAGGGTTTGATCTTTTCCTCCTTTATCTAACCAGTTGTCCCAACATCATTAAAAAAAAAGTAACCATTTATCTCCACAACCAGCTTTCTCTCCTTTTCCCTTGCAATGAGCAAGCATTCTAAGGTGATCAAAAGGTATCCTTTTGTTAGCGTATATTTTTGCAAAATCAGTGTTGGTCTTTGACAGTGTTTTTAATTGACAAATGGTGCTGCATTGTATCTCATTCTGACTCTGTTTCTAAGATCCGTCTGTCTATGTGGATGTCAAACTTCAAACCTCTGCGTGGCACTGTGTGGAGTGCACATGCCGCATTTTCCTCTCTCGCCCACTGATGACACCCAGGTTGCCTCCAACTCCCCCCAACATACCCAAACAACATTGCCATGAACAGCTCTCAGTTGCCGCCTGAGAGACCTGTGTGAGCTTGACCATCTGCGTGCCTAGTCCAGGGGAGAGAGAAATTGCCCATGGGGCAGGGGTAAGTCCAGGGAGGGGACTGGGATATCCTAAGGACACCCTATGTCTTTAGGACGTAGAGTGAAATTATTGGGCTATCAGGTTCTTACACATTGTTGAGTAAGTATTGCCAGATTGCCAGGATGTCCACACCGGCTCCACTTCCACCATTTACCAAGTCATCCAGTTTACTCACTATTTTATTATTTGATCAGCTATTTAAAATTTACATATAAATGAATATCAAAGGTGATTAATATTATTTTCTTTCACATCTTTATTGGAGTATAATTGCTTTCCAATGTTTTGTTAGTTTCTGCTGTACAGCAAAGTGAATCAGCTGTATATATACATATATCCCCATATTCCCTCCCTCTTGAGCCTCCCTCCCACCCTCCCTATCCCACCCTTCTAGGTGGTCACAAAGCACCGAACTGATCTCCCTGTGCTATGCGGCTGCTTCCCACTAGCCATCCATTTTACATTTGGTAGTGTATATATGTCAAGGCTACTCTCTCACTTTGTCCCAACTTACCCTTTCCCCTCCCTGTGTCCTCAAGTCCGTTCTCTATGTCTGCGTCTTTATTTCTGCCCTGCCACTAGGTTCATCAGTACCGCTTTTTAAAATTCCATATATATGCGTTAGCATACGGTATTTGTTTTTCTCTTTCTGACTTACTTCACTCTGTATGACAGATTCTATGTCCATCCACCTCACTACAAATAACTCAATTTCATGCCTTTTTATGGCTCAGTAATATTCCATTGTATATATGTGCCACATCTTCTTTATCCAGTCATCTATTGATGGACATTTAGGTTGCTTCCATGACCTGGCTATTTTAAATAGTGCTGCAGTGAACATTGGGGTGCATGTCTCTTTTTGAATTATGGTTTTCTCAGGGTATATGCCCAGTAGTGGGATTGCTGGGTCATATGATAATTCTATTTTTAGTTTTTTAAGGAACCTCCATACTGTTCTCCATAGTGGCTGTATCAATTTACATTCCCACCAACAGTGCAAGAGGGTTCCCTTTTCTCCACACCCTCTCCAGCATTTATTGTTTGTAGATTTTTTAATGATGGCCATTCTTACCAGTGTCAGGTGATACCTCATTGTGGTTTTGATTTGCATTTCTCTAATGATTAGTGATGTTGAGCATCGTTTCATATGTTTGTTGGCAATCTGTATGTCTTCTTTGGAGAAGAGTCTATTTAGGTCTTCTGCCCATTTTTGGATTGGGTTGTTTGTTTTTGTGATATTGAACTGCATGAGCTGCTTGTATATTTTGGAGATTAATCCTTTGTTAGTTGCTTCATTTGCAAATATTTTCTCCCATTCTGAGGGTTGTCTTTTCATCTCGTTTATGGTTTCCCTTGCTGTACAAAAGCTTTTAAGTTTCATTAGGTCCCATTTGTTTATTTTTGTTTTTATTTCCCTTACTCTAGGAGGTGGGTAAAAAAGGATCTTGCTGTGATTTATGTCATACAATGTTCTCCCTATGTTTTCCTCTAAGAGTTTTATAGTGTCTGGCCTTACATTTAGGTCTTTAATCCATTTTGAGTTTATTTTTGTACATGGTGTTAGGGTGTGTTCTAAATTCATTCTTTTACATGTAGCTGTCCAGTTTTCCCAGCACCACTTATTGAAGAGGCTGTCTTTTCTCCATTGTATATTGTTGCCTCCTTTGCCAAAGATAAAGTGACCATATGTGTGTGGGTTTATCTCTGGACTTTCTATCTTGTTCCACTGATCTATATTTCTGTTTCTGTGCCAGTACCATAGTGTCTTGATTACTGTAGCTTTGTAGTAATAGTGTCTTGATTACTGTAGCTTTGTAGTATAGTCTGAAGTCAGGGAACCTGATTCCTCCAGCTCTGTTTTTCTTTCTCAAGATTGCTTTGACTATTTGGGATCTTTTGTGTTTCCATACAAAATGTAAAATTTCTTGTTCTAGTTCTATGAAAAATGCCATTGGTAATTTGATAGAGATTGCATTGAACCTGTAGATCGCTTTGGGTAGTATAGTCATTTTCACAATATTGACTCTTCCAATCCAGGAGCCTGGTATATCTCTCCAACTGTTTATGTTATCTTTGATTTCTTTCATCAGTGTTTTATCGTTTTCTGAGTACAGGTCTTTTGCCTCCTTAGGTAGGTTTGTTCTTAGGTATTTTATTCTTCTTGTTGCGATGGTAAATGGGATTGTTTCCTTAATTTCTCTTTCTGATCTTTTGTTGTTAGTGTATAGGAATGCAAGAGATTTCTGTGCATTAATTTTGTATCCTGCAACCTTACCAAATTCACTGATTAGTTCTAGTAGTTTTCTGGTGGCATCTTTAGGATTTTCTATGTATAGTATCATGTCATTGGCAAACAGTGACAGTTTCACTTCTTTTCCAATTTGTATTCCTTTTATTTCTTTTTCTTCTCTGATTTCTGTGGCTAGGACTTCCAATACTGTGTTGAATAATAGTGGTGAGAGTGGACATCCTTGTCTTGTTCCTGATCTTAGTGGAAATGCTTTCAGTTTTTCACCATTGAGAATGATGTTTGCTGTGGGTTTGTCATATATGACTTTTGTTATGTTGAGGTAGGTTCCCTCTATGCCCACCTTCTGGAGAGTTTTTATCATAAATGGGTGTTGAATTTTGTCAGAAGCTTTTTCTGCATCTATTGAGATGACCATATGGTTTTTATTCTTTAATTTGTTAATATGGTGTGTCACTTTGATTGTTTTGCGTATATTGAAGAATCCTTGCATCCTTGCTATAAATCCCACTTGATCATGGTGTACGATCCTTTTAACGTGCTGAACGTTCTGTTGGATTCTGTTTGCTAGTATTTTGTTGAGGACTTTTGTGTCTATGTTCATCGCTGATGTTGGTCTATAATTTTCTTTTTTTGTGATATCTTTGTCTGATTTTGGTATCAGGGTGGTGGTGGCCTCGTACAATGAGTTTGGGAGTGTTCCTCCCTCTGCAATTTTTTGGAAGAGTTTGAGAAGGATAGGTGTTAACTCTTCTCTAAATGTTTGATAGAATTAGCCTGTGAATCCTTCTGGTCCTGGACTTTTGTTTGTTGGAAGATTTTTAATTACAGTTTTGATTTCATTACCTGTGATTGGTCTATTTATATTTTCTAATTCTTCCTGGTTCAGTCTTGGAAGGTTGTACTTTTCCAGGAATTTGCCCATTTCTTTCATGTTGTCCATTTTTTTGGCATATAGTTGCTTGTAGCAGTCTCTTATGATCTTTTGTATTTCTGCGGTGTCAATTGTAATCTCTCCTTTTTCATTGCTAATTTTATTGATTTGTGTCCTCTCCCTTTTTTTCTTGATGAGTCTGGCTAAAGGTTTATCAATTTTGTTTATCTTCTCAAAGAACCAGCTTTTAGTTTTATTGACCTTTGCTATTGTTTTCTTTGTTTCTATTTCATTTATTTCTGCTCTGATCTTTATGATTTCTTTCCTTCTACTAAGTTTGGGTTTTCTTTGTTCTTCTTTTTCTAGTTACTTTAGGTGTAAGGTTAGATTGTTTATTTGAGATTTTTCTAGTTTCTTTAGGTGAGCTTGATTTGCTATGAACTTCCCTCTTAGAACTGCTTTTGCTGCATCCCATAGGTTTTGGATCATCGTGTTTTCATTGTCATTTGTTTCTAGATATTTTTTGATTTCCTCTCTGATTTCTTCAGTGATCTCTTGGTTATTTAACAGTGCACTGTTTAGCCTCCATGTATTTGTTTTTTACTGTTTTTTTCCTGTAACTGATTTCTAATCTCATAGCGTTGTGGTCAAAAAAGATGCTTGATACAATTTCAATTTCTTAAATTTTCCAGGGGTTGATTTGTGCCCCAAAATGTGGTCTATTCTGGAGAATGTTCTGTCTGCACTTGAGAAGAAAGTGTATTCTTCCACTTTTGAGTGGAATGTCCTAAAAATATCAATTAAGTCTATCTGGTCTATTGTGTTATTTAAAGCTTGTGTTTCCTTATTTATTTTCTGTCTGGATGATCTGTCTATTGGTGTAAGTGAGGTGTTAAAGTCCCCCACTATTATTGTGTTACTGTCAATTTCTCCTTTTATGGCTGTTATTAGCATTTGCCTTATGTATTGAGGTGCTCCTATGTTGGGTGCATACATATTTATAATTGTTATGTTTTCTTCTTGGATCGATCCCTTGATCATTATGTGGTGTCCTTCCTTATCTCTTTCAACAGACTTTATTTTAAAGTCTATTTTATCTGATATGAGTATTGCTACCCCAGCTTTCTTGTGATTTCCATTTGCATGGAATATCTTTTTCCATCCCCTCACTTTCGGTCTATATGTGTCCCTAGGTCTGAAGTGGGTCTCTTGTAGACAGCATATATAAAGGTCTTGTTTTTGTATCCATTCAGCCAGTCTGCGTCTTTTGGTTGGAGCATTTAATCCATTTACATTCAAGGTGATTATCACTATGTACGTTCCTATTACCATTTTCTTAATTGATTTGGATTTGTTTTTGTGGGTCTTTTTCTTCTCTTGTGTTTCCTGCTTAGAGAAGTTCCTTTAGCATTTGTTGTAAAGCTGGTTTGGTGGTGCTGAATTCTCTTAGCTTTTGCTTTTCTGTAAAGCTTTTGATTTATCCATTGAATCTGAATGAGATCCTTGCTGGGTAGAGTAATCGTGGTTGTAGGTTTTCCCTTTTCATCCCTTTAAATATGTCCTGACACTTCCTTCTGGATTGCAGAGTTTTTGCTGAAAGATCAGCTGTTAACCTTATGGGGATTCCCTTGTATGCTATTTGTTGCTTTCCCCTTGCTGCTTTTAATATTTTTTTCTTTGTATTTAATTTTTGATAGTTTGATTAATACGTGTCTTGGCGTGTTTCTCTTTGGGTTTATCCTGTATGGGACTCTCTGTGCTTCCTGGACTTGACTGACTATTTCCTTTCCCATGTTAGGGAAGTTTTTGACTATAATCTCTTCAAATATTTTCTCAGACCCTTTCTTTTTCTCTTCTTCTTTTGGGACCCCTATAGTTTTAATGTTGGTGCATTTAATGTTGTCCCAGAGGTCTCTGAGACTGTCCTCAATTCTTTTTTTAAAAATATATTTATTAATTTATTTAAAAAAAATTTTTTTGGTTGTTTTGGGTCTTTATTGCTGCACGAGGGCTTTCTCTAGTTTTGGCGAGTGGGGGCTACTATTCCTCGCGGTATGCAGCCTTCTCATTGTGGTGGCTTCTCTTGTTGCGGAACACAGGCTCTAGAGTGCAGCCTCAGTAGCTGTGATGCATGGGCTTAGTTGCTCTGTGGCATGTGGGATCTTCCTGGACCAGGGCTTGAACCCATGTCCCCTGCATTGGCAGATTCTTAACCACTGTGCCACCAGGCAAGTCCCTGTCCTCAATTCTTTTCATTCTTTTTTCTTTATTCTGCTCCTGTCAGTTATTTCCACCATTTTATCTTCCAACTCACTTATCCATTCTTCTGCCTCAGTTATTCTGCTATTGATTCCATCTAGAGTGTTTTTAATGTCAGTTATTGTGTTGTTCATCGCTGTTTGTTTGCTCTTTTGTTCTTCTAGATCCTTGTTGAATGTTTCTTGTATTTTCTCCATTTTGTTTCCAAGATTTTGGATCATCTTTACTATCATTACTCTGAATTCTTTTTCAGGTAGGTTGCTTATCTCATCTTCATTTATTTGGTCTTGTAGGTTTTTACCTTGCTCCTTCGTCTGTAACATATTTTTTTGTCATTTCATTTTTTTTTTTTTTTGATGGGTAGGGCTGTATTCCTGTCGTACTGGTTGTTTGGCCTGAGGCATCCAGCACTGGAGTTTGCAGGCAGTTGGATAGAACTGGGTCTTGGTTGCTGAGATGAGGACCTCTGGGAGGCCTCACTCTGACTAATATTTCCTGGGGTCTGAGGCTGTCAGCCCAGTGGTTTGGGCTCAGAGCTCCCACCACAGGAGCTCGGGCCCGACCTCTGGCTTGGGAACCAAGATCCCACAAGCTGTGTGGCATTGCAAAAAAAAAAAAAAAAAAAACCAGAAAAGAAAAAAAAAGGAGCAATACAATAACAAAGAATAAAAAACAAAATAAAATTAGAAAGATAAAAAATATATTAGGAAAAATAAAAATATAATTGAAACAACTGCAAAAAAGGTAAAATAAAACCACAACAGAAAAAAGAAAAAATAAGGGGAGGGGGACAAGCCAAAAGGAGCAGAACAATAACAAAGTATAAAGAATAAAATAGAATTAGAAAAATAAAAGATTTATTAGAAATATAAAAATATAAATGAATCAACAAGGTAAAACAGAACCCCAATCTAAAAGAGGAAAAAAGAAAAAAAAAAAAGCCTTGGCTATGGGGGGCGGAGTTTAGGTGGGGGTGGAACTTAGGCAGGGGGGTGACATTTGAGTGTGGGGCGGGGCCTAGGCTCAGGACCCAACCAGCAGGAAAAGGCCTTGGGGGCAGGGCCTAGGCGGGTGATGTTCAAGCATGGGGCAGCGCCTCTGCTTAGGACCTGCGTGGAAGGGGAGAGGCAGCAGCTCCAAAAGAGGGCCTCCTGAGTGTGGAGTTCTGGAGTTTGGAGGTAAGGCCCTGGGTGAGGGTGTGTGGGTGGGGTTTAGGCCCAGCATGTTGGAGGGGGTCTCAGAGGGGGTCTCCGAGTGTAGAGGTAGGGCCCTGGGTAGGGGTGTAGGGACAGGGCTTGGGCTCTGCACGGCAGGATGGAGGCTCTGAGGGCAGAGGTTTAGGCCCCGGAGCCCAAGAGGTTCCCTGGTGCCTAACTGGACAGGAAAAGCGCTGGCCACGTTCCCTTCTGTTCCTCCGCCCCCCACCATGGTCTCTCCCAGGGTCTCCCTCATCCCTGCTGGACCCCTAACCATGGGTGGGTCCTGCTGGGTATAGGAACTCCTTCCCTCCCCCAGCCGCCCCTCAGGGGTGCCAGTCCTGTAGGTCCAGCCTTTACTTTTGCTTCCCTTTCCCTCCCTCCCACTCCTTCAGGACCTGCGTGGCTGGAGGGGGCCTAGGTGGGCAGGGGATCAGGCTCAGGATCTCAGCAGGCTCCCGGGGCCCAAGTGGGCAGGGGATACCTGTCCACGCTCCCTTTTGATCCTCTGCCCTCACAGTGTTCCCCCAATTTCCCCCTTCAGGTGTGGGATCCCTTCCCCTCCCCCAGCCACCTCTCAGGGGACGCCAGTCCCATCCCGACTCCACTTCTCCTCCCTCAGTACCCACCATGGCCCACATCCTACCTGGTCACTGGGGGTTCCTCCCATCTCCTTAGGTGTCCATGTTCCCCCACTTGTGCCTGGTAGGTGCCGTAGTTGTGCAGAGACACGAATTCTGCTATCTTCTCTGCTATCTTGACTCCGCCCCCCAAAAGTGATTAATATTAAAACTAAGGGCAAGCACACACCAGCCATGCCAGGAGCAGGCAGCGCTGTCCCTGCTGGGCAGAGGCTCCAGGAGGAGGTGAGTGGAGCAGTCTTGGGTCATGGTCTGACTTCCGCTTCTCTGGGAGGTGACAAGGCCCTTTCTGGGGAACTCATGAGCAAGGTCACAAGTGAGTCTTGGGAAACACTGGGCTCTCCACAGTCGGGTGCCTGGCAAGACTGAGGTGTAGACCAGGCGCTGGACATGCAGCAGAAGTCCGGTCAGCGAGAGTGGGCTGCTCTGTCCTTTCTATATCTGAGCCCACCGTGGTCTACCTCCCGCTTTCAGGGAAAAGCTGGAAACTTCTGTGAGTGACATGCGTGTCCTCAGCAGAGCCTGAGGGGAGAGACCCTCATCAGCACGTGGTCAAGGCAAGCCAAGTACTGATGAGAATCTGGGCCAAGTTCTCCTGGGCTTTCTGTCCTCGGGTTAAGAAGATGGCCTGATGGAAGGGGGGGTCTTGGTGATGACAGTCTGGGTGCCGGGTCACACTGCTGCAGTGTGGCTCAGTTGCCCTCCACAGCTGCTGCAGAGCTGTCACCTTGGGATCACCTTTCACCATCCTCCAAGGGATTCCCTCCTCATTTCTCGTGTTGGGTTTCCTGTATCTCTAGTCTTCCACTTTCTTGGTTACCTCTTTCGTTTTGAAGGAGCACATCCTTCAGTACCTTCAAAGGGGTGCTGGACAGATAAAACTTTAGACAACTTACTTGTCTGGAAATATCTTTCATACTTGTTGAGAACTTGTCTGGGTATAGAGATTTTGAAGGCTTTGCTCTATTGTTTTCCTGCTTCTAATGCTGGTTTGGGGAAGTCTACAGCCATTCTGCTTCCAATCCTTTGTGACCTCTTCTGTAACTGCTTCCCCCGGCCCCCTCTTACTCTCTGTGAAAGTTTGTAGAATCTTCCTTGTGTTCTGAAGTTTCATGATGATGAACCATGGTGCTGATCTGTTTTCATCTACTGCATTGGGTGCTAACTGGGCCCTTTCTGTCTGGGAGCACCTTTTAGTTGTAGGAAATTTTCTTGAGTAATTTCATTAGTTCTTTCCTTTCTGTTTTCTCCTTTTTAAAAAAAAAATTAATTTATTTATTTTTGGCTGCATTAGGTCTTCATTGCTGTTCACAGGCTTTTTCTAGTTGTGGTGAGCGGGGGCTACTCTTCGTTGCGGTGCGTGGGCTTCTCATTGTGGTGGTTTCCCTTGTTACGGAGCATGGGCTCTAGGCGCGGGGGCTTCAGTAGTTGTGGCACATGGACTCTAGACCACAGGCTCAGTAGTTGTGGCACATGGGCTTAGTTGCTCCACGGCACGTGGGATCTTCCCGGACCAGGGCTCTAACCCGTGTGCCCTGCATTGGCAGGTGGATTCTTAACCACTGCACCACCAGGGAAGTCCCTCTCCTTTCTTTATGGAGCGTCTATTATATGGATGATACACCTCTGGTCTGGTCCTCTAATTTTCTTATCTTTTTTCCTGATGGTTCAAGTCTCTTGGTCTTACAGTTTTACTTTCTGGGAGATTTTTTAACTTTGTCGTCCTAATCCTTTCATTAAGTTTTTAAATTTCTGCTGAAATGTTTTCAATTTCAAAGAACCCTTTTGATTGTTCTCATTTTGTTCTTGTTTAGTGAATGCGATATTTCCTTCTAGCTCTCAGGGGTCACTAATGATAGGTTTCCCCACCTTCCTAGGTAGTCTCTTTTTCCTCCATTTTCTTCATTTTTATTGTTGTGCTGTATCTTGGTCTCCATCTGTCGAGTCTGGGGCTTATCCCAGAGAACTGGAGATCCTTGGCTGGCTGCTCCTGTGTAAGGTTGGGCAACAAAAGAGTTGACTGGGACCTTGATGCAGGTAGTTGGGGGAACCATGGATAGTAATATTGCCTTTTGGTCTTTGGTCAGATTCCCTAGAGAAGCCTCCTCCCAACTTCCTGCCTGAGGGGTAAAGCCTTGACTACCAACATTCTGGGAGTGGATTGTGGAAGTGGGCTAGTGTCTCAGCATTCATTTCATTTTCCTGTTCTTAGCATGGTACCTGTGCTCTCAACTACACCTGGTGCCTGCAGCCCAGAAACCTTCTTTTCCACCTTTCTGAGAGAGAATGAGCTTCCAGACCAATGCAGTGTTAGTTATTGGGCTGTTACTGGGACACAGGGTGTGGGGAGGGGATTTGGCATTAGCCATCAACTAGTCCTTATTTCAATCCACCCATCATCCCACTTTCAGAGGTACTTGGTGCCTTTGGAGGATTCTGCGGTACAGACTGGAAGAGTCTTGGCCAGCTTCTCAGATATACTAAGTCCATCACCACGTGGCCACCTGCTTTCCAGCTTGCAACAGTTCTGTTATTTTCTTCCTCTCCTGCTCCCCCTGTCCTTGTAGGCTTGTGATTAAAAAAAAAATCATCCCTTTTCTAAAGTTGTAATGGGGTTCCAGGGAGGAGCAAAATTAGATGTATGTGTTCATTGCACCATTTTTACTCAAGGTCCCTCCTATGCTTGGATTTGTGTTTAGACATTGTATTCAATTCCAAAATCTGTCTTTTCATGACACTCATACCACTAGGATCTAATTAATGTTATTTTGTAGTGTCTTCTGAAAATTTGAAAGGTAAATACCTCCTTGTTATTATTCCTTTTTAATATTTTTTCTGGCTATTCTCTCATATGTAGTCTTCCAGTTGAACTTCAGAATTATTCTGTTGGATTTTAACAGTTTTTTGATGGAGATTGTGTTAAATTTATAGATTAATTTGGAGGAGAATCAACCTGCAATCCAGGATAGTATCATTGTGTCTCCGATTACTGAGGTCTTCTTTTGTTTTTGGGGAGAGCTTTGACTATATTGTATTACTCTCTGTGTAGTCTTCATACATTCCTTATTTTTGTTTATACCTAGATATTTTGTGGGGTTTGTTCCTATAGTCAATAAACCTCTTTTCCCATTCTCTTTCCTAGCTGGTCACTGTTATGTACAAGAAAGGTATTGATCTTTGCATACTGATTCTATGTAAGATGAGAATTAACTATTTCTTGTAGGTTTGGTAAAACTCTTTTATAAAACCTTCTGGGCTTTTCTTTGACTGCTTTTTTCCATTTCTTCTAAGGTTTATTCAGGTTTTCTACTTGAGCCAACTGTTAGAGTGTATATTCTCTATTTAGTCTAGGCTTATTAGAACTGTGTTTTTAATTTCTGGTGTTTAGAGTTTGAGGGTCTTCCTTCTTGTTTTCTCTGATTTTGCTCTACGGTAGCGGCTGTGGACATGATTTTTGAGTTTCCTTTTTGTCCTAACGTACAGTCAAATTTGGAACTTGTTCTGCACGTGCTTGAACAGGACACATTTTCTGGTTGTTGGGCTTAAACATTAGGTTGTTTTAGTAATTCAAATCTTCTACAGTAATGCAAATCCTGCCTAATGTTTTATCTAATTCATCTGTTTTTTTCTGGAATAAATGTATTAAAATGCACATAGAACTGTGGCTTTGCCTCTTTCTCTTTGTATCAGGTTGAAGCTCTGTTAGGTGAAAAAAGTTCATATCTTTTATATCTTCTCAATGAATTGTTTATCAGTTTGTCCCTTTAATGTCTTGGATTATATTTTATCTCATGAATATCGTTACGCCTGGTTGCTTTTTGTTGGCAATTACATGGTAACTCTCTCTTCACCCCGTTTGTTTGAGCTCCTCCTGGGTAATTTTGGTTTAGTTACACCTTGTATAAGTAATTTACAGCAGGATTTTGTGCTAGCTCCTGCTCCTTTGCCAGCCACCTTACTTTTGCTCCTGCTGCCCACCTGCCTCTGCCACCCCCAGCCTGGGCTTCCTGGCCCTGCTGTACCTGCCTCTCCTTCCAGCCCACCTCCCAGCTCCTAAGGGCACCCCCCGCCTCCCCACTGCTGGCCCTGTGCTCCCTCCCATCGTATCTTTGCACTGGCTCCTACCCCTCACAGCCCTGCAATTATCTGTGAGGCACCAAGGCATACAAGACCCTTGGCCCCTGTCTTCCGAAGGGTCCTCCACTCAAGTGGAGAAGACAGATAATGCCCAAGTAAATTCACAAATGACATTCGAACTGCAAATTGTGGTATGTTCCATGAAGGAAGACACGGGGGGAAGGGAGAGCCTGTTTTAATTTAGGATGAAATAAGGCAAGTTGCCCTGAGGAGGGGACATTTCAGCTGACACCTGGAGGATGAGAGGGAGTAAGCCCAGTGATTCCATGGAGAGGGGACAGCAGTCTTCCGTATCACTGAGCAATGGCGTCTCTAGGCTCCGTGCCCCTCCTCCCCCTGTCAGTGTGCAGCTGGCCCTGAGCAGGGAGGCAGAGGGGGACCAACACATCTGAGTCCACTGCAGGAGGCAGTGGGTCCCTGGCACCAAGGGCTGCGGATCCCCTTCCCTCTAGACCTTTTGGGGGGGCTTATGCTGGACCTGATAGTGATGCAGGAAGGGGGACCCCTTCCAGGGCCCGAGAGTGGGCTCTTGTCTAACACTCGGAAATGAATTGTCCGACGAGACACACATGCTGACAAAGCAAGAGACTTTATTGGGAAGGGGCAGCCCGGTGGAGAGCAGGAGGGTAAGGGAACCCAGGAGAACTGCTCTGCCATGTGGCTCGCAGTCTCAGGTTTTACGGTGATGGAATTAGTTTCTGGGTTGTCTCCGGCCAATCATTCTGACTCAGGGTCCTTCCTGGTGGCCCACGCATCGCTCAGCCAAGATGGATTCCAGCGAGGAGGAATCTGAGAGGTTGGTAGGACATGTGGACTGGCATCTCTTTTTGACCTTTCCCGAATTCTTCCAGTTGGTGGTGGCTTGTTAGTTCCGTGTTCCTTACCGGGACCTCCTGTCGTAAAACTTCTCATGCAAATGGTTACCTGGCCAGGGTGGGCAGTTTTGGTCAGTGGTTCCCCTAACAATAGGAAGGCTAAATTTGGGTAGCAGCAGCAGCAGCAGCAGCAGAAAGGACATCCTAGGAGAGGCCAGTGCAGCAAAGGCCTGGGCGTGGGATTTGCACAGGGACAGCAAACACCCAGGCACCCTTGAACCTACAGAGCCAGCACTTGCTGCATGATGCTCCCATGGCATTTACAGGCTCAGGTCCCTGGGGTTTCTCTTCTCCGGAATAAACATGCTTCTTTCTATCAGTTTCAGTTTTCCCACACCATCCCTTGGTGCTGGTGAAGTACACAGGTCACTCTGGGGCACATTAACAACTTTGGATGACATGACTTGGGCTGGGTTCCAGCCCCTTCTCTGTGGTGTGACTTGTCTGAGTCACTTAGTCTTCCTGGGGTTCCTTGATGCTAAAATGGGGACAGTAGTGAGGATGGTGAGGAGCCTCCCATTTGCTGTGAGGGTCAGATGGCTGCTGGACATAGTGGAGGTTTGTTACTGTGAGGGGCTGTGCACATGCCCCACCCTGCCACCAGATGCAGGGGCAGCGGGGTCCGGCAGGGGCGTGTGATCCAGGGGCTGTAGCTGCTGTGACCCACTTGTTGCCCTGGAGGGCAGGCACTTCAGGACGCCCTGGATGCAATTCTGCTTCCCCTGTTCTGTCCTCTCCACAGACTGTTGTTGACTCTTTGAGACATTCTGTCCGACCCGCTGTAGAGACTCTAAAACGAGGGACGGCTTTTGGAAGCTTCCTGTTGTGTCATCCTTTGCCTGAGACATGAACCGTCCAGAAAGGTCTCCCCAGCACAGGGAATGCCAGGAACTAAAATCCCTGCGGTTACCCATTGAGAAGATAGGGTCCTGCCATAGACACCTCCGCTCAGGGAAGCCTCGGCCTGCCGGGGTCCAGTCTTCTCCCATCTACCATGGATCAGCCACCCAGGGGGGACCAGCGGCTTCTCCTTGTGGGGAGGCTGTGCACAGAGGGCGACTGAGTCAGGAGCCAGGGCAGCACCGTCCTCCCACCTCAGCAGGAGATGGGCAGTGCCGACTGCTCGTTAGTGGACCAGTTACAAGCATGCAAGAGCTCCAGGGGGAGGAGGGGAGGGTGACAGAGAGGTCTGAGGGACTGAGAGGAGTGGAGGCCTTTAGACCAAGTAGGCGACTCAGTGCAGGTGGGCAGGCCCTGAAGGCCGAGATTGGTTTCAGGGAGTCACTAGGCAGCCAGCTGAGGGCCTGAGCAGGACTCAGCCTGAGGGATAGGCCCGCTGGAACCAGAGTGTGGTTGGGATCTCTGCGTGGCCTAGCCTTTAGGATGGGGCCCATTGTAGGGAAACTGAGGAGACATCCAAGAATGACAAGGTGGAACGTCAGCCTGGCTGCTGGGTCCCATCAGCACTCATGTGGCCCGAGGTCTGGGCGCCTGGCAGACCCTGCTGACGTTGGAGCTGTTCCCTACGTCCTGCCAGGCCTGAGCAGGGCTGGGGCTTCCAGGGACCCGACTGCAGGGTGGGGCTGTCACCTTCGAGGTGCCCCGAGAGACCCTGCCTTCCTCCCTGCATCTGCACTTTACTTCGGATTTGGGCACATCTCTACTGGGGCTGGGCCTTGGAGGGGTGTTCTAGAGCGTAATGTCCAAGCCACCCTCTAAAATTACCATGATCGAGATCATAATGGTAACAATAATTATGCTTGTGGTGAAATTAACATTTCGAATGCATTCTTAGAAAGCATTGCTGTTTTTAATGGGCCTGTAACGTACAATTTAGTTAAAAACTGAGCTTGCTCAGCAGAAGCAGCTACAAGATGTACCCCAGCCAGCCCTGGCTTGATGGCAGCCCCATTCCCGCCCCCAGAAAATGTCAGGAGGAGTCACTGCACGGTGACTTCTTGGGTTAGGGTTGGGGGCACACTCTGATGCCTTCAGAGGTTAAGTGGGCAGCAAGGGCGGCAGGCCAGGCGGCGGACCCCTGTGTCCTGTTTCCAGGCATGGTCGTCACTCCACAGCTCAGTGTAAACTCCCCTCCCCCTCTACAGTGACTCCATTTCTTAATTTCTCAGACAAGCTGGCTATTCTAGGTTTTAACATGAACTCTCCAAATTTTGAAATACTGTCAACCAAATAAGGTATTTAAAAAACACCGCATGGCCCTAACAGGCACCCCCGTGGTCTGGTTTTGCTCAGGGACCACCTGTCAGTGACCCCTGGCTTGACAGGGGCAGAGGGTAACATCCAGCCTTTTCCCTGGGAAGAGTTTTTTATGGAAATTACCATCTTTCTGCTTCCCAAGGTGGTTCTGAAGGTGAGCTGTCCCTGCTTGTTGAAAATGCAAAGAAATAAATGTGTAAAAATAGAGTAGCAATTCCTCAAACCCACTGTCAGGTCTAAGTAGCTGATGTCTCCCCTGGGAGCAGGAAGGATGGCCCTGAATCATCTCCAGGCAGCCCAGCAGAAGGACGAGCTCTGCTCTGGCGCTCTCCCTGGAGTGGCCCTGGGCAGTGCCTGCCGTGTGCATGTGTGTGCGTGTGTGTGGAGTGTGTGTGCGCCTGTGCATACTGGGGGGACATGGGGGACTACAGGGCTGGGGCGGGGGCACAAGGACCCCAGGAGGTAAGGAATGCCAGCAGACGCTGAGCGCTGGCCCTAGCCCGTTCCTCTTTTCTTTTCTTTTTTTTTTTTTAAACATCTTTATTGAAGTATAATTGCCTTACAATGGTGTGTTAGCTTCTGCTTTATAACAAAGTGAATCAGTTATACACATACAATATGTTCCCATATCTCTTCCCTCTTGCATCTCCCTCCCTCCCACCCGCCCTATCCCACCCCTCTAGGTGGTCACAAAGCACAGAGCTGATCTCCCTGTGCTATGCGGCTGCTTCCCACTAGCTATCTATTTTACGTTTGGTAGTGTATATATGTCCATGCCACTCTCTCACCCTGTCACATCTTACCCCTCCCCCTCCCCATATCCTCAAGTCCATTCTCTAGTAGGTCTGTGTCTTTATTCCCATCTTGCCACTAGGTTCTTCATGGCCTTTTTTTTTTTTTTTCCTTAGATTCCGTATATATGTGTTAGCATACTGTATTTGTTTTTCTCTTTCTGACTTACTTCACTCTGTATGACAGACTCTAACTCCATCCACCTCATTACAAATACCTCCATTTCATTTCTTTTTATGGCTGAGTAATGTGAGGGCGATCTGGCTGCGACATCTGTCACCCCATTGATTGTTCCTCTTTTCTGTGCAGCCCTTCCCCCTCTGCTGCTCCTTCACCTCCACTTTTCCTTCCATAGCCAGGTTGCAGGTTTGTGCCTGAAACCTAACAGACAGCAGGTGTAAAGAAGAGAGCTTCTGGCTGGCTGGGGGGCTCTCTCAGTCTTCTGGTCTGTAAAATGGAGGCAGTAATGCACATCAAAGAGGCCTGTTGCCAGCACTGGATGAGGAGACATACTTGGAGGGCCTGGCTGCCTCACTGTGCCTCCAGAGGAGGCTGTGGGCAAGAGCTTAGGGGACAAGTGAGAAGAATGGTTCTGGAAGACTCTTTGGTGATGTCATGATAACCTGAGGTCCTGGGTCCTTCCCAGGGCAAGAGTCTCTGAGACACACCTGTTCCTCCCCCTACCAGGAGTGCCAAGGAGGGGCAGGACCCTGGGGTCAAGGACCTGGCGTGGACACAGAGACCAGTGCAGGGTCGTGAGGGGCTTCCAGAGGCTTTGGCACTGGGACTAATTGGACAGTGTGGTCTGTGGCTGCCAGCGATGCTGAAGGTCAGCCTGGCCAGCTCAGCTGCAGTCCTGAAAGGTAGGGGCCAGGTCTCTGGTCCATGGTGGGCTCCAGGCCCAGTGGGAAAGTAGAAGGGGATTGAGACAGATGCTGCAGCTCTGCTGATGGTGCAATGACATCCTGGGGTCCTGGGCCTGATGCGATCCAGCCCCTGGCCCCCTCAGCTGCGGCCCCTAAGGCCCCATGCCCCAGATGGTCTGCCCCGCTCTGAGCCAGGTGTTTAGCCTGTGGGGGACGGAGTGAGCCCCTGCCAGGCGGACTGTGGGGGAGTTGTCATAAGAGGGGCTCATCCTGGTTCTTGCATGATTCAGTCAGGCAACCTTTCATCTCTTTGGCACTTGGCATCAGGGGCAGGCACAGTTCTGGGGTCGGGGGGCACCCATGGCCTGGCCCCAACCCAGGAGTTGAGTGGGCGGGCCTGGCACAGAGATGAGGGACCTAGCTCCAGCCAGGGACTGAGCAGAAAGTTCCAGAAGGGGAGCTGTCTGAAAAGATGCTGTGAAACACATACCACCTGGGCTGGGCCTCAGTTTCCCTGGTTATAAATGGGGAGACCAGCTCTTTGGCACTGGGTGGCCCTTTGGGAGTGTGCGAGTGTGTGAATGGGTGAAAAGGGTCCACCCTGCCCAGCCAGCGTCCCACCCTCTCTGTTCATCGCTGGGTGCCGAACCTGGCCTCTGTGATGGCCGAGCCGTGGGTTTGCACGCTGCTGGGTCTGAGCTGACTTGGTACATCACTGCTGCCCTCTCTGAACCTCAGTTTGTGAAATGGGGACAGAAATGCCCTCGGTTAGGGTGCTGTGATGACGACAAGCCGATGGCCAAGCTGGCACCTGGCAGGTGCCGAGTTGCGTCTGAGTGGGGTTTGGTCCTGCTGCGGTGTCCCTGGCGAGCCTGGGCTGCTGCTACAGGCTGTGTCCTCTCTCCTTCCAGGGACCTCCCCGAGCGGCCTGGACAGCCTCAGCCGTGCCCTGGGCATCCTGGAGGAGCGAGTCAACAGCTCCAGGCAGAGGGTGCGCAGGCATGCTGCGGACGACGACTACAACATCGAGGTCCTGCTGGGGGTGGACGACTCTGTGGTCCAGTTCCACGGGAAGGAGCATGTGCAGAAGTACCTGCTCACCCTCATGAACATTGTGAGTGGGGGTGGGGCGGCAGGGGCAGGGCACTGGGGGCGGGGCTGGGAGGCTAGGGGTGCAGGTGGGCCAGGGCAGCTGTGCTTGCCATGGTTTCCTGGTGGAGCTGCGGGATGAGTGACATGGTCACAGGGAGGCTGTCTGGGTCTACAGGTGAGAAAAAGTGACCCTCCCATCGATTTTGTTGAAGCTCAGTTTTCTCCTCTGCAAAGGGCGGGTGGAGGGGGGTGGTTCTGACTTGGCAAGGCTATTTACATGCTAAGGCAGTTTTCCAGAAACTCGTCATCTGTATACCAGTTTTCTTAATTTTTCATCATACCCACATGGTATAGGCTGTGTGTGTATTTTCCTGTAAATCAACTGACTCTTTTTAAAACTTAAAATTATTTACAAAGGCAACCTCGCTTTATTGTAAAGGTGACCTAGAAGTAAAATGTAAAGCGATGTTATTCAAATCCAGCTAGACAGTCCTGCCTTCTGCCGGGTCTGCACCACAGCCCAACGATGTTCAAATGGGAGATTAGTGTGTGTTAGAGAGGAGGACAGACAGACCGACACCCATCCGAGGTTTCTCCTTGAGGTAGTTAGAGGAAGTGAAGATGGAAGAGAGCATCCGTTTCTCCCTGTGAGGTTGGGCTCCTTAACTGGGTGACAGGGTGCCACCTAAGCCTCCTGTGGCACGATGGGACACCTGCCCTGTCTACCCAATCCTGAGAGATTAAGCTGTTACCCCTCCCCTCATTCCAGCCCCTTCCACCCCAGGAGGTATAGGATGCTGACCTTGTAGAAAATGCAGTTCCTGCCTCTGCCCGGGGTGGTGTGGAGGTCCTGCCCCTCACTGCCTGATGCTTCAGTTGAGCCCTGCTGGGAGAATATTAGGGGTTGGAGGGAGATGCAGTGGGCCTGCAACCAGGACACGCCATGGACCGAGCATTGTGGGAGGAGTGGATTTGTGGAAGGAAGCCTGGGCTTGCAGGGGGCTGGAGGTGGGCAGGGAAGCCCAGGGGATAGGGAGCTCTAAAGCCTGTCAGTGAACTGGGTCCTCCAGAGGCCCAGCTGCTGGCGAGCAGTGAGGGGGCAGGACATTTGCTCCTGGCCTGGTTCTCAGCTCTGCTTCCTGGGCCATGGTGAGCCCCTGGGAACTCAGCTGGTCCTTGAGCAAGACCTCCCAGAGCCCTAGTGAAGAGATAGGTCAGGGGCAAGAAGGAGGATATGACTGAGCTGGTCACTGGACCAGGAGACCCCTGCCTGCCGGCCTGTCTTCCTCTCCACCTGCCTTGGGTAAGTCATTGACCCTCTGGAATGCAGCCATCTCATCTGCAAAGCAGGGCCGAGGTCTGTTAACGTTTGCAGATGTTATTTTATTTTGGAGAGTGTTGTCACACTTAATCTCACTTATTTTTGAAAAGTACCTTTAATATAATAATAGTAATAATAATACCATGATGGCTACAAATATTGAGCTCTTAATATGTGACTCTGTGTGCCAGGCTTCTGCTAGTCACTTATCATGCATCATCTTTGGAAATCTTCACACTAACTCTATAAAATTGGTAGATATAAAATCTTGTCTGCCTTCAAAATATATGTCTTTCCTCGAGTATTATACTGCCCTCCAACCCAGTGGACAAAAGGACTGGTTGTGGAATTCGAGAGTCCTGAATCCTGGTAAAGGAAAACTACTTGTTTCTTCACACCGGAATTAGCATACACCCCACAGAGTAAGAGCTCAGTCTCATAAGATGGGCCCCGCTTCAAATGCCGAGCTCAACTCCCAGGTTGTCAGCTGTGCTTCTTACCAACCAGCTCCTCAGGTTCAATAATTTGCTAGAACAGTTCACAGAACTCAGGAAACCACTTTACTTACTATCATCGGTTTATTATAAAGCACACAACTGAGGAACAGCCAAATGGAAGAATGCATGGGGCAAGGCATGGGGAAGGTGCGTGGAGCTTCCGTGGCCACTCTGGATGCACCACCGTCCCAGCAACTCGATGTGTTCACCAACCTGGAAGCTCTCCGAACTTCATTGTTTAGAGTTTTTATGGAGGTTTTATTTTGCAGGCATGATTGGTGAAATCACTGGCCATGGGTGATTGAACTCAATCTCCAGCTTTTCTCTCCTCCCTGAAACTTGGGGGTGGGGCTGAAAGTTCGAACTCTCTAATCATACGGTTGGTTCCTCTGGCTACCAGCCCCCATCCTGAACTATCTAGGGGCTCACCAAGAATCGCTTCATTAACATAAACTCAGGTAAGGTTGAAAGGGGCACATTATGAATAACAAAATATGCTCCTCGCACCCCTATCATTAAGGAAATTACAGGTGTTTTAGGAGGTCTGTGCCAGGAACGAGGGGCAGAGGCCAGATATATATTTCTTATTATTTTGCACCTGGGTTACCCCTGAACCCACCACTACCAGGTATGTCACCAAGAATGGGCTTCAGTCTTCCAAGCCTTGGTTTTCTCATCTTTAAAATGGGCAATAATTTTCATCTTGAGTTGTCGGTGAGGATTAAATGAGATGATGAAGGTGAACGTGCTTTACAGTCTCTAAATAAATGTGGTTTTGCTATCGTGACGATGACAATATTTAGTTTAGCGCCAACAGGTTTAGAATTATTCTTGACAAGTATGGCAAGGACTCTGAGTGTCTTCCTGAGGCTGGTGGATCAAATCCGCCTTTCCCTGGTGTGGAGGGTCCCTCTGTCGCACACGCCTTATGCCCATGAGCTGGTAGGAGGAAGTCTAGAACTTTGTCTTGGTTTTGCCAGTTAACTTCAATTTATTCATTTACACCCCCGTGATCCAACTGTACCTCAATTTTGGATAAGGGTGTGGTTTGGTTAGTTTCTTGAAAAGCATGAGAAATATAAAAATTCTTAAATTGAAACAAATTTGATCATAACAGAAGGGGATTTTAGGAGATGAATCGGAGGAGCTGAGAAAGAGTGCTTGGGCCGTGTCTTTTTTCCCCTGTTGCATCCGGCAAGTGGTGCTTGTTCCAGGCACAGCGGCTGGTCCTGCAGAGGCAGAGGACCTGGTGGACACTCCTGGGCTCAGGGAGACACGGCAGTGGGGGGTATCTGTACCTCCAACCTGAGCTCCCACTGTAAGAGTGCAGTGTGTTTGAGGGAGATGAGGCCCCCTGCTTGGATCCTGTGTTGCCTTGACAATACCCTCTAAGGCTCAGTGTCTTCACCCAGGGTACGTGCACGTCCTGGGAAGAGTCCCTGGGGATGATCTAAGGCACATGAGCCCTTTGGTGGTCTTGGGGAGGAGGGGGATTGAGGGAGCAGGAATATTTGAGAAAAGATGAGCTTCTTTAGCAGTGCTGTCCAATAGAACTTTCTGCATTGCTGGAAATGCTCTAATTCTGCGTGTCCAATACAACAGCCGCTAGCCACCCTGACCCTTGAGCGCTTGAAATGTGGCGTGTAATTGAAGGACTGAAATTTTAATTTAATTACATTCCAATAGAATTTTTGTTTTAATTTTTAAAAAATTTTAATTATGAAAAAATATATAAAATTTACCATCTTCACTGTTTATAAGGGAGCAGTTCAGTGACATTAAGTATACTCACATTATTATGCACCCATCACCACCACCCATCTCCAGAACTCTCTTCATCTTACAAAACTGACGCTCTGTACCCGTTAAACAATAACTCCCATTGCCCCCTCTCCCCAGCCCTTGGGAAGCAACATTCTACTTTCTGCCTGCTGTGCCCTTCCTCTGAACTTGACCAGCACATGGCGCTAAATGGCAGCGTGGGTGGCCCTGGGTGTGGGGGCCTTTAGACCCGGTAGGTGCTGGCCCACCTGAAGCTGCAGCCAGAGCTCCGTGTGACCTTACAAGGCCTGGTCAGGGTAGGGCTCCCTCTTCTTATAAGTGCACAGCTGGTCTTGGGGCTTCCCAGCATTTGGAGCCAAAGCAGCAACGTGGAGGACAGATGTGGCGGCAGGCGGCCCAGACTGTGCTCCAAGTGAGGCATTTGGTCAGCAGTGAGGACAGCCAGGACCAGGATGGAAGTATTCCCAACTCCCAAGGCTCGTGGCCAGCCCTGGGCGGACAGTCTGTCCCCTGAGGGAGGTCACAGAGGCCCTGGGAGGAGGGCCTGGTGGGGGTCCCCATGGCAAAAGACCTGGGGAATGTGGGCTCCAAGGAGAAGCAGAGGCCAACGTGTCGGGCCAGGTGTCGGCGTGGCTCAGCCCTGGCAGCTCTAAGCCAGCTTGGTCTCCCTCATCGTTCAGTTATTCTGCTTGCAGGACTCCCTTTGGGGTCTCTTCGTGGCAGACCCTGGGCTGGAACGTGGGTCCTGGTGTGACAACGACATTTCAGGTTCATCAAATATCCACATGCTCCCCTCCCTTCCATTTCCCAGCCTCCCTTGCACCTCATTTTTGGGGCTGTGTGGCTAGTTTTAGCTAACGGCCTATGTGGAAGGAAATGACATAGGTCGCTTCTTGGCCAAGGCAGTTGAGGGCCAGTGTGTCCACTCCCTCTCTCTCTCTCTCCCTGCCACAGTGACCTTGGAAGTCACATGTCCCAGTAGCTGCAGCCACAAAATAGGGCAGGGCCGCCCAACCTGCATAAGCCTGTGATGTGTGCAAGGAAACACACACCAGCCTTCACTGTATTAAGCTACTGAAATGTGGTAGATTCTCTGTTAACTGCAACACAGCCCGTCCTATTCTAATACACACAGCTCCTGCCCATACAGTACGATCAGCAAATGTTTACTGGGCATCAACTCTATGTCAGTCGTGAAACAGGGCCAATGTGGGGAACAAGGGGCCCAAGTAAGAGGGGAAGTTGGAGGCAAGGAAGGCCAGTCAATAGAGGGACTTGGATGTGACTCTAAGGGCAGTAGGAAATTGCTAGAGGTGCTACTTCCTTCCAACATGAATGGGCAAGACATTTAATGCCCTTTTTTCATAGGAAAATGGGAATTAATCCATCCCTCTTTCCATATCAAACTCTGGAGGGTCAGAAGGGTTGGAAATATTTGCTGAGCATTTCAAGAGAGCCACCTGGATGTAGAAAGGGTCTCATGGTGTTCAGAACCCTCCCACCAACCCATTCAAGCACCTTTTTCGTGGTCCAGTTTCCTTCTTTTCTTCCTCAAATCTAGAAAAGTAACATTCTTTGTTTATTAAAATATGCTGTATTTAACATGTACCATATACTATTTATGATGGAAAATTAGAATATATTCATATAGGTTTGTGAATGTTTTCTCCTATCAATTATTGCCTAGTACTTCATTTTAATGATGGCATAACATTGCACCACGTGACTGTAGCATACTTTTTAGGTAATTGATTATTTATATGACTCATGTAACAAAATTTATTTCCCTTTTAGATGTTAGTTTGGACACTAATAGTAATGAATATCATTATAGCTGAAACTATTACTCATCCTTTACTATTTCCTTAAACTAAGTTCCTAAAAGTACAATTCTTGGTCAGCGGTTATGTGCAGTTTAAAGCTTTCTATGTCAGAAAGTTTTCTGTTCATTTTCACCTATTCATGTTCCATTGAATAAATGCCCATCTCCTCACCTCTTCACACCGCCAAATCCTTTTTAGCTGTGGCAGTTTGATAGCTACAACAGGGATATACTTTTTGTTGTAAGGTGTAGGTATTTGATGGTAATGAGGTCCCATTTTAAAATATATATATTTTTTAAAACAGTGATCATCTTATATTTTTATGATTGACCTATTCATGTTCTTTATTCCACTGGGACTTTAGCTTCTTTTGTGTTAATCTGAAGAACTGTTATATTGAAATAGGTTAATTCTTTGTCTGATGTTTGTGTGGGAAATGTTTTCCCCAGTTTTGTTGTTTGCCTTTTGTTTTATTTTGTTTGGGGTTGGTTTGTTGATGGCTTACATTTTTGTGTGTAGTCGTGTCCTGAGATCTTTTCCTCCCTGGTTTTTCCCTTGGGGGCTGTCTTTGGCATTTCATGCCCTCTCCAGAAGTTAATCTTCTGGAGTTTCTTTCTGGTTGCCCCCAACAGTGACTCCCATGGCCTGTTGTCAGCAGTATCATTTCCCAAACCCCAGCCCTCACTGACCACCTGACCATTCTTGCTGTGCATTCAGCTGCGGCAACCCCACACCCAGAATGCCTCCTGGGTACAAAACTCCCGGGGCCAAGTGCAAATTGAAAATGTGGTTCTTTTATTCAAAGAGCAGGAAAAAGTGTCATAAAAGGTACATATGCAAAGCCTTTTCCTTCCTTATACAGTCTTTCAACTTGTCAAGATTTTAAAATTTTCTATTTATTATCACTCTAAGCAAAGAAAAATTAGGATTTTTAATTATAATCATGCATTTTACCATTCATCTTTATATTGTACAAGGCCTGTTTTAAATGCAGATATTAGAACATTTAACTAGCATGGGGAATCACCAAAATTAAACAGATTTGTACTTTATGGCTTGTGCCTGAAGGGTGCCGCAGGCTGACCAGAAGTTCAGACAAAGCACCAACCAGACTTAAGAAGGTTGGGAGGAGGAAGAGAGGCACCCCCAGGAGTGGAGCCATGAGGGAGCACTCCCTGAGGGCCCCCGGTCCTGGCCAGCGATGCAGGGTGTGCCCCCGGGGCCTGACAGCTGCCTGTCCTGTCTCCCGACAGCTGCCACTGAAAGAACACAGGGCATCTCCCCTTCCCACGGGCCTACCGCCCCAACCCAGGTCATGCCCTGCCCCAAGATGCCCCAGGGCACATGTGTCCACCTGACCCTCGCTGCACCTGCAGGCAGGCCCCTGCAGTGGTCACTGAGTGGGGAGTAGGAAGCCAGGAGCCTGTCCTGTGGAAGTGGGACCACGTGTGAGCCAAGGCTTCCCTGTCCCAGCAGATTTCGCTCACAAAACACAAATTCAAAGGTAAAATGATGAATTTCAAGATGGTAACCACAGAGCGTTAAGCCCAAGTGCAGAGCCCTCCTGGGTGTGGGCCCTGGTCACTCGCCCCTGAACCCAGGAGCCTGAGCCTGTGCTTCTTGCCTCAGGGCCCGTTCTTATGGCCCATCCCCATCCTCTACTCGTCTGGAGGCTCAGCTCAAATCTACCGCCGCTCTCGGCTCTCTGCCCAGATGAAGAAAGCTGGTGCCTTCTGAGCACTGAGGCCAGGCTGTGGGCTGAGGCCTCATCCCTTGGGGCCCTCCGCACTGATTTTTACCTCTTGTACACCGTAGCCTTGAGATTGCTGGCAAACCCAGGATGAAGCCCTGTGTCCTGGGCCCAGCATCCTTTAACTTGGCCAGAGAGGCTGGGACCCCTTGGGGAAGGCTGCCGGAGAGCCTCATCCACATTTGAGGGAGAAGGGGGGTCTCGATCCCACCACCAGTAGGCTGTGAGGATGGAGCTGGGAGCACTGGCAGATGTGCGGCCCCTCCAGCCATGCTGGCTCCTCCAGGGCCCATGCCCCACGCTGCTGCTGGGTCCCGCCTTGGTCCCCTACTTGGGTGTGCCTCTCCGGCGCTGGCCTCCCCCTGCCGACATCCCGTTCCTGCTCCTCCCGAGTCTTCAACTCTGGCTCATCTTCTGACCTTCACCAGGCTCAGCCCTGAGGACAAGGAACTCCCCCCTGCCCGGGCCCCCCTCTGCACTGGGAACTGTGGTCCTGTGGACCCCTCTTCCTTGGAAACGGGCTTCCTGCCTTGCCTGGAGCTCCCAGGCTGGGAGGCAGTCAACACTGCTGAATGCGCCTGCTGCTGGCTCTGGTGCCAGCCCGTGAGCGAGTCTGTGCTTGCCAACTCAGCGCTGTGGCGGTGCGAGCCTGGCATCCCAAGGAGCCATGCAGTGACGCAGCCCTCATGTTCGCGGCACCTCCAGTTACCTTGTCAGGCGTGGACAGCGGGTCTTCTCCGGGCTCAGGTGAATGGGCGGCCAGGGAGGAATGCCTTCGGGGAAGACTCGAGAGCCATTATTAAAGTAATATGTTTACAAATGCACTTTAAAAAGTAAAACCTATTCATGCCAAGGCTTCAAGAAATATAAAACTTAGGCACAAGACTAGTGCTTCCTATATGGCTTATAGCATTTAACTAAAGCATTAATTTCAATCCTACTCTTCCCTGAGCAACCAAAGGCCTTGGTGGTTGCTCGGGCTCTCAGGAACCATAGAGACCTAGCGCTGCTGCCTGACTGAGCTGTTGGTCCGCTTGCCCTCCTTCTAGATGCGAGGCAGGCCAGTGTGTTGGGGGATGACCTGCCCCAGAAGACGGCTCTTTGCTCCTGGGAGCACGTCCCCTCAGGAGGCCTGCCAGAGGCTGCTGAGGCCACGGTACAGATGTGAGGTGTCTTCCCCTAAAGTGCCACTTTTTCCGAATGGCAAGCATTTTAAAACATCAGTTTTATATGAAAGTAAACTGGGACATATTACTGAGTTAAAGCAAAATTCGCCTGAATTTTTCAAGATAAACTGGAGCATCTAAAGAAGGGTTGCCAAAACTATAGCCCAAATCTGGCCCATCATCTGTTTTTGAAAATAAAGTTTTATTGGGACGTGGCCATGCCGTTCATTTATGAATTGTCTATGGCTGCTTTTGTACTACAATGGTGGAGCTGAGTAGTTGGGACAGAGACCATACGGCCCACAAAGCCACTGTCTGGCTCTCAAGAAGTATTCGCTATCAGGGTGTAAAGAAATCTTCTACTTGCTTAGTGCCCACCTTGAGCTGTGACCCCAGCACTTTATAGTTGCATTTGCCTCCCACTGTTGTCAGTGCACGTGGGCATACGTGTTAGGGAAGCATTGGGCGGAGAATGAGGACCAGCTTTGGAGTCAGAAGCAGTTGCATCCTAATCCTGGCTTTTACCTACCTGGCCAAGTTCCTGCCTTGCCCTGAACTTGGTTTCTTCATCTTTAAACCTCCCACACACTCTGATCCATAAAGACCGGCACACTCACTGACAAGAGGTACCCCCCCCCCCGGAGACAAGCTCCCTCTCTCCCTCTTCAGGCCTCTGAGCCCCTGCAGCCAGAGCGACCCTTTCTTGCTGGCCATTGCAGGGACCTCACACTTGAGCTGAACTCCACCCTCTGCCTGCTCAGACCCCAGCCCACCCCCACCCCAGCTTTGCCAGCTGAATGGGTCTGTGAGGTCACTTTGGGGATTCTTTTTAAAGCAACTGAGTGAGCATTTTAAACAACACAGTAGGAGGAGCAAGATCTCTGGGCCAGCAGAGCTGCCCCTCCCACCTGGGCTAATTGCTCATGTTCTGGAAGAATTCCTGCCCCACCCCCTCCACCCCAAGCATCTCTTCTGTCAGGGGCAGACACACTCCTTAGGCTCATGGAGAACGTGGGATCCAAAGGGGCTTCTGAGCTTTCAGAGCCAACGCCGTACCCTTTGACCCTTCCTAGTGTGGGATCAGTCCTCTGTACAGTATGTTCTTAAACATTTTTTATTGAATGATTTCTGTCTGTGCCAGGATTCAGATATTTTCCCTCTTTTCTTTTCTAATTTAATCCAGAAATTGGCCTGGGCTCACCAAAGCCTTGCCAGGATTTGCAAACAATCAGAGGCACATGGGCTCCAGTTCTCATCAACTTCCAAGAATGCTGGGGACACGTGGTGATGGTGGGGAAGGCAGCGACAGGACAGGAATGTTTTCTGCTGTCTTGGGGGTGATCTCGTGAACTGGCCACAGAGCTGCAAACCCGCCAGGGGGAAAACGCAGACCCAAGTCCCATTCACGTGTCTCTGGCTCTGGTTCCTGGGGAAGAGAAAAACATCTCTGAAACTGGACACTAAAACTTGGTTCCCTTAAGCTGAAGGGAAGCAAGCAGGGCTCCCGGGGCAAGAGGGACACATTTGGGTTTGGGCCTGGCCATAGCAAAGGATGTGAGGATGGGGAGAAGAAGTTCCCACTGTCATACGGCAGCTCCCCAGGCCCCAGGGTCTGCTTGTGCTGTGGACACAGCCGGACGTTCCTGGTGCTGTTCCTGTTCCTCATGCTTGTCCCATTGGCCTGAGAGCATGGCCCTGTGTACCACCAGGAAGTATGACTATCAGGGCCAGCAGTGTGTGAGGCTGATACAGTACTTAGAAGAGGGCAGCGCTCTCAGATGCTGACAGGAACCAGGCAGGAGGCCTAATCAGGGTGTCCAGGCTGTGGACAATAGGGAGTGGTGGGGACTGGGGCAACAGGAGAGGCTACACCTCTGGAGATCCCCTCCTGGGTTCCATTCACTTGTGGTCATTTGGGAATAAACAGGCACACTCTTGTGAGCTCCCCACCCCACCCCGCCGAGAAGCTGGAAATCCAGCTTTTACAGGAAATCTAATTACTTTTCAACGTTGGCAACAAATTGAAATTAAGACCTCATACTGCACTAGTGAATCAGAACGTGACTGGCCGGTCAGCGGGTGGATTGTTCCTTCAGGCCTAGAAGAAAGGAAGTGACTGCCTGCCCTGCCCTGCTGTATGCCGTGATGGGGGATAATTAGTGCCACCTCCTAGGGCTGTTGTGAGCATGGCTTGAGTTAAACACCAGAAAAGTGCTTAGTGGTGCTCTGGGCACATGCAGAGCATGCCTCAAGTGTGAGCTGTCCCCGGTCATGTATTCGCTCCTTGGGCGCTCTCAGAACCCTGGTCTAAATGGGCCCCACTCTGGGCACTGGGGTGCAGAGGCGGGCAGTCGTGTCCCTATGCTCAGAGAGATTGGAGCACGGGAGGGGTGGGGAGCAGGGCAAGGAATACGTAATTTCATCCCGGTTAATATGCCTGCTGATCACGCAAGTACCACAGGGTCACAGGGAAGGGCGCCTCAGATGAGGGCCTCTCGCGCTGCCCCTAGTGCAGAGGCAGAGTTGACCAGGAGGGGAGCATGGTGTAAAGGCTCAGCGGCATCTCCACATCACAGTGCAAGGTTGGGCCCGACCGGAGTGTAGGGTGCTTGGGGAGAGGCAAGAATGAGGTTGGCAAAGCCTTCTGTGCCGGGCTAAGGGGCCTGGGATCCACCAACATACTGTCAGGGGAGTCATGAGTTTGCTTTGGGGTCTAAAGAGACAGAAACATCTCTCTTAGGGAGTTTGGGGTTCATGCCTTTTACTATTGGAAATGCCTCTCCCTATGGCCTAAGAGGCTGACTTTTCACACATGCTGGCCTCAGGCACGGAGGCACTTACATGATGGCTCTACGTTGCCCCAGTGTCCCTGTGAGGTTCCCTTTCCTGGGTAAGGTCACTGAGGCTCAGAGAGGCTGGGTGGCACAGGTAGAGTGTGGCAGATGGGATTCCCATACCTGTGTGGCCTGGGTACCATTCCTCTCCACGCTGCCCACGGCCCCGACTGTCTTTTCCATCTATGACTCTCCTGGCTTTGTCCCTTGGCTTCTTCATCTGTTGTGTCTTCCTGTTCTCTCTAGGGTTTGCTCACCCACCCACCCACTCATTCACTTAGTGCATGTCTCTAGAACACCCGCTATGTGCCAGACAACAGTTCTAGGTGCTGGGAATGTCGTGTGAGCAGCCCTGAGGCCCTGCCTGCGTGAAGTCACATTCCAGTGGGGACGGGGGTGGACAGTAGATGCCCCCTCCTCCCAGGGATGATGATGCAGGCGGAGAACGTTCTGATGGGGGGAGCCGAGGCCCGTCCTTACCTCTGCCTCTTCTTCCCTGAAGTGTGTGGCACTCTCCTGTCCCCTGGACTCCCCCACACCTCCCTCCCCACTCTGGGAGGCCCCCTGACAGCTGACGAGGGAAGCCTCAGAGCAGCCTGTCCTTGGCCTCCCTGGGGGAGCCGGCAGTTGTCAAAGCAGGAGTGAGAGTCCCCCGAACGAGGAGGGCCGGGTAGTGTCACTCCTTGGTGACAGCTCTGGGCAGCTGCAGAGCTTGTCTCCCGCAAGCTCCAGCAAGGAGGTGACAGCCGAGCCAGAAGAGCAGAGAGCACCGCTTCCCGTCTGGCTGTCCCTCCCATCCAGGCTCCTCCTTGGCTGCCCTCTGTGTTACAGGAGTTGTAGCTGAGTGACCCTTGAGTTCTCCTCCACTGCCCAGGGGGCCCTTTGGTGGCATGTCTCAGGTGGGTTAGGGGTTCACACAAAGATGCCAGAAATTTAATGTCAGATTCAGAGGGTCCGCTTACCTGGTTTTGCATGTTCAGCACCTGGCGAAGAGCCAGGCACAGAGTAGGTGTTGAGGAAATGTCTTGTGAATGAACAAATCAATGAGTAAATGAATTCTCATAGAGTGACTGTGGTCCCACCGACTCCCATAAAAAATAGGCTCTATCTGGGACTTCCCTGGTGGTCCAGTGTGTAAGACTCTGTGCTCCCAATGCAGGGGGCCCGGGTTCAGTCCCCGGTCAGGGAACTAGATTCCACGTGTATGCTGCAACTAAGAGCCCACATGCTGCAACTGAAAGATCCCGCATGCCACAACTCAGACCCGGTGCAGCCAAAATAGTAAATAAATAAATAAATAAATATTTTTTTTTTAAAAATAGGCTTTATCTGTCCATGGAAAAGAAGTACCAGTAGCATAAGTGTTCTTGTCCCTTCTTCCTTGATGCTCAAGGCTGTTTGTCTCCACCATAGATGCTGGAAGTTTGAATCACCAGGTCGTAGGAATGTACAGTTTTAATTTCAGCAGATTTGCCAAATTGCTCCCCAAAGCCTTTGCCCTGGTTCCCACGCATGCTCACGTGGGTGAATCTCCCAGTTTCTCTGAGCCTCTGTTCCCCAGTAGGTAAACGGGGGTAGTAATGCTCACTTGCAGGGTGCAGGAGGTGAAAGGTAGTGCTGTGAAGAGGCAACTGGCACAGGTCTGGGAAGGTCAGAGCTGACCAACGAGGTGCAGCCGTTGTTCCTTCATCCACGAAATCTGCCAAACCAGCCCAGCTCTTGTCCTCGAGAAGCTTGGCTCTCTTGGGGACACACTGGCTTGCCTTAGCGCAGCCGGAAGGACAAGGGCCTGGCTGGGGAGGTCAGAGCCGAGGTAAGCCTTGAGCTGGTTGACCACAAGCTGGCACTTCTGAAGTGGACAAGGTGGGGAGGGTGCAATTCTGTGTAGACCTTCAGTGTGTCCTGGGAATGGGAGGCCTGGAGTGGGACAGGCATGGGGGTGCAGGGCAGGGAGGCCTCGGAGGGTAGAGCTGGCCAGAACGGGGGAGCTTGGATTGATCCTGAAGCTTTGGGAGCCAGCTGGGTTCTAGGCATTGAGGATGCAACAGCTAAGGATGCAGAAGAGCCCCCAGCTCTCAGTGGACACAGACAGGCCCAGTGGAGGGAGGTGGCAGTTAGCAGACTAACAAATAAATGAAGGGATATGAGGCCGTGATGGTGCAGCAGAGGGAACGGCCTGGAGGAGAGCAGCATACAAGTGAGCCTAGCAAGCTCTGGGGGAATGTCCACTGTACGCGGCAGAGTGAGTGGGAGGCAGCCAGGTGCGGGGGTGGGGCAGTCCTCATGCCTAGCAATGAGACGGGCCTTGTGGGCTCCCGTGGCCCTTCTGACCCTGAAGTGACCTGGGGCAGGTACTTGCGTGTCCGAGAACTCAGCCCCTCTGCCTTTGGTTCTGGGCTCCCTGTGCAGCAGGGCATGTTCATCCATCTTCTCAGCTGCCTGTTTGTTCTCTTCTTCCACGCTTCCGGGCGCCCGTTCCCAGCCTGGGCCCAGGTGGTTAACACACTGCCCTGCCCGGGGACAGAGGCTGGCAAGAGAGTGCAGCGACTCAAACAGAATCTCGTGGTGCGAGGGGCCGTGTGCTGCACGGAGGACAGGAGTGTTTCCCACTGTGTTCCGAGGTGGCTCCTTACGTTCTGGGTGTTAGGAGTCATGCCGAGGGATTTCACTCTGGAGGAGGGCTATATTCGCAGCAGACGGCTCTGGCAGCGAGCTCTGATGCTGCAAGGAGGGTCGCTCTGAGGCTTGCGAATTTTGCTGGGAGGTTCTCCTTTCCTGGCGAGCCCCTTGCCTTTGCCAGAGGCACAGGTGACAGTGTGAACGGTCAGGGTTTCCTTAGTCTGTTCTGTGTCAGTGCCTGCTAGGCAGGATCCCTCCCTTCTTCCTCATCACGTGGGGGACCCTGGGGCCCTAGTGGCAGTGGGGAGAGGCTGGCCTGAGTCCTCGCCATTTTTGCTGTCAGGTCTGGCCCCAGACTCTTTACCTGGACTGCTCAGGTATGCTGAGCCCCACCTGGTCCAGGTCTGGTGCCGTGATGACCCGTCCACTCTGAAGGCTCTCCCACCCCAATCAGCGTAGGCAGGAGCTTCTGAAGCCCACACACACCTCTCAGGGGCTGGTGGGGGGGCGGGGTTCCAGGCCACTACTGAGGCCAGTTTACTCACAGGAGCCCCTCCCGTTTCTCACCTCCTGCTAGAGCCACCTTGGGAGGGGACTCTGCTCTTGCGATGGGGTCTCATCTTAGGGTCCAAGTGGGGAGCAGGGCCCGTAGCTCTCAGGATCTATGTTTGACCCTAAAGGTGTGTGAGGAGCAGCAGCAGGGGTGGGGGGCCATAACCCTGGGTCTGACTTCCTGCCTCTCCTCAGCCTCCTCCCCTAACCTACATCAACCAGGGCAGTTGCTTCTCCCCTGTTCCCCTCCCCAGGGGCCTCCCAGGTGCCATGGCCCCCCCCCCATGGTGGCATTTTCCCTCCTTCTTTCCTTGGGTCACATGGTGATAGGGAAGCAGAAGAATATGAATTATAGGAGGGACGAAAAATCATAGTTTTTTCAAATGACATGCTGGTGCCCAGTTGCTCACCTCACAGGGGTGGGGTCGTGCTCACAGGCCCCGAGACAGGGATGGGGTGGGGGGCCGGTGAGGATGCCATGAGGTGTCGCCACGAGGGGCCTCCCTGGAGTGCTTCCTCTGGAGGAGACTCCAAGCTGGACCCTCAGGGCTCTGGTCAGGGAGGGCTGAGGAGCTCATGGGTGACATCCAGGGCTCTCCAGGGCCAGGGCCGCTGCCAACAAGAATCAAGATCCCTGCCTTCTCTCTGCTGCTTCCTGTCAGTGTCCTCCAAAGTGACCTTGGGGGGACAGTGGGCTCTGGCCTTTGGCCTCAGATGAGTCATTCTGTGTCCTGCGGCCTCAGCAGGGTCCGTCCTGCCCTGTTCTGCGGCATTATCCCTTTCTGATGAGTTCTCGGGTGGTGAGTGGGAAGGTTGGGCCCCAAGTGGTGGTGTGGCTGGTGGTTACCCTGTGGTGGAGCTGGCAGGGAGAACCCCAGGTCTGGGTCACACACGGATACCTGGTGAGTCCCGGCATGGGCTCTGGAAAACAGCCTGGCTGTGCCCTGCAGTCCAGGTAGGCCTTTCCCGGTGGCCCTGAGGAGAGCCCAGCGTGGACCCAGAGAAAGGACTCAGGGTATTTGACCTTCTGTCATTTGATGACGGCTCTACTGAGTCTGTGCTGTGTGCCTGGGATTTTGCTGGATGCTTTAAATATAGTGTTGAGGTCGGTCCTCGATACAGCCTGAGGGGCTAGAACTAGTATTGCCTCCATTTCACAGATGAGGAAACTGAGGCTCAAACAGGCAAAGTACCAAGCCCAAGTCACAGGGTAAGATGGCGGCCGAGCCCACCCTGGAACCCATGCAACCTGATGAAGTGACGAGGGATGGGCAGCTTCTTGGAAGTAATCAGCGCCAACATGGGCAGTTGTTTAAGACAGCTTTGTTCCTTCATTTGCACAGTAAACATTTGTTGAGCCTCCAACCTAGATTCTAGGCATCGACCTACTTGCCTGGGGGTGGAGGAGCCTGTCCCCACCCTGGGGACCTGCAGAGATGTCCCCAGGCCCAGGAGAGTGTGGCCTCATGCAGGATTGGGGACTAAACGGTTTCACCTTCGTGAGAGGAGTCACAGTGGGGGTCCTGGGGGCTGATGAAGGGGCTCCACCTGCCTCCCATTTTTTTATTTATTTATTTATTTATTTATTTATTTATTTATTTATTTTTGGCTGTGTTGGGTCTTCTTTTCTGTGCGAGGGCTTTCTCCAGTTGCGGCCAGTGGGGACCACTCTTCATTGCGGTGCGCGGGCCTCTCACTATCGCGGCCTCTCTTGTTGCGGAGCACAGGCTACAGACGCGCAGGCTCAGTCGTTGTGGCTCACGGGCCCAGTGGCTCCGCGGCATGTGGGATCTTACCAGACCAGGGCTCGAACCCGTGTCCCCTGCATTAGCAGGCAGACTCTCAACCACTGTGCCACCAGGGAAGCCCTGCCTCCCATTTTTGTGCACAGTACGACCTTAGTAATTCCTGTCCTGCCCATTTGCATTTCATGACAGTTTGATATTTTGAGCAGAGGCCAGTTTGTTCTTGCTTTGCCTATGAAGCATTTGCTGAGAAACGAGTGGTAAAGAAGATCTGCAAAGGGAATGTTTATTCTCACAATGAGACTGGGCTTTTGCAGTCCCGTTTATGTGTCATGAGATGCACACGAATGAAAATACTCACTGGAAGCCCACAGACTTTCTGCCCCAGGTTCTACAGCACTTTCTTCACCTCCACCTCCACCGTGGCGGTCCAAGCCTTCTCCTGGGGGGCTCAGAGAGACCAGCCTTCTTCCCAGTTATGTCAAGGGTTCCTGGAGAAGCCACAAAGCAAAACAGGCTACGTGCCTACCTCCTGAGGCCTCACGACTGACTCCTCCAGGCCTGGCTTCTCCCCCCAGGGTGCTCGGGCTCCTTCTTAGTTGCCAAAGCTTGGCTCAAGGGAAGAGGTGGTAACTCTCCTGAAAGTTGGGCGTAAGGGTTGGGAACCCAAACAGCCCCTCTGCCCCTACCTGCCTCAGTAGGAGCCCCACGACCTGGACCAGCCCCCCTCTGTCCTGACCTGTCCCTCCACCCTGGCACGGGAGAAAGTCACCTCTGCCCAGCAGCCTCAGGGCACCTGCCAGGGCTCACTGGTCGCCCAGGGCAGAACTCTGCCACAAAGAAAGCAAACTTTTACATTATCATGCAGAGCCTGTGTCCTTCCTTATTGTCTATTCCAGAACAGAAACTTGGCTGCATCTTTGCATAAGCAAAAGGAGCATTACGATGTATTTCCCCGAACAAGAGAGCTCTTGGCCTCTCTCTGCAGAGAGAAGGGCTGCGGCTTTGAACCTTTTCCCCAAGGTTTAAAGATTCCAGGATCAATTTCTCAGACAGGGCTCAAGGACGTTGTCCCTGCTTCCCCTCCTCCTGCGGTCTGGGCAGAGGTGAGCACACAGGCCTCGGGAGGGCAGGTGGGGGTGGGGAGGCACTTGGGCACTTAGCTGGGTTTCTGATCATTACAGGGCATTGTGCACCCTGCTGCTGTCACACATTTTGCCCATTTCCTCTTGTTGCACGTTTACCAACGTTATTCACTCGTTCACCCATTCAGAACTCTTTACTGAGCACCTACTGTGTGCTCGACACTGCTAGGGACACAGCAGTGACCGAGGAGGAGGGGTGCCTCCACATCAAGTGCATAGTCCAGTCTGGGAGCAACTACTTTAAGGGCTCACTTTGAACAGGGGACAGTCGTGCTAGGGAGGAGGATGAGAAACCCGAGGGCACAGCAAGTGCAAAGGCCCTGAGGTAGGGATGGGCTCCCTGCGTAAGGAGCTCACAGGTCAGTGACTGGACCATGGTGAGCAAGGTGAGGGCAACCTGAGAAGAGGGAGCAGGGCTTTGATTTTATCCCAGTTGCAGTGGGAGGGACCTGTGGTGGCAGTAGGGGGAGGGTACCAAGGTGGTAACTGCCCTCCTCCTTTGAAATACATCGATTGCTCTTTGTTTTTTTCAAATGCTCTTGTATTTCAAGAATTCAGAAGCTGGAGAGGGAACTCCAGGTATGAACCATCGCACAAGCAGCAGGAGAGGGCAGCTGGCTTCCGAGAAGGCAGAGCTGTCAGGGGTGAGGGTTCCTGGAGGAAAGTAGCTGAAGTGGAGCTCAGAGAAGCCAGCCAGGGCCAGCTTAGAGAGGGCCCCAAGTGCCAGGCTGAGGGCTGAGGCCTGTTCCTGAAGGCACCGGGGAGCCATTGAGGGTTTCAGGCAGAGGAAGCTGGAGGTCAGACCTTTCCTGAGTGGCGACCATCATGAAGAATGATGCGTGGCGGGGAGGGGGGACACGAGGTGGGAAGGCGCTGCTTCCTTGTCTGCCTGTGGAGGAGACGGAATGGGAGTCAGGGGAGGAAGGGGAGTTGGGAGGGAGATGTTTGGAAGCAGCCTTCTGTCTTTGTGGCTCTTTGTGCCATGTCTGTTAGCTCTCTGCTTGGCAGAAATGTTGTAGCTGTGTCCCTATTATGGAGGCAAGTGTTTTACTGGGCATCTTACTTATTCCCGGGGGTCTCTACACCACAGCGGGCCCTGCTGGCTTCTGGCCTCACTGGCAGCATCCTGTGGAGAGTGGGATGCAGCTGGCCTCAGGGGGCTATGGCAATTTCACAGCCCCCTGAAAAGTTGGCGTGGCCCTGGCGGGGCAGGACAGGGCCCACTCCTCAGCAGAGCCGGCCTCCTGCATGGCCCACAAGCCCTGCCTTCTGGCCTTTCTGTTCCTGACGAGTCGCAACGTGGGGACTGGGAGCCAGACACCAGAGGGGAACTTGTTTGCAGGTGGGGGGATTCTGCCACACCACCGTAATGAGCAAGAAGACGTCCCAGGCCACCTGGTCACCGTGGCGGTCCCACCTGCTTGGGAGGGGGCTGCGGGGGGCCGGGCCTCAGGTGAGGCCACCGGGAGGGCTTGTGAGTGGGAATCCAGGTTGGGGACCACCCAGAAGGTCCAGCAGCTGCCAAGAGGTGCCTGTGCTGTAGGGCGAGGCTGGGGCACACCCAGCTCAAAGCCCTTCCTCCCTAAGAGGAGCAAACTGTGTGTAGCTGTGTCCCTGTGTGGAAGGGCGGAGGCTTCCCAGGAGAAAACAGTGAAAGGTGCACCACAGTGGAAGGCTACCAGGGAGGACAGGGCTGGGGCATCTCGAGAGCAGGCCTGGCCTCCTTGCTGGCTATCTGCTGGACATGCTCCAGACGTGCCTTGTCTAGCTCCTCAGTGGTCCCGGAGGCCCAGTTGGTCTCCGAGGCCAGAGTCAGGGTGCCCAGCCCAACTGACAGGAGCTCGTGGCCGATGGGCAACTCAGAAGACAGACCTTCCCCAGCTGGGCCCTCGCTCAGCAGCCTGGCACCCCCTGGCTCTGACTGCCTGGCCCTCACCCCCAGCAGGAGGTGGGCCTCTGCCTTGCAGAGTCCAGCGCCTGGTGGTGGGGATCCTAGGCTTCTGGCTGTCCTCCTGTCTCTCGAATCAGGAGTCAGGGTCAGACCTGCCCAGCATCCAAGAAGGACACAAGACCCCTCACCCGAGATGAGAATGACTGCCATCGGCCCCAGTGGTGGGACCGGGAGAACAGGAGGATCCTGGGCCCCGATGGGCAGGGTCTGGGCCAGGAACTGAGAAGAAGCCCTGCATCTCCTTCCTCCCTTGGGGACCAGCCTCAGCTTCTTCATCTCTCAGGAGGGGCTGACACCCTTGCTTCTGGCCTCAAAGGGCTGTTGGGAGCATAAAATGAGGTAATTCTTTGAACTCAGCCCTGAATTCCTTCCAAATAACAATCTATCCTGCCACTGTCCCTGGATGCCCTAGGCATAGCTGGGAGCCGGACTCCATTTCAGCTCTCTGAAGCCACCCCTCCTTGACATGAACCTGTCCCCTCCCAGGTCCCAGAGAGCAGGTTCAAGCTCTCTCTGTTTTCATCTTCTTCCCAAACATCAGGGCTGTTTTTACCCTCTCTGCCCCACCCCGACCCCCCACTCGAAGCATGACCTGGGAGTCAGAGTTGAAGGGAGTAAAGTGAAGCTGGCCATTCACTCCTGTCTCTCTCCCCTCTCTCCTCTCCTGCCCACCCTCCCCCAACCCAGCCCCAGATGCAGCAGGACCTCCCTGTGTCACTGCCTTCTTCCCTTCTACACCACGACTTTCAGTCAAACTCCGTGAGCCAAATTGGCGAGGCTCTGCTTGTGAGAGATAAAGCGATACCTTGGAGACAAAAAAATCCTCTCTCTTAAGAAAAAGTAGTTTTTAGGGCTATTGTCTCACTGTGGACCAAAAAGTCTAGTTTGACCCTCAAAAGTGGGCAAGGACCTCCGTGTTTAGGGGGTGTGCACCCGGTCACCGTGACCTCATGGGGGGCTGCGGGGCGATATGACTTAGCAGCAGTGACTAATACAGTTTTCCTGTTTTCACCAACATAATTCCATCATGCATGTGCGGAAGTCTAGTCCTCACAAAGCTTTGTGACATGGGGACTGTCATCCTTGTTGTACAGAAGGGAAGGCCCAGCAGCGGTGAGTTGGCAGAGCCTCTCAGGGCTCCACCTTGTCAGCTGCAGGTGTCACCTTGTCTGGCAGGTGGCTCTCAGTGCCAGCGTCCACCCTCTCCAGACTCATGCACCGAGTCACAGTGACCATCCCATAGGGCTATCAGTCATCCCTTCCCTGAAGGAAAGCCAGGTCGGGGCAGAGAAACAAATTATAATTGGAAGGTAGATTTGTGGGCAGGAGGCTTCCGGCAGGGGCTGCACTTAGGGCTGGCTGGTGGCCTCCCTGGACCCCACTGTGCATATTAGCTCTGCCTTCCCATTGGTGCCGTCTCAACACACAGCAACGGTGACAGTAGCCACCAGGCTCCTTGTCTAGCATGCCCCATGTGCCTTGCCTGTCCCATCCATCACGAATTGATTTTCCTTGCTAACTCTCAGATTTCCCAAAGGGTTTTCCTACTGTTTATAGGTAGCAATTACCATTGCTCAGATAGAAATTCTAAAAGCTGGGATTCAGGGGGAGTATGGCACTGGCCTGAGATGACAGAGTGGGCTCTGGGAGGCATGCTTGGTGGGGTCTACCCTCACAAAGGGTAGGTCAGCAGCCTCTGGGATCGGTCTGCATACAGGGAGGGGTTGCATGGCCAGTTCGTGCCTCTCCACTGAGTGATGGTATGAGTGGATCGGTTCTTTTGACGAGTGTGTCCTGAGTATCTGCTGTGAGCTGCTGCGTCCTGGGTGCTGGAGACATGCAGGGAAAATACAGGTGGCCATGCAACGCACAGTCCCGTTGGGAACGCAGAGAACTCAGGAAGCAATGGACCCTGGTGCTCTCTGGGAAGCAGATCAGACCTGGGGGCCCTTCCAGGAGGAAGCAGCCATGAGGCTGGGCCTCCAGAAGAGTAGGGTTTTGTCAGGAAGCGAACGAATGAAGTGGGTGGCAACGAGGCAGCTGTTCCAGGTAAGATCCTGAGAGCGTGTGAGGATGGGAAGGAAGGCTTTGTCGGCCCTGAACCCAGGGTTAACCTGACCAGTGTTTCCAGAAAGTCATGCTGGCTGTGCTGTGGGGAAGGGAGGGTTCCTCACCTTTCTTGTGCAGTGGACCCCTTTGACATCTGGTGAGGCCCATGGGCACCTGCTCCAATAATGTTTGTACATGTAAAAAATAAAATACATGATAATAAAAGAGTGAAGAAATACAAATGAAGCCACTAGTATGAGCCGCAGTTATCAAAACAGAACACAGAAAGCACCTTTGTGATATAGCAATATCTGTTCTTAGTTAACACATTAAAAATTAGATCTGGTGGTGTGTCTAAAATGACCCCCCTTTCCAAGCTGTGATGAGTGTAGACAACATTTCACAACCACCAGCAGCAACTGAGGAGTGATTTCTGCCAGTGACAGTCCCGGCATTGCCCCTGCCACTGGGGTTTGTGGCCTGTGTTCACCCTTGAAGGAAAGGCCATGTTGCATTTCCAGTGGTCGGGGTCCCCATCCCAGTGTAGGCTCCAGATGGAGAATCCCTGAGTTGGTGGGAGGGGCTGCTGAGGAGAGAGAGGCAATATACTGGCAGGGGTTGGGTTGGCTGTAAGGGGGGCCGGAGGAGCAGAGGGAAAGGAAGGGATGGATTCAGAGTTGATGGTGATGCCTGGGTATAAAGTGTGGCAAAGAGGAAGGAGTGGGGCTGGGTCCCAGGGTCCTGGCCTGGGGCCTAGCTGGGTGGTGATGCCATTTGCAAAGCCAGAGCTGGTCCTTGGGCCTGTGGTTTCTGCTGACACGTCCCTGATTGTCTTTCAGGTCAATGAAATTTATCACGATGAGTCCTTGGGGGCCCACATCAATGTCGTCCTGGTGCGGATAATCCTGCTGAGCTACGGGAAGGTGAGTGGGCACTGCAGGCTGATGCCTTCCAGGAACACCAGAGCCCCCGCTTCTGTGGGATGAATGGGGCCCTCCAGTGGGGTGCAGACCTCCTATAAAAGCCTTTGAGTTGGCCAAAACCACCCTGCCTCTCCCTGGCTGCCCTGTGGTTCCTACAAGAAACAAGGAGCTTGTGAGCCACGCCTACTCTCCTTTCAGCCTCACTCCTTTTAAAATTTAGGGTTTTTTTTTTTTAAGAAGAAAAATTTTATCTCAAACAGGTTCAGTGGTATGTGTGCTACTGCAAAGGCTGGTTGTAGCAGTTTCCTTTCAAACCTGCACTGATGTATAAATTAGACATTATTTGGGAATGATTAATTTCTGGTAAAATGTAGATTCAATCCAACATTATGCCAATTTTTACATTTATTGTAGACCCTATTTTAGTACTAGAGGTTAAATTTTCATCACCAAAAAATTAGAATAACCTTACAGCTACTCCTAAGGTAATGAGCTATGCAATTAATTCCTCACTATTGTTTTGAAAATATACCCCTAGGTTGTTAAGAGAAATTCCAACTCCATCCAAATCTATTATTTAATTCTTCAGTCATCATCTACTGTTGGCTTGATTGTCACTCTTCTTATTTGACCCCAACCAATTAAACGCCAGTGTTTCTCAACTCTTTGGCTAAGGGCAATTTTTTCTCCTACTTCTGTGCACACAGGATTAGTCAAAACCATTTTGCCCAAATCAGCTTTGACTGCACTAACTCTTCCTCCTGTCGACAGGGATCCTATGTTCACCATAAGCACTTCATTCTTAGACAGCTTTTGCACTTTTGCTGCTTTCTTGTCTCCTTCAGTGCGTACACCTAGAAGCCGTCTAAGCAGGAAATAGGAAATTTCCAATTCTGTGAGGATTTCAGGTAAAGCTCCAACTGCACCATTCTGTCAGCCCGGCACAAAGTGGGGTCAATTTTTGTTCCAACTCCAATAAGACCTCCTGGAGCAGCATACTGAAGATCATTATGCTCTGCAAAAAGCAATACAATTTTGGAAAAGATGGGGTTTACACATGAGTTTTCCTTCACTATCTTTGGAAACAATACCAGGTCTGACTTCTAGCTCCTGGCCCACCTTTAATACTCCTTTTAGAATACTACCACCAGCTACACCCCCCTTAAGGTCATCAACCTCACAGCCAGGTTTGTTGACATCAAAGGATCTAATAACAATAAGTCGGGGTTCTGAAGTAAAGTCTCTTGGGGGTACTGGAATTTTCTTTACTATGTACTCGCAGACAACTTCAATATTGTATTTTAGCTGAGTAGAAATTGGAATAATAGGAGCTCCTTCTGCTACTGTACCTTGTACAAATGCAGGGATCTGTTCATACTGTTCTTTAGCCTGGCTTTCTTTTACCAAATCAATTTTATTTTGTAGAATCAAAATATGCTTCAGTTTCATGATTTCAATAGCAGCCAGGTGTTCAGAAGTCTGAGGCTGAGGACAAGACTCGTTACCAGCTATCAACAGAAGAGCTGCATCCATCACTGCAGCACTGTTCAGCTTAGTAGCCATCAAAATATCGTGGCCAGGACAGTCGACGAAGGAAACACGTCTGACTAATTTGAAGTTCCCTTTGGTCCCTGGAATGTCTGTAGGAAACTCATCAGGTGTACTACTTCCAAAGGATCTATAACATTCTTGCCGAGGACAACTTGGGTCGTCAAGCTTATATATCTTAGCATTAGCAAAGCCAAGTTTGATTGTAATATTTCTTTCTAGTTCATTTTTGAACCTGACAGTGTGAACTCCAGAAATAGCTTTTACAACCCTAGATTTCCCATGAGCTACATGACCAATTGTACCTATATTAATTGTGGACTGTCTGCTGATAACTTCATGTGACAGTGGCATCAACTTGGTGACATCCAAAGTGTTGAGATCTTGCCGAAAAAGGTGCGGCTGCCCTAAAGTCACACCAGCCTCGCCCCCCACCCCCCCCACCCCCGCTATCTTGCCTGGAGGCTAAAATTTAGGTTTTGTTATTATTCAAGTTTGGTGAGACCGACAGATCAGCAGGTGACTGCCATGGTTTTTTACCCAGAGTTTCTGGCCATGCAGGGCTGCACGGGGAAACACCCTGGTTTGTCGAGGCCTAGGGAAGGAGAGGGAAACTGTGGGCGAGCACCTTTATTGTGGTTTCCTCAGGAAGGACCAGGTGAGGCGGGGTAAGCAGGCTTAGGATTGGCCAGTGTGAATAATTCTCAGCGGGCTCTTGAGCATTGGGCTGCCCCTAGTTGTCTGGTACCTGGCCCTAGGTGATTTGCACAGGGGATAGTGGGCTGGAGTGTGAGAGCCCAATGAAGGAGGTGGCTGGGGGTGTGGACTCTGAATTGGTTGGTTTGCATTTGAAGAGCATATGATCCAGAATGAGTTGTTTACTGTCTCTAGGAATTGGTTGACCCTGGGAGGAGCAATTCCTCCCAGGTCAGCAAGGCCCTGGATGTCAAAGCATCAGAAACCACCCGTGTCCTCCTCTTCTCGTGCCATGTAGCTGCTGTTCTAACTGAGCAGTCTTGCCCTTCTTACTTCCCTTTGCTGTCAGACTTGGAACCGTCTTTCCTAGCAGCATGCACGGGTCTATGCACCAGGATTCGAAAGCCCCCAGGCACAAAGACCTGAGATGGAAAAATAAGGGGGTGCCTGAAAGGAGAGCTGGTGAGGAAGGAAGGAGCCCCATGGTGCCTGCCAGTGTGGACTGAGCAAGTGCCTGTGCCAGGCAGCTCGGGAACACTTTACATGAAATTATCTCACTTAGTCCAAGGACAGATGGGGAGGTGGAGCTATGAGGATCCCACTTCACAGATAAGGACACTGAGGTTTAAGGCAGTTCAGTGGCATGAGTAGCCAGTGGTATTTGGCTCCTTAGGAGTCCAGCTTCTCACCCTGGCAGCCAAATCGTGGACTCTGTGGTCTGACCCCACGCAGTATGAGGAAAGTCAAGTCATAATAAGATGAGGCACATCAGGCATAGTAAATTATGCGAAGGGTTAACTCCTCTACTCAAAGAGAGAGAATCTCAGTCTCACAAAATAAAATCGAACTGCACACAACGTACAAGGCCTGCAGTACAGAAATGACAATGAAGGACTTTATGGCTGGTCAAATTCCAGGAACCGTGGACCTTGAGCCCACTCTTCCTACCCTGGGAAGTGTGTCACTCTAAAGTGATGGAAGCGACCACGGTGAGGATAGCAGTCATGGTCCTTCATGTCCCATGGAGAACATAAAGTATACCAAAGCGGACTGTCAGATCAAGGGAGAAATTTGCAAAAACCTAACTGCAGGAGTCTTTCATATCCTTTTCAAGACCTTTAACAGATTACATTTTAAAAGGCATAGGAGTTTCCCCTACCTCCAGTATCCTTGTTAATTAAAAAAAAAAAAAATGCCTTCTCAGTTCAAGCCTTCTTTAATAAGTTATTTGGTCATTTATAGCCAATAACAAATTTGCATGGTTTTTAAGAGACAGTATCCCTGCATTGATATCTTCCATCTAGAGCTGCACTGTCCAGTCCAGCAGGCACTAGACACATGTGGCTACTGAGCACTTGAAATGTACTTAGTCCAAACTGAGATGTTCTGTAAGTATAAAGCATATGCCTGGTTTCACAGACTTAGTACAAAAAAAAAAAAAAAAAAGGAGAGATGTAAAATACTTTCTTAATAATTTGATATTAATGAAATAATGTTTTGGATATATTGGATTAAATAAAATATTTTATTAAAGTTAAAAAAAAGGCATAGGAGTTACAAATAATATAATGGATAAAGTTAAATTAGTAGTTATATCATTTTTTCCCCTTGCCCTATGGAAAAATGTGCCTTCTTTTAGAGGAATCATAGAACACTTAAAAATTACAGAAGTACTTTAGGTCATAAAGAAAATTTTAGTGAATTTTATACAGCAAAAATGGTTTGGGCTATTCTCTGACTCAGTGCTCTAAAACTAGGTGGCGGGAAGGGATATATAAAAAGAATAAATCCAGTCTCTTTGAAAAAAAAAAATCTCCTAGGAAGAATAATATTAGAGCCTCAGGTGCAGACTATTGGGAAAACTAATGAAAACAAGAGTACTACAGATTAAAACCTATGGGGTGTGGCCAAAGCTGTATTCATAGGCATGTGCTTTCCAAGATCGCACAGAGCGAATGAAAACAAGTTAACCCTGTATTCAGCTCAGTAAGTTAGAACAGATGTTAACAACCACCCAAAACCAAAAACCTAAAGAAAGTAAAAATAAGGAAATAGTTCAGAAAAAAGCAGAAATCAATACATTAGAAAATAGAAAGAAACAATAGGATCAATCGAGAGGAGAGCCTTGGATAAAGCAAATCTCTTGCATATTCAGTCTAGAAGAAAAGAGAGGAAGCATAAACTAAAAGAAAGAGTGCGTATAATGCAACCCACAGTGGGATGCTTATCCCGGGTGAAGAGAAAGCTTTGGGGGAGGTTGCTGCCCTAGGCAGCTGTTGCGAGATCTCCACCTGGGCCTTCTCCCCATCCCTCGGCTCTGACACCCAGTGGTGGTCAATGGAGGAGGAGTGTGCACACCTTCTTCTGCAGGTAAGCAGGCAGGTTTGTGGCATGGCGGTGCACTCTAAGCATGCAGACACAGTACACAGCCAGGGAAGGCTGGGGTGGCCCAGGCCCAGTGATACAGTTCCAGCCTCCGTCGTTGGAATGTCCCATGGGACTTTGCCCATCCCCACTGGAGCAGCCATCAACATGTTCTCCATCCCTTCCCCTCCTCAGGCGGGGTCCTGCCAGTCCCTCCATTCCTGGCCTGAGACCCCCTTAGCATCCTCCAGGGTCTGAGGAATTTTCAGGTGTGTAGTGTGAGGGATGGGCATGCTTATATCCAGCCCCCTCCCCACTTTCTACCTCTGGAGAGGGGACATGGGAAACTTCACGTTGTGGCGTAGGAAGGGGAGGAGAGCCACCAAGTGGTCTGGGCACTAAAAAGAGAAATTGGAGAATTGTGCACGGTTAATTGCTTACCTGCACTGGCAAAGCTTTGGCTCTTATTTCGCCTAAAAACTGTCTGGTTCCTTCTCCCAGTGTTGATTACTCAATGGAACAAAGCCTTGTTTATTTTAACTACTTCCTGGCAGGCTCTGTGCTAAATTGCTGTTTCTTCTTGTTCTTCTTTCCTTAAGTGTCACAGGCAGGTAGAAACCTGGTAGAAACCAGGTGGAAAACCTGAAGGTGAGATTTTGAGAATCTCCGTCAGGGACCTGGAAATCCTGGGAAACAAGGATTTCCTGGGGAAATGGGAATATTTCAAAGCTGACTCCAAAAAATGTAGAAAATACCACAATAAGCCTCATAACCATGGTGGAAACTCAAATTCTTCTCTGTTTTCAAAGTTATCTTAAAATTACCTCTAAATAGAGAGTCAGATAATCTATTTTTGCCAGTCTGTTCTTATTCATTTGCAAGGAATTATTAAGCAAAGATAAAGCAATACCACATAAACTGTTTCAGAATATATATATATATATGATCTGAAATCCACCCAATTTATCTTTATAGCCAACATGATTCCTACACACAAAGCTGCCAAAGGTAGCATATCTAAGACAAAGTACAGACCTGTTTCACTTCTAAAAATAGATGTAAAAATTCCTGAGGCTTTAAGCATTTAATTCAATAATGCATAAAGAGAAACTCTCACCATGATAAAATAGGGTTTATTCTAGGAATGTGATGATTGTTTAATATTAGAAAATCTGTTCATATAATTCATCACATCCATTTGCCTAATGACAAAGCTCGTCATCTAACAAATACTTTTTTAAAAATTATTTATTTATTTATTTGGTTGCGCTGGGTCTTAGCACAGGATCATGCGCGGCATGTGGGATCTTTAGTTGGGCATGCGGGATATTTAGTTGGGCATGCGGGATCTTTAGTTATGGCATGTGGGATCTTTAGTTGTGGCATGCGGGATCTTTAATTGAGGCATGTGGGATCTAGTTCCCCAACCAGGGATCGAACCCGGGCCTCCTGCATTGGGAGCGCAGAGTCTTAGCCACCGGACCGTTAGGGAAGTCCCTAACAAATACTTTTTGAGGGTTTCTTTGTGCCAAGCGCTGTGCCGTGTCACTGACGTGGTCCCTGACCTCAGGGGCTGCTCTAGAGCAGAGGTGCAGACAAGGAAACAGTTACAGCTGAGGGCTCAGGGACTTGGCTGGGACAAGGGGGGCAGGCAATCTTATGTAGAGGTTAGGGCAAGCGACTAACAGTGACTTTTCAGTTACTGAAAGGCTGAGGCAGTGACTTTTCAGCCATGGGGAGGGAGTGAAAGGGGGAGGAACCAGCACAGGGAGCGGTGGCTTAGGAGAGGGTGGGTGGCATCAAAGGGAGGACAGTAGTGAGCCGTCCTGGAACCGTGGCCACAGGGTGGAGAAAGGAGAGAAGATGAAAGAGAACTCTAGGAGGCCAAACCAGGAGCGGGTGGTTGCAACATGGGTGAAGGTGGAGGGACACTGAGTCCGTGCCTTGGGCAACCTGGTAGATGATAATGCCAGCCCCTGAGATGGAGAGGACGGAGCTGGGGGGAAGTGGCACGTGGGGGAGAAAGGCGGTGAGCTCAGGGGAGACGTGCTGAGTTTGAGGTGCTTTGTGCCATCCCAGTGGAGATATCCAGGGAGATGCTGGCATGGGGAACTGGAGCCTGGAGAGAAGAGATGAGCATCCTTTGCAAAAGCATGGATGGGGGTGCACAGAGAAGCACACCGAGTCGGAGGCACCTGAGAAAGAGCCCCAGGGGGCTCTGCTGAAGGCACCAGCAGGGCAAGGAGTGTGATCAGCTCCATAGGAACTGAGAGGGTATCTCATGGTTTTTAAAAGATCTGTGAAACTAGTAACAGATGGTAACTTGACAACCCAAATTTTATTTAAAGGTAGAAAAAGAAGCACATTGTCCCTAAAAGTGTTCTGCATAGCTAATTCTCAGGATGTTCATAGATGTTTTCACAGGAGAATAGAGGGGTTCCATGGTCAAATGAGTCTGGGAAATGCTTATAAAACAAAGTAAAACAGGTATTCCTGACAGCAAAATTTCTCAGAGACTTTACTATGAAAATGTGCAGGGTGAATCTCTAGGAGATGGCTCAGTATGCATGGTTTCTCCAAACTATTTCGCAACAGAACCCTTTTCCTCATGGAATCAACATTCTACAGAATTTGCTTTGGGACATGCTGCTCTTATGAAACAGTTACAGTAAAATTGGCAACAAGAAAGAGACACATAACTTTGTTACTGAGGTTTTGGAATTCTGGACAATGTCGTATGACATGAAACCAGTATCAGAGGAGAAAAGATAAAATTATAATTGTTTGCTAATAATTATGTGCCTGGAAAACCTAAAAGAATCCATCAGAAAACCAAGGAGTTTAGTGACATGGCCAAATATAAGATAATTACACAAAACCCAATAATTTCTGTGTGAACCCACAATGCCCTGATAGTAAAGATAATAGGGAAAGAAAAGTTCCCTTTACGATAGTAACCAAAAATATAAAATACCTGGAATAGTCCTAACAAGACAGCTATAAGACCTACGTATAGGAAGAAAATTGCACGTTGTTAATGATAGGAAAAAAATAAAAACAAATGAAGAGACATATGCTGTTCCTTATGGGAACACTGGGTATAGTAGTGATGTTGACTTTTCCCAGATTAATAATTGGCAACTTGATGAAATGATTCTAAGATTCATCTAGAAGCATAAACAGTCAAGAATGGCTGGGAAAACCTTGAAAGCCAAGCAAATAAAAAGGATTTACTTCAAACACCTTGTAAAGCAGAAATAATTAAAATATACTATATTTGCATAAGCATTAACAGATCAACTGAATAAAATATATAGCTCTGAAAATACCTCTCATATAAATAACATGCGATAAATATAAATGGAATGGTTATAAAGTGTTATAAATAAATCTGTGATAAATATAAATTTCATATATAGCAAATTAAATATATCAGATGATAAACATAGGCCAATAAAATTCAACTAGTTAAACCATACAAATCAAGAAGAAAATATTCATTGTCAAGGACTTCCTAAGCATAAATACAGTAGAAGGGATTGTAAAGAGGAGGATAGATATATTTGAATACTTAAAATATAAAATCATCATAAAACACAAAGGGCAAACCACCATCAGGAAAAGCATTTGCAATATGGAAAAGATATCCTAATATATGAAGAGCCCTAGGAAAAATAGAATTGGCAATGGACATAAGCAATTAACTGAAGAAAAAATACAAATGGCAAAAAAAGAGAAAACATTGAACTTTACTACTAATCAAAGAAATAAAACAGTTTACCATTTTAAAAGCATCAGCTGTGTTAAGATTAAGACGAGGGATTTACTGCTGGCTTGGGTGAATGCAGCAGTACACTCCTCCAGTATGAGTATAAATGTGTACACATTTCTGGAAGGAAATGTGGCAGTTTGTCATTTCCCTTAAAAATGTTCTTCATGTTTGCCCCCAGTCATTCATTTCCATGATTCTATTCCAAAGCAGTTAACAGAGCTGTGGATGAAGTTTTAGGAACAAGACAAAGGCCATGGCCTTATTTCTAAGTGTAAACAACTGGAAACAATCTAAATTGTCCGCCAATAGGGGTCTAGTTAAATAAATTACGATATGTCTATGTGGTAGATTATTAGACTGCCAATAAATCCCGTTTTCAGAGCATGTTTAAGGGCTTGGGGAAACGGTTACAGCATTAAGTCAAGTTTGTTTGCTTTTTGGAAGAAAGGATATAAGCTTACAGTAGTATGATCTCAATTTTGTTTACAAATATATACACAGAAGGGACTGAAGGAATACATCAAACGTGAATAGTACTTATCTCTGGGTAGTAGGTGATGGATTTTTATTTTCTTCTTTGTACTTTACTGAATTTTCTTAATTTATCATGATAAGGATGTTTCTTTTATAATCGAAATAGTGCATTTTTAATTATGGGAAATTTGTTTATATTTTTTGAAAATCATTTAAAAATGGTAGAGTCCAAGTAATTCTGTTTAACTGAATGCTAGCACCTGGGGAAGGGTCTCCAGTGGCATGCCACAGGGCTCTGTCATGTCCAACATTTTCTTTCTGATTTGAAGGAGGATGTAGAAAGGACTTCATGCTTTTGCTTGGCACCTCTTCTCTGTGGTGGCTTGGAGGCACTTGGAGAGGAATCTGTGTTCTTCTGCCTGGAAACTCTGTCACCTGAGTGTCTGTGGAAACTTTGGGCGAGCCATCTTGGCCAGAGGGAGGGTGCAGGCTGCCACAACTACGTGGCCTTACCTACAGGTGAGGCTGTATTACTCAGGTGTTGCAGGCACCTCCCTCATGGCCATGGCCAGTCTGGTCCTTTATGTTCCACCTCGTAGTGAGGGGTTCTGCTTTGCCTGAGCCATGTTGGTACCCTCTGAGTCCCCCAAAGGCAGAGTGAGGGTAAGGGGAGCGGGCATGGACCCCATTGTGAGGCTGCGGCCTACTCTTCCTGGGGACAGTATGGGGAGGAGGGCAGGCCATGGGGCTGCCTGGAGCCCATGGCCAACAAGATGGGTGGCCAGAGCCCACTTGGGCAGTGGAGCAGCTTCAACAAGACCAGGACCAATACAGTGAGAAGTGAGAGGGCACAGGGGGACCAAGGCCCCCTCGCCTCCATGACTTCCCGCTGGGAAGGAGTTTGGGAATCCATGATGGTGAGGCGACAGGAAGGGAGAATGTGGAGCTGGATGTGTGCTTTCAGAACCGAGTCCTGGCTGCACCCGCTGCACCCCAGCAGAGCTTGGCAGACCAGCCTTAGACTTCTGCCGATGACCTCAGAGGTGTCAAGATAAAAGACGTACCAGGATGTGGCGTTAGAACCCCACATCCATCCCCAGCCCCCGAAGCCTGGCCGGGAAGGACAACATGCTGCCACCCCTCTGCTGTCCCCCGGCCCCCGACGGCAGCGGGGCTGACCAGTCTCCTGTAGCAAAGCCCACCCCACACTCTGCTCACCTTCTCCCACCTCCTCACCCCACCTCTTCTCGGGAAGCCATGGGGGAGACTGGCGCCCATCAGGGCCTCTGTGTCCCGGGGGATTCCAGAAAGTTATAGGGCCAGACTTGGCCCTTCTCCAGCGAGTGGCAGGATTGTGAGGAGGGAGTGGAGTCCAGGGTGTGAATCTCACTTTCTCTGGGGAGGACACACTGCAGAAGCACAGGTAGGGGGAGAGTAGAGTTAGGAGGACATGGCTGGCCAACCACATCCAGGAGGGCTGGCACTAGACAGATATCCGGACGCAGAGGGACTGGGGCCCCACCTGCTGGCCCATCGTCTCTGGAACGGAGCATTCTGTGCCTTGCACAGAGCATAGGGGCCCAGGGACAGTGCGGCGTGTCTGGCTCAGGAGCGACCCCCGTGGGAAAGGAGGGGTCGTTGCACCGACCTGGAGCAATCAGACCGTAAGTCTGAACGTGACAGTCCGTGGAGAGTAGCTGTCAGGGCCAAGGGCGCCAAGCCAGACACACAGAACGCCTCAGAGCCAAAGGTCGCATCACGGACCAATATTTCTGTAAGTACATCTAAAAGGAATTTTCTAGAAAAGGGAAATGTGACCAAAACCAAGATTATACAGAAATACCGGCCCCGACTTTTTATTATTAAATTCCACAGACATAAAGTCACTCCATCAAACTGCTATAAAAGTTTCCCATTTCTGTGCTTATCTCGTTGAGGGCGATAAGTTTGTGTCCACTGGTCACAGGCTCCACTTGGCACAGTGCTGGGGATGAGGCCCTGTTTTGAGGTGTCTGGGGGACCTCAGGGAAGTGGGAAGCACGTCTCCTGAGCAGGTGGATCCTGGGACCTGCCTGCCTGCTCCCAGGACTGGAGCACCAGCTCCCCGTGAACTCCCCAGTAAACAAGATTGTTTGGGCGTGGTGAGCACCACGGGGTGCCCTGGATGGGGTGACCCAGCAGGAGACTACCTGGCTGGGATCCACGTAAAGGGAATGAGCTCTGCTTGTTCAAGGAAAAGCCAGGAGGGGCTTCTAGACAGGGGTTGGGGAGTAGAGTTTGGCTCACGGAGAGGATGGATTCCGATGAGCGGCCCCTCAAGGAGCCACGCATTTCCTGTCCGTGAGGGAGGCCCTGTCCCTGGAAGGCTTTAAGCATAGCAAGGCCGAGGTGACTGGAGCCAGGAGCCCTGCCGGGAGAGGGGCCTGAGCTGTGTCCCCCAAGGCCCGGCCGGGAGCGCTCTAGGGGCTGTGAGGCCAAGACCCAGACTTGGGGGAGAACGTGGCCCGGTATTCAGATGCTGTTATTTATTTCAAGAGCAGCTTCCCTACCCTCCGCTCCCCCTGTGCCTGTCCCCAGGCCTCGCCAAGGCTCCAGTGGGGATAAAATCAGTAGCACTTGTGCAAGTGACATGTTGTTTGTCTTCCAGCTTATGAGAAGCCTCTGAGTTATCTCAAGTTTTGCCTAAAACAACGTTTTTCTCCATTTCTCAAAAAAAAAAAAAAAAAAAAAAAAAACCACAGCAGAAGAAAAGAGATTATCTTATTTTATACAATATGCCATCAGCCAGGGAGCAGAACACCGGCAACACTTGAGGGTTGCATAGCAACTGGCTTTTCAATTGATTTTTTTTTTTTTTTTGAGAAGGCACCAAAGCTACTGAACTGTTCTCATTTTAAATATTTCCTAAGATGATGAAAATCAAAGCAAATGGAAATCAGAGACTTGGGGACAATCAAAGAACATAAGGTATCTTGTTGTGAAAGACCAGGTCAAGACAAAATATGGAATGCTCTTAGAAATTTTTCAGCGTTGGGGGGGAAGTGTCTGAGAAATTCTGACTGTGAGTCTCTTAGTGGCAGGCAAGAGAAGAGGATGCTGGGGCAGGGCTCGGTGTTCGAGGGCCCAGTGCTACCATCTGCTTACTGCATGTCCTGGGTCATCGCCTACCTGCTCTGGACCTCCGCTTCCCTGACTGTGTGAGGGGCAGTGTAGGGGATTCAGAACACCCCAGGGACAGCCCCTGGTTTCCCCAGAGTCTGGGTCCCAACCCCCAATCAGATGGGGGCCAGGCATGGTGTCCAGCCCCCCACCCCCACCCCCAGTCATTGTGGCCCACCTCCTGAGCCAGACTCTCCAGGGTCCAGAGAAGAACAGGAAGCATTAGGGCCAAATGTGCCCCATAGGCTTGAGCTGGGAAGGTTCATGAGAAGAATCCTGAGCTGGCTTTCTCTGGGAATAGCTTCCCAGCCTCTGGGAGGATGTCTGGAATGTTCCTTGATGATATGGGAGTCCTGAGCAGAGAAATAAGGATCACACCTTCCAGCCCTCTCTGGTGTTGGGGTTGCAGATGTCTGTCACGAGGTTTGAGCTCCAGGCACCGCCTTGCACGCTGGAGCTGCCCAGAGAAGACCCCCAGCCTTGGGGGATCCCGTGCTTCACCCAGCCGGGGTCTTGGTGTTAATTCTGGCCCTGTTGATCCTTGTGGGACCTTCAGTGAGCTATTTACTCTCACTGAGCCTTAGTGTCCCCTGTAAGGGGAGCGCACACTAGCGATGACGACAGGAACAAGGGTATTCATGCAAGTCACAGCCTGCAGTGCCCTCTTTGGCTCAGACCCTGTCTGCAGCCCCTTATGTGACCTCACTCACTTCACCCTCACAGCAGCTCTCTGGGGTAGTCACCTCGTCACCCCCACCTGCCAGGACAGGTGAGTGGCCTACCGAGGTCACACAGCGGTGAGCAGCTTTGCTCAGGGGAGGCTGGACTGGGCTGTTATTCCACAGGCTGGGGAACATGAGCTCCGGGCTCTTTGGCTATGCTCCCCTTAGGGGTCTCCCATGCCAGTGGTTCCCCACAGAGGGCATTTTGCTGCCCCCCGCCCTGGGGGTGCTCATGGCATGTAGCAGGTAGAGGCTCAGTGCACAGGACAGTCCCCACCGCAGAGAATTACCTGACCCCAAGGGCCAGCAGTGCCAAGGTTGAGAATTGAGCTCTGCTTTCTTGAACCCCGCAGATCTGGACTCCACTCTGTGCACGCTGTCCTGTTTTGTGCATCTTTGGGAGGGCGGATTGGGCGGGAGACCCTCTGGGGTCATGGCAGTTGAGAAGGCTTCGGTGGGCTTCAGCTGGATCCATGGGACATGAGACAAGGCGCAGAGACAAAGAACACTGTGGGTGCTGATCGCCATGAACAGAAGCGCCTGAGCTCCCAGCTCGGTGCTGCGGTTGTGCCCACTTTGCAGCTGGGAAGCCCAGGACAGTGAGGTAACTTGTCCAAGAACACAGGGCAGATGACAGATGAGCAGGCCTCCAACCCCAGGGCCCTGAGCTGCCCAGGTGAGCCCCACCTGTCACTTGCAGGTGCCCTGGTGGGCAGGGCTTGTGGTCTGAGGGGCTCCCTGATATGCCCCCAAGCCTGCAGAGTCTCCAGGCTGCTGGTCCCACTTTTCTCCTGTCTCCTTGACTGAGGGAGGTAAGAGCATAAATATTGTAATTCAGCTCATTCTGGAGCAAACAATGGAAATGTCAGAGAGCAGTGATTAGAACAGAACTTTCTGCTCAGGTCTTAACTGATTTGTTTAATGTGGGACCACAGAAGCTGTCAGGGGCTTTCGTGGTCCCCCTTGAACCGGCACCCTGGCGTCTCAGAGCAGCGCCCTGGGATCCAGGCGTCCCACCGGCTGAGGCCCTGCGCTGCCGTTCCTGCGGCTGCAGCGCCACCTGGTGGCCACCTCGGCTCTCGCCCTTCCTTTCCTGTCCCGCCTGCCTAGGGGAGATGGCCCTGCAGACAGAACACCTTCAGAGGTGGCGTGGCTTCCAGACCCACCTCCACCTCTTTCTAGCGGTAGGACTTGGGGTGAGTTACTTCAGTTGTCTGAGACACGGTTTCTCATCCGGAGAATAGGTCAATAACAGCATCTATATCTTAAGGCAATTATACAGTTTAAATTAGATGATAACGTATGAACGCAGAGCCTACGGCTACCACCCAGCCCCAGGGTGCGTAAATGCCCTGTGTACTGTAAAAACAGCTCCATGTACTATGGACAGCTGGCACCCTTGGCTCCCTTGGGAGGAGGGAGGCTGATCTGTGAGATCCCGGCTGGTTCTGGGGCCACCCCCTTGCTGGGCCTGGGGTGCTGCCCCCTGGAACACCATGGCCCTGTGTGCAGTCCCCAGCCCAGCACAGGTGGGAACAGGCAGAGAAGCCAATGCAGAGAGGAGCAGATAGACGACTTTGGGGCCAGGAGGATGCAGATGACTCCAGTGAGGTGGGTGTGAGAATCTTAACTGCAATAGCATCTCTCTCAGCCTCTCTCCATCACTTCTGAAGGAGAAATAGACACGTCTCCTGTCCTCGCTCAGATGAGGACTACAGCTCACGTGCTGTGTGAGACATAGCAAAGCCACGGGATGGAGGGGTCTGAGGGCTGTGGATGTGGGCCGGGTGTCAGAGGAGTATGGGGGGATCCCACTAGAGCCCAAGGGACCCTCGTGGGTGCCCAGACCTCCCTCCTGGGCCCTCTGCCTGGACATCTCTGTCTGTGAGGAGCCCTTCAAGGCAGGCGGAACCCATGGGAAGGCTGGCAGCTCTCAGGAAGTAGGAGAAGTAGGTAGAGGAAAGGCTGAGCCTGGGGTGCTGGCTTCTGCCTAGAAGCTCGTGGGTGGTTGTTTGGAGGCTGCAACTAGGCAAGCCTGCTTCAGCCGTTTTTTCGTTCTTTTGAACCTCAGTTCTACTGACCTAACTTGAGTCCCAGGCTGGCTCTGGACTGTTCCCCCAGGAGTTGCACCCCGAGAAGCAGGAGAGCTCCCCAAAGGAAAACTGCTGAACTTTTACCGAGGAAACAAGCTGGGCCCAAAAGGATGATCCCTGGCCTGTGTCCCGACAGACTGCAGACCCCACCTTTCCCTGCGAGTGTGTGGTCCTCTCCCCATGACTCCTCTGCAAGCCCCACTACCAGAAACCATCCTCCCTCTCCTAGCAGCCGACACCTCTCTTGCTCATCTCCTGCCACCCGGTGGCCCTGACTCTGCTGACATTACACCAGACAACACCCCTATCTATCTCAGCAGCCACACTGTCCCCCTCCCATCCCCCCTCCCTCCTCACTGACTCAGGGAGCTCTTTCTAAAATGCACATGCGTCTGGCACCTGCCACAGAGCGCAAGGCACGCTGCACCCTCCTGAACTCTCCAGACCCTATGAGGATCCCAGCCCTTAGCTCCTTGGTGGCCATCTGAGATGGGTCAGATCCTTGAGAAAGTTGGGACATGAGCAGAGAAATAGGAAGTACAAGCAGCTCTGCACCTTGGATGCTGGAACACTGACATTCACCCTCCTCCCCCATGTCTCAGGGTCCTGTCTAGGCTGCAGGTTCCCAGGGCCCAGTGCCTGGCCATTGTTTTCTGTGACCTGCCTCCCCAGGGCCACCTCGTCCTGGAGTAGCCCCTCCAAGCCCTTCTCTCTGCCCCTCCCCTTGGGGAGTCTCCTCAAAACCCAAAAGTCAGGAGGGGGTCCCAGACCATTTCTGCTCTGGACCCTGCAGCGCAAACCCCCATGGGGCTGGAGAACGGAAGTGGCGGGCTGTTTCTTGGAGTGGAGGAAGGAAGACAAGGCAAGAACAAAACGCAAATCAATATTTCAATAAATTATTCTGCCGCAGCAGTGAGATCACGGTGGCTGCTGAGAGGGGCTGGGAACCTGGGCTGAACCCAGGAGCCTGGTGTCTGGGAGGCAAGAGGCGCTCGCCAGTGTGCCAGTGTCGGGTCCAGCCTGCTAAGGCCTTTTTTCCCAGGGTTCTTGACCTGGTGACCTGAGAGATGTGTTTTCTTTTGTCCACAGAACTTATTTTAACTTGAGTCAGTGTTTTCCAGGAGGTACGCTTCTTTGTAAAATGTGAACATTGGCCTGAGAAGTCAGATCTGGCAGCCCTGGGCTCTGTCCTTGCATGCCATGCCAATGCGGCTGGCGCTGAGTGTTGTTGCCCCTTCAGCTGGGCGTGGGCTCCTTGGTTGGCCACAGTCCTCACCACTCCTTATCCCCCCAACTTCTTTACCATAACAGGGAAATACTCTTCTGTAACCTTACCCCTTCTGAACTGGCAAATAAAAGGCAGACTCGTTTTTCTTAGAACCAACCTGCCTCACTGACTTACATCACCAGCCTTGGCCTGTGGGCATTTGGGCTTGCAGCACCCACCCAGCACTTCCCACAAGCCCACCCCCTGAGCAGTCAGGCCTCTCTCTGAGCCCCCAGCTTGTTTGTTCTCACCCTGTTTCAGCCTTTGGCTCTGTCCCCAACTCCATGACCTTATTGCTGCCCTCTGGCCCTGACATAGTGTGTCTTTCTGACTGGGCTCTTGACTCCCTGTTGAAGATGTGACCAGAGCTTCTCTCCCACTGGTGTTGGACATACCAGCTGGACCCTGGAGAACAGCCACTGGCTTTCCTTTGCCAGCCAGTGCTCTTGACTGGGCTTCCCACAAACCTCCAAGGAGGAAGTCCCCTGCTCATGCTCTTTCAGCTGCAAGTGACAATAACACAACTCAAATTGACTTTCATGGGAGGAATTTCCTGACACACAATATATGAGACACATATCTGCTGCAGACAGCTTCTTGAATGGCCCCTGGTGAGCCCACATCTTGGTATTCACTCCCCAGTGTGGTCCCCCCCCCCGTGGGTATGGGCAGGACTGAGATTTGCATCTAAATGGACTGAGACTTCTGTCTTGGATGTGCACCGTCATGCTATCTCTCGGGTCAGTCGTGCTGGGGGAAGCAAGATGCCCCATGTGACTGGTCTGTGGTGAGGTCCATGTGCCCGTGAGGAACTGGATCCTGCCAGTAACCACGTGAGTGAATGTGGGAGCGGGTCTTCCCCAGGGGAGCCTTCGGATGAGATTGCAGCCCCAGTCTCAGCTGCCAGCACTCTCATGGGAGACCTTGAGCCAGAAGACCCCACTAGATTACCTTTGGATTCCTAACCCAGAAACCATGAGATAAGTGTTTGAGGTTTTTCAGACCATAAAGTTTGGAAGTAACTCATTTTGTAGCAATAGATAACAAACAGACCTGGGGTAGGCTGGCCTCAGGCCTGGGGGAGCCAGGTGGTTGTGTGAAGATACCAGGAATCGACCTCTCTCCACCCCAGGCCCCACTCTATCTATGCTGGCTTCTTCCTCCCCTGGGGTCTCCTCCCCTGGTGGCAGCTCCAGGCTCACAGTCTCACACCTTTCCAACTCCTTGGCCCCAACCATCATGGTGCTGGGAAGGTGCAAGGTGGGGTTGGCTGGGCCTGAGCCCTCCCACCCCTGAGCCTGGGGTCAGACCCAGATTAACAGAGAGGATATTTTACCAAAGGGGGACTGGGCTGCTGTTGTCAGAAGAGCCCAGGCAAAAGTAGCTGCAACCTACCAGGGGAACAATCCCCTGATGTTTGGGCTGAGAGACATGGCCCTGAGGGAAACAAGGCCCTTTTGTTGGAGATGGACTAACAAGGCTCTGAACTGCGTTTTGGGCTTTGTGGAGCGGGGGAAGTCCCACTCCAGTGGGGGCTCTGTGGCCATCCTTGATCAAGTGGTCATCAGTGGCCTTTGTGATCACCGTCTGATCAGGACTTGGGCTGGCAATCTGAAGCCCAGTGGGGTCCGTACTCAAGCACCAAATCAGATCCACCCATGAGGGTCCCTTCCTTCTCATTCCAGCCAAAGGTCCTTCCCTAGAAATGAGAGTCTTTCACTCACTTCCTTCTCCAGAGCTGTGGCCTCTCAAGGTTTTCTGGAGGCAGTGATCACCTGGCAGGGTCTTGAGCTGACCTGCTTGGATGAGATATAGATGCCACGTCCCCTTCCTTTGCCCTTTCTGTGTCAGGCGGGGTGGGCCGTGTTGTGCTGCAGGAACAAACAAGCTCCATGTCCCCGCAGCTTACAACAGCAAAGATTGATTTCCCGCTCACACTTGTATGTTCATTGTGAATTGGCAAAGGACTCTGGTCTCATTGTCACTCAAGGCTTAGGTGACAGAGCAGCTACCACCTCAACACGCTGGTTCACATGCCAGCAAGGAGAGATCTCTGGAGGTGCTCATGTGGGCAATTAAGTGCTTGGACCGGGAAGAGACATACGTCACTTTTACTTACAGCTAATTGGCCAGAGCTTGTCACATGCTTCTCCGAATCACAAGGGGGGCAGGAGTGTACCTCCCTTCCCCTTTTCCAGCATCCTCTGGGCTGTCCACCTCTGTGCCAATGCCCAACAGGTCCTGGCCACCAGACCTCTCGCTCCAGTCTATGACTGACTTCATTAGGACTCAACTACATCTTTTTTTTCTTTTCTTTTTTAAAAAAATTTATTTATTTTATTTTATTTATTTTTGGCTGTTTTGGGTCTTTGTTGCTGTGCGCGGGCTTTCTCTAGTTGCGGTGAGCGGGGGCTACTCTTCATTGAGGCACATGGTCTTCTCATTGCGGTGGCTTCTCTTGTTGTGGAGCATGGGCTGTAGGTGCGTGGGCTTCAGTAGTTGTGGCACGTGGGCTCAGTAGTTGTGGCTCTCGGGCTCTAGAGGGCAGGCTCAGTAGTTGTGACGCACGGGCTTAGTTGCTCTACGGTATGTGGAATCTTCCCAGACCAGGGCTCGAACCCGTGTCCCCTGCATTGGCAGACGGATTCTTTACCACTGTGCCACCAGGGAAGCCCCTCAACTATATCTTATTAAAACAAGTAATCTCATCTCTCAGGAGCAATTGGCTCTGTGCTCAGGACTTGGGAACTGGTCTGCCATCTTGTAAGCCATTGACTTGGGTAACTCACGAGATGCCTGGCAATGACTAGTCCTCCCTGGCCTTGAATCGTTCTTCCTTCTTCTGCAACATGCTGGCTTACTAACAATACCCTATATCTTACTCTCTGCTACTTATACACAAAAAGAGAAATATATGGCTATGCTTGATGGATATGTTTATGCAAGAGAAGAGACAAAACACCTGCTTACGTGTCTACCAAAGAATGCATAGTTCTACTTTATGGACAGATGTATCCTTAAAGTGGAAAAGAACATGCCCAGGACTCTCTGCCTAGAGGGAACCACTTTGATGGTGGGAGTATATGGTGAGAGCAGAAACTGGAATGTCTGCTGTGAGGATTGTGGAGAGAAAAGGGATGAGTGCAGCTTATGGGAGACTTGATTTTGAGATGATACGGTGTATGTTTTATTTGTGGAGGAAGTTTAGGGCAGTGGATTGAATATAAACTTTGGTTTCAGGCTTCCTAGCTGTGTGACCTGGGGTAAGTTACTTGACCTCTCTGAGCCTCAGTGTCTTGCCTCTTCGGGTGGTTGTGAAGACTGAATGAGAGAGTGAATGCCAATGCCATGGTGCCGATCAGGCTGCAGTGCTGCCAGTCCAGCAGCCAGCCTTGGCTAGTAGGTATGTGTCATGACACAAAACGGAATGTGGTTGCTCCCAGTGGCATCCCGTCCGTGGCTCCTGAGGGAATTATCCCTGTGCTCCCGTTCCTTATGTGGCTCCTTTGCTGTATCTGCTGCAGGGTTTTCCCCTCCCTTGTGTTGTTTTCTGCAAATAGCTTCTATCAAGGGGAAAGCACAGGGTTCCTTTCCCCTTCTCTGGGCTTGTAGCCATACTGGGAGTTCTGCCTCCCCTGTCCTGGAGCCTGCCAGAATGTAAGCTCTTCAGGGTGACGGAGGTTCATTGCATTTGCCTCCTGGCCAGGGCCTGCACAGAGCAGGGCCTGAATAGGATGCAGGGGCCCTGGAGGTGGGGTGGGCTGAATGGACTCTTTGAGGCTTTAGACGGCCTCAGAGCTTGGCTCCCACGTCTCACCTGAAATTGTGCAGTGACTTTGTGTGGAAACTCGTGCAGGTGTGTGGAAAGGCCGGGGAGCCTTTCCATCCAGTCAGGAGAATGGAGCCAAGTGGGAGGGGGTCTTGAGAAGGGACTGGGCTTAGCGCCACCTGGGCCAGGTCCCCAGTAGATGGGGTCTGCTCAGCTCCCATCAGGACCACCAGTCGCCAACCCTTCTGTTTGTCTCTCCTGCCCCTGCAGTCCCTGAGCCTCATTGAGATTGGGAACCCCTCTCAGAGTTTGGAGAACGTTTGCCGCTGGGCCTACCTCCAGCAGAAGCCAGACTCCGGCCACGATGAGTACCACGATCACGCCATATTCCTCACACGGCAGGACTTCGGGCCTTCAGGCATGCAAGGTGAGCCCCTGGCCCTGCGAGGGCCCCCTGGCAACCTTGGCCCGGGCTGGGAAGGGTGTCTGGGCAAGGGGGTCTGTGTCGAGGGGGAAGGGTAAGTGCTAGTGACCTCCTAGCTCTTGCAAACCACCAGGAACTCTGACCTTTCCCCCAGGAAACTGCATCTCCGGGAGGGACAGGGACGATCAAAGATAGTGAAATGGGCAGAGTCTGGGGCTGGCAGCCTCAGACCAGACAGGATCTGAGGCTGGGTTTCAGAGTTTTTTGCTTCCTCCAGCTTTCACAAAACAAATTTGAATAAGTTTTCAATCTTTAAAAGTTAAGAAACTTTACTTAAAAATTCAAACTATATAAAACTGACAGATCTAAAAGAAAAAATTGAAGGTCTACAATCATCATTGAAGATTTTCATATATAGCAAGGCTGCACACCACACCGTGATGGGTCTCTTGCAGTGAATGTTGAGTGAAATAAGCCAGTCAGAGAAGAATATATACTTATGATTCCATTTATTTCAAGTTTGGAAGTGAGCAAAACTAATCTGTGGTGTTAACAGTCAGGAGGGTGGTCAGGAGGGAGGGAGTCGCTGTTGGAAGAAAGAAGAGGCTTCTGCAGTGTGGGGACAGTTTTATTTCTTGATCAGGGAGGTGGCTACACAGGTGTGATCACTTTGTGATAATTCACTAGTTGTGTCCTTATGATTTGTGCATTCTTATGGCGTATATTATACTTCAAAAGAAAGAGCTTTAACGACCTATATAAAAACGTATATTCAGGGGAGTGGGACCCTGTTTCACCTCACCCCCATCCTCTACAGATAGTCATTTTTATTAGTTTCTAGTTGATCATTCCAGTGATCCTTTTTTATAAAAATAAGTATATTTATCTGATATAGGTGCTGATTCCTTCCAGCACTTTCTTCCATGACTTATTTCATATGCACCACTCTGCTCTCTTAACCTACAGCTTCTCTCTGCCAACCACTTGTCATATTCACATAAATAGAAAGACTTCTTAAGTGACCCCTGATCAGCTAGGATTAGTTCATGTTAATAGAACACCACTGAGGCACTACTGTTGCCCCCTTTGCCACGCAGATCAGCACCACAGTGGGAAGTAGGTGGGAACAGAGAGTGTGACCCCAGATCCCACGAAGCACAGAGTACGGCTCCTAGTTTGTGTGGGTGCCTCTCCACTGGGAGGGGTCTGCTAGCTCCCCTTCAAGCCCTACACCAGTGTGGCCAGCTGACGGACAGAGCACCCTGTCTGCCCTCGGTCCAAGTGAGAGCTCCAATGGGGAGAAAATTGTTCCATAGGAGAGAAACCAATACAACCTTTGTATTAAGTGACCTCATTCTTCATTTAAAAATGTGAAAGGACAGCCAAGGATTACCAGACATTAAAAAAACGATAGGATGAAAAGGATGGACCAAGATGCAAGATAAAATTATAAAACTGATGCTGGAGGAAACATAATTTAAAGAAGGGAAAAGCACAGTTTATAAAGTAATATCCCCAGAATGAGGAACTACATCTGTAAACCCAGAACAGGTTGCAAGGAAGAATTAGAGAACAAAGGCTTTTCATTAAATTAAAGATTTGACGGTGTTGACTCAAAAATTAAATGCCCAACCTAAAAGTTGAGTCACAGAAATTTTTAGGACTTCAAGCCCGGGAGGCAGCATCTCAAGTAACCCTGAGAGAACTGCTTCGAGGAGGCGAGAGGGGAGCTAGGATATATAGGAATTTTGCAACAAAGGGCAGGTAATAGGAACAAAAGATTACTGTTAATTAAAGAATACTACAAACCTCAAGTTAAGGAATTTACTGCTTTTCTGTGTATGGGAAAATGCAAGAGTCTGGGCTCACTGAAGTCATTCCTTTGATATGCACCTCAGCTATCTGGGGCCAGTATCCTGTGTTTTCACATCCAGAGTTTCCTCAGGGCTCACCGTGGGGATTGGCTGCAGTCTGATGGCTGCTAGATGGCAGGTATTCTTTGCCTCAGGGTTCACCAGCTCACTGGTGGTGGCTGCAATCGCTGATGACTGTGACATCCTTTGTGGCAGGCAATATTCCATTCCTCAGTGGGTAAAATAGAAAATTCAAAAGCTGAAATAAAAAGTCAATGGATCCAAAAAGATTAAAATATGAGAGAAAAGTTGATGTAGAGGCTCAATCCAGGAAATACAATATCTATCTAAAAAGATTTCCAGAAAGAAAATAGCAGCAGAATAAAATAAGAGGGAAGGATATAAAGAAAAAAATACAGATACATTTTCAAGTCTTCAGATCCTAAAGGTTCATGTAATGCTAATGTAGGTGAATGAGAAATACTCATACTGAAGCACATATTCATGTGCAAGCTTTGCATGCAAAGGACAAAGAGAAGACCGCAAAGGCTTGCTCTGGCGCTGATTGGAGAACAATCATCTCAAAATCTACAGAGCAAAAAATGCTTTACGACATAGATTTTCCTGTTTATTAGAAGGGGAAAAGACAATGGTTAGATACGATGCTTTTACAGACAAGTCTAAAACCAGCACTCCCCTGTCACGCTTCCTTCCCTTCTGTGCTTTTCTCTGGGAGCACGTTGCCTGGGACCTCCCTGTGGGGTCTCAGAAGAGTGAGACTGAGTCGGAGGTGTTGACTTAAAAAAGAATATATGCACAACGTGGGAGGTGCGAGTTAAGTGTTATTGGGGGCAACATGAGGACTGCAGCCCGGGAGACAGCATTTCAGAAAACTGAGAAACTGCTCTGAGGAGACGAGGGGAGGAGCCAGGATATAGAGGAGTTTTGCAACAAAGAGCAGGTAATTGGAAACGTCAAAAGATTGTTGTTAAATAAAGAGAACCAGATATCTCAAGGTAAGGAATTTAGTGCTTTTCTGTGTATGGGAAGATGCAAGAGTCTGGGCTCACTGAAGTCATTCCTTCGATATGCACCTCAGCTATCTGGGGCCAGTATTTTCACATCCTGAGTTTCCTCAGTGCTCACCGAAGGGAGTGGCTGCAGTCTGATGGCTGCTAGATGGCAGGTGTTCTTTTCAGCCCTGAGTTTCCTCATGGCCTCACCAGCTCACGTTGGAGGGCTGCAGTCATTGGTGACTGTGACATCCTTTGTTTATTGATATGGCAGGAAATATTCCATTTATCAGAGGACAGGCTGGCTTCTCACTTGGTGGGCCTCTAGGACGCCCAGGCTTCTAAACAGGGGCCCCCTCTGGCACACAAAGCTCTGTACGTACTTCTGTATCTTGTCCAGGGGCAAGTGGCTAGGCCCTGTTCTCTGGATTTCCTCCGTTTTGGGTGGGGTCATCATGTCCTCCCATCACCCTCCCCCTCCCCGTGGGTGGGAATATTGGCTTCCCTGGGGACACCTTAAGACACCCCACGGTCAGGCTCAGCCTAGTCAAGGGGGGTCACTCTTCCACGGACCAGCCATGCCACAGGGAGGCCTTCCTGGCCTTCCTGCCTGGGTGGTTCAGGCTCATTCCTCAGCCCTGCCCTCAATCCCTGTCAGGCTCCATTCCCAGCTGCTTCCTTGGACCACACACTGTAACTGGGCTGGCAAAACCCACTGTGTCTCCTCACTGTTACCTGTGAGTTCAGTGGCTCTTCAGAAGCCCTTGAAGGGGTGGGGTGGGCCCACAGGCCTGCTGGAGGGCCCTTGGCATCTCATGTCGGGGGTTGGCCTGCTGCAGCTGTCCCTCCCACTCCCGATCCCCATTCTCCACCTTGCCCGGGACAGACCCCTGAACCCCTCAGCAGGAATGTGGCTCATAATCTCCTCAGTCAGAGTGCAGCGTTGCCGGGCCAAGGGCTCCGAGGGCTCCGAGGGCCCCGTCGTCTGTGGCTGGTCTGCCCCCCAATCCACGCAGCCAGTCCCCTCTGCATGACTCAGCAGGGCAGCGTAGCACCTTGGCTGTCCTTGCCTGACTCTGCCCCTGAACAGCTCAGGGCCACCCTCACTGTAGCCTTCTGTGCACTATGGGAATCCATCCAGTTGAGGACCCAGAGAAGGACCTATGGACCACGAGGAAGCCAGGGAAGGTCCCGAGGGAGTGGGCTCGGGGTATGATGCCGGACACCGGGGCCAGGATTCCTGCAGCACCAGGAGCAGGTGTGGAGACAATGTGCTACCCAGGGGCCAGAAGGCCACTCAGCCAAGCCGGGGGGAGGAACGCGGGAGGTGGCCTGAAAGGGGATAGCGGGAAGGAGGTCGCCGAGGTGGCAGAAAGTCTTAGCAGGTGAGACCTGGACTCGGGGAACTGAGCTGGCTGCGGTGTGGCCACAGACGGGCGGGGCTGAGGCCCGCCGCCCTGCGGGAGGGGACGGGTGGTCTCCTGAGCCACGCCAGCCACGGGGGCAGTTGGCTCTGCTCGTTTGCTCCGGGCGTGTTGGGGTCAGGGCCCCCAGATCGGGGCGGGGCGCTGAGCCTGGGAGCTGGAGCCGCCCCTCGTCCCCCTCCAGGCTATGCGCCTGTCACCGGGATGTGCCACCCCGTCCGCAGCTGCACCCTGAACCACGAGGACGGCTTCTCCTCAGCGTTCGTGGTCGCCCACGAGACTGGCCACGTGTAAGTGGACGCGCCATCCTTGTTGCCTGAGGGAGGTCGGGGTTCAAGGGGCCCCGCTTCTCCTCTGTGCCCTGAGAGGGACCGGCCCTGTAGGAAAAGCCCTTGGGATGTGATGTCCTGTCCCCGCGCTGCACAGGACAAGCGGGAGGCCCACCTTCTGCTGAAGGCCCCAGGCAGGAGCTGGGAGCTTTCCACCCATTATGCCATTCAAGCACCTGGGCGGGGTGGTGGTGGTGGGGGGGTTCTTCTTACCCCATTTTACAGATGTGTAACTTGAGGCTCTGAGGGAGCCTTCCCCAGGAGCAGAGAGCTGGAGTTGGGGGTGCTGCTGGGTGCGTAGCGAGGGCTCTGGACGCCTCTGCCTCCACCGCATTGTCATGTAACAGTGCTCCGCCTTGGGGACAGGATACCTGAGGGGGCTGCTGCTGGATGCTGTCAGCTCAGAGTGCCCCTTGACTTTAAAGTTAGCTGGTAGAAAATGGGTACCACCTTGCTCAGGGCAGACCAAGCCAACTAAGGTGGGGGAGGTTAGGGGTGCCCTCCGAGCATCAGGGCGGGGTGGAGCTGACAGGTGAGTGCGGCCAGGTGAGGGTCCAGTGAGGCAGCCTTGTCTTCCCCCACAGGCTGGGCATGGAGCACGATGGGCAGGGCAACCGCTGCGGTGACGAGGTGCGGTTGGGCAGCATCATGGCGCCCCTGGTGCAGGCAGCCTTCCACCGCTTCCACTGGTCCCGCTGCAGCCAGCAGGAGCTGAGCCGCTACCTGCAGTGAGTACCACCTGTGTCTCCCAAGGATGAACCCGAAGTGCTGGACTCAGCGCCTCCAGCCTGGGGTGCAGGGAAGGGGAGAGGGAGACAGCAGTACAGGACGGGGGGGATCCCATTGTTGGGGGCTAGGTTTTGGATGGAAAGTGGTTATGACAGCTGCACCTTTAATGGACGCCTGGTCCTGGGTAGCTTATGCCAAAGAAAACGGGTGCAGCAGGGAAACTGAGGCAGCACAGCCTAGGGCTGGGGGTTGCAGGCAGGCCCACCCCAGAGGCTCCATGAGGGGCCTCAGCTGCCTCCTGGGCTGGATGGCCAGTCCTGCTGAAGGCAGCCTGTGGCACCCATGTGTCCCCTCACAGCTCCTATGACTGCCTGCGGGATGACCCCTTCACCCACGACTGGCCAGCGCTGCCCCAGCTCCCGGGGCTGCACTACTCCATGAACGAACAGTGCCGCTTTGACTTCGGCCTTGGCTACATGATGTGTACCGCGGTGAGTGTCGGAGCCCATGACACCTCCGAGGCCTGGGTCGGGTTGGGGGGGTCTGCCCCAGATCGGCCTGGCTTCCTGGGAGGCGGCTGGTGTTGAGTGGCCCCCTGGCACAGGGCAGAGCAGCCCTCCAAAACCACAGCCTCTCCCTCCACACCCACTGCTCTTTCCCCAGTCGGCACCCAGAGCCCTCCTGGCTGGTCCAGACATGGCTTTAGGAGGGATTGAGGCAGGGGAGTGTTCAGCGGGGGAACAGCGGGGGCTCATGGGTCCCTGCAGCGACCGCCCCTCCTGCCTGGGCCAGAGGAAGGCCACCAAGCCTTCATGCCAAGCACAGCTGTGCCCAGCTTTCTGTCCAGGCTCCGTGAGACGTGCAACCACCAAGGTCTGGAGACTGGGGAGCCCAAGCAGCCTGCAAAGATGTGAAGCACCGTGCTGTCTGCTCGAGGTCCTCACAGCCCCAGAATCACACAGAGCTCAGGGCACCACACAGGCCTGTCACGGGTGGGCAAGTCATTTCTGGCTCCGCAGCTGTGCAAGAGGACCCTGGGCGACAGGGCGGCACCCCCGGAGGGTCCCTGAAGTGGGAGGTGGCCTGGCTAGCTGCTGGCGCTCTCTTCCAGTTCCGGACCTTTGACCCTTGCAAGCAGCTGTGGTGCAGCCACCCTGACAACCCCTACTTTTGCAAGACGAAGAAGGGGCCTCCCCTGGATGGGACCATGTGTGCACCTGGCAAGGTGAGTTGGGGCAGAGGGCAGGCACCGTGACATGCACAGATGCCTCCCAGTGAAGTTCTGAGCTTCTAGGGGTGAGTAGGGCCTGTTCTCCCTGTGCCTCAAGGGCCAGGCAGTCATCACGGGCACTGCAGGCTGAAGGGTGGGGGGCATGTGACCTTCTGTCTTTCAGCACTGCTTTAAAGGACACTGCATCTGGCTGACACCTGACATCCTCAAGCGAGATGGCAACTGGGGTGCCTGGAGTCCCTTCGGCTCCTGCTCGCGTACCTGCGGCACAGGTGTGAAGTTCAGGACCCGTCAGTGCGACAACCCACAGTGAGTTGGCCCTGATGTTTCCCAGCCTTCCTCGGTGGCAGCTGCTGTCCCCAAGGGCCCTTGCTAGCCAACCCTATCCTGCAAGGCCCCTGCGGATGTCAGTTCTGGAGAGGGTGTGAGGGCAGGCAGCTCTGGCCCCTTCTCATCTTCCTGGGAGGGACTGAGACTTAGAGAAGGGAGGGCTCATGCCATATAGGCTGCTGGGGCCAGAGCCAGCTCTGGAGACTTGGAAACCTGGTCTTCTGACCTGGTGGCCTAGGGCCATTCCTCCCGCTTGGCCTGCATCCTACTCTAGACACCGACCTCCTCTGCTCTTCTTGGTTGAGGGCATCAAGAATAGGAGGTCGAACAGAGATGGGGCAATGGGGATAAAGAGGAGGGCTCTCTCGGGCCCCAGGATGCCGGGAGCCTGAGCAGGAGAGCAGCTGTTTGCAATCAGGCAAGAGGCAGGGTCAGTGACATGCCACCCATTCCCAGCTGCCCAGGGGAGAAACAGCCTGGAGAGGCTGCCCGAAGGCCCGCTGGACTCCCACCTCCACCCATGCTCCCCATCCTGCCTCCCAGGCAGGCCCCATCCCCTGTGTTATCCTCAGAGCTCCCCTGGGGCTGTTACAGTTGCCTCAAGATGAGATTGACAAGACAAGAAGTTAGAAGCTCAGAGGCTACAGGGTGCTGGGTGAGGACTTCCAGGTTCTGGTCCAGGGTGCACAGTCAGAAGAGCAGATCTGGCCTGACAACCCCTCTCTCCCCCCACCAGGCCCTGACTCCTCGTGGTGCCTGATGCTGGGCTCTTGGGGTCCAGGGGACTCACCCCCAGGTCTGGCCCCGGGGGAGATCATGCAGGTTCTGGGTGCTCTATGTTCTGTCCCTCCCCACCTGCACACTCTAGGGATTTTCTTACCCCTCTGGCTGGTTCAGCCTTCTTGGTGGCAGCAAGGGACAGGGGCAGCAGTGACGTGAGCAAAACTGCCAGAACTGCCTGCCATTCCATCTCTTCACAAACACTGTTGGGCCTGGAGAGTAGCTAACCCCTGGCCAGTGCCAGCATTCCGTGCACATCAGTGACCATCAGACAACACAGATGCTCCACACAGAGCTCTGAGCACGGTTCATTTATGCCAGCCTCACTTGCATCCGCGGGGAATATGCACAGCTGCAGCGCCCAGAGCATTTCAGAGCCCACAGGCCCCACACAGCCTCTTTGTCAGCAACGCCAGTGCACCCCGTGGGCCTCCCCTTTCGTGTGTCCTCCTGGAGATGACAGCTGGGCCTTATGCTGCCCCATCTTTAGTTGCTGCTCCCTGCCTCAGTAGCTTTTCCTGGGACACTGTGGCCAGTGTGAAGATTCCTGAGGTTCCCAGCTGGGCCCCCGCTCACTGGATTGAGTTCCCTCTGTGTTCTTCGCCTCGCCACTCTTTTGATTGCAGAACTGCAAACAATCTACAGCATGAGCTCAAGGTCTTCAATTTCTCTTCCTCCCTGGCCTCCCTTGAATTCTCCAACTCACATTCTCTTTTGGAATTATCATGGATTTCCATTTGAATCTGTATGGCTCCCGTCTGGGCTGGCCAGGGGCTCCAGCGACAGCCCGACCCCTTCCTGCTTTTTCCTGCTGCACGATGCCCCTGGGCTCCCCACACCTACACCCAGGCCTGCACCCCCTCCTGGTGACACCCTGGTTGGTGTTGTCATTGGTCTGTGGTCCCATCAGTGGCCCTGGTGTAAATCTCAAAGTCACCCTTTCTTTCATGGTCCCCATCAAACACTGAGGCCTCTTGGTTCTTTCTCCACAAATTTCTCAGATTGTTATTTCCACCGACTTCCCCTGAGAACATGGCACTGTGCAAGGAGCCTCATGGAAGCCAGCCCCTTCCATCATTCACTCTACAGTGCTATATGCTATACATCCATCATCACAGCAGAACATGACTTTTGCCCAAGTCTTGGGCGGACCTCGGGTTCTGCTTGGCTCTGCCATGCCTAGCAGATGGCAGCACTGAAGCCCCCCAGCTCCTCCCAGGGTGCTGGCCTGCCACGCCCCATCACCCCACCTGCCATGGGTACCTGTTGGCCACCAGCTGGCGCCTTTCCTGTGGGGTTAGTGCCTTGTGGACTGCTGATGTTCTCAACAAAGTAAGGAAATTACAGAAACACAGCCCAAGTTTTCTTGAGATGGAGGAAAGCTGGAGATGGAGTGTCCACTGTGTACCTGACACTTGTTAAGAACACTTGTAGCAAGATTCCACTACTTCAGAATTGCTCTGAGTTCCCAGCGTATGTGAGGCCCAGGCCCAGGCCCGGATATAGGGGACGCTCACCCAGCTCCACCGCCCTGGGGCTTATGGCCAGGGGCACAGCAGAACCTAAACACCCTGTTACAGCTCACTGTTGGTTCACCGCCACAGCTACAGGAGCTGGGATGGGGGTGGGGGGTGCACAGGGGCTGAGTAGATGCTCCCTTCCCATGGGGCCCCCGAGAGAGGATTACCAGCGCCTTCATAGTGATGCTGCAAGGCCCTGGAGGCTGGGGGATAGCCCAGGTCCTGCGGCTGGGACAGGGCAAGGCTGCGTCCCTTCACTCAACAGAGCTGCCCCCTGACCCCCAAGGATCAGGGATTCCCCCCAGATCCCACAAGTGGCACCCCGTGTGCTGGTCTCTCCCTGGCACTGAGCTGCAAGACCTTTCTGCTTTCTCCTCCAGCCCAGCCAATGGGGGTCGCACCTGCTCAGGCCTTGCCTACGATTTCCAGCTCTGCAACTCCCAGGACTGCCCTGACGCCCTGGCTGACTTCCGTGAGGAGCAGTGCCGGCAGTGGGACCTATACTTCGAGCATGGTGACGCCCAGCACCACTGGCTGCCCCACGAGCACCGGGATGGTGAGCCCTAAGGGGAGTGGGCATTCAGTGTACAGGCCAGGGCACACTGGGCCACTGATTCTGCATGGGCATGCCAGCAGAGCCCACCCTGGGCAGGGTGGCTGCCGGCTTGGGGCTCACGGCAGGACTGCAATCCCAGAAGAGCCAGACAACTGCACCTGGCCAAGGATGCAGCGGAGAGGGCGGGGCCCAGCTGGCCCCAGGCTCTTGTGCTCGCCACCCAGCGGACAAGGCTAGCGTTGCGCCTTTACCCTGGCTCAGCCATGAGGCGGAGGGCAGGGGCGGAGCCTGCCAAGGAATCAGGTTACTTCTGACCTCTCATCTTTCAGTGGGAGCTCTCAGTTCCAAGTGACTTGAACTGGTTTAAGCATCAAAAGGCATTTGTTGGCTCCTAGAACTGAAAAGTCTGGTAGTTTCAAGCATGAGAGTGTTTGTATTTCATTTGGGTCCCCCTCCCACTAAATGATGGAGAAACACAGTTTCCGTTCCTTCCAGGCATTGGGCAGAGGAGGGGAGTGGGGACTGGGGCCTGCTCTGCTGTCTCCATCACCCCAAGTGTGTCACGCCGGCTGAGCACCTGTTGCAAGCCCCACGTGTGCATTCAAGGAGGCGGTGCCAGAGCAGACCGATCCCCCTCTCAGAGGGAGGCTTTGGTCTGGCGAAAAATCAAATAATGATGTGGTGTCATAGTGACCTCGGAGGTAAATGCCGAGAAGGGGAGGTGCCAGGGACCCGAGACTGAATCAGGGGGCATCTTATTTGGGGTTTCGGAGGTTGACTGAAAAGGGTCTCCAGGTAGAGACCTGGTAAACAGCCATTTTCCCTTCCCCTCGATATGGGGGGGGGGGGGTCTCCGGGCAGGGCCTCGGGAATCTGAGATCTGGCTGCACCAACAACAGCCTGCCTCAGTTGAGAAAAGCTCTTCCTAAGTCCCACACTACAGGGTCACAAAGGGAGTTGCAGTTATCTGCCCCCTTTCCTCTTTCTCTCCCGGCCCAGGTCAGGCATGTAAGGGGGCGGGTGAATCGTAAGAAGACCCTCCTGGGTGAGAGTTTCTCCTTGCAGGGTGCTTCCCTTTAGCACACTTGGGGAGGAAACTGCAAGCAAAGTGAGCGGGTGCAGCTGGCCCTCCTCACCAACACCCCTCTGCTTCCCTTCCAGCCAAAGAGAGATGCCACCTCTACTGCGAGTCCAAGGAGACTGGGGAGGTGGTGTCCATGAAGCGCACAGTGCACGATGGGACGCGCTGTTCTTACAAGGACGCCTTCAGCCTCTGCGTGCGTGGGGACTGCAGGGTGAGTGCCACGAGGCCAGTGCGGTACCGCGGGAGCGGGGGGCAGACGCAGCTCAGGGCCTCAGCTTTCTGGGGCTTTGGGAGGATTCACTGAGGCTGAGCTTGCAAAGTGTTGCAAACAGCATCTAGATCAGGGCAGGCTCTCAGCAGATGTTGGTTCCCACCCGCTACTCCCTGCTGCGCCTCTCCATGACAAGGGTTCTCAGACTTGAGTCTGAGGAACCACCTGAGGGGCTTGGGGCTCCACCTCAGAGATTCTGCTTACATAGGTTGACGCTGTGGCCCAGAGCATGAATTTTACCAGTTTTACCAGGTGATCCTGATGCACATGGTCCCTGGGGGACCCCTTGTGAAGCACTCACTGCCATGTCCTTGCACTCCTCTGGGCACTGGACAGCTTACTCTCGATCAGGGTGGCCCACCATGGCTCTCGTTGGTTTGGCTCTTTGTAGAAATGCCCTGCTCTGTTTTCTGTTACTTTATTGTCTTTGGCTTCAATCTTAGGCTGTTACAAGAGACAACTGTGGGGCACACACGGCATAAAATAGTAACATGAGTGCAGAACTGTCCCGTCCCCTAGAAACACCTGGAAGCCTCTGTGTAGATGAGACTGATTGTAGGTGTCAAAGAGGCTGATTGTCATCTTACCTTGCTGAGAAACGAGCATCCTCAGGATGTCCCTGGCAGAGAGCCTGGCAGAATGCCGCAGTCCCCCTGGCGGAGACGGATGAGGCTGGAAGAGCAGGGAGGTGGGGTGTGGAGTAGCTGGAGGCAAGCTCAGGGATTCTCTCTAGGCACGTGATTTCAGGAGGACTGCAGCCAGCCGGGAGCGCAGGCCATACAGTCTGCTCACACTCCAAACACTCAGCCAAATACTTAAAGACAGCAGTGTCTCCCCTGTACCTGAGGGGTTTTAATTGATGGAGGTGACCAAATGATGACACAGAGAAGTCAGTGCCATTGAAAGAAGAACTTATTACTTACATTTCCTGAGGGAAGGGCATGGCATGCTGTGCAGGGCCACATGGAGAAGCACCAGATTCAGTTGGGAGGCAGAGGGAGCAGGAGAAAGTCTGGCCCAAAGCTTTTATTGGGGTTTCCATGGGAAAGGCAAGGCAGGCAGAGTAAACAGCTTGGGATTGGCCAGTTTGAATAATTCTGGCAGGTTTCCATGGCAAGGCAGGCAGAGTAAACAGCTTGGGATTGGCCAGTTTGAATAATTCTGGCAGGTTTCCATGGCAAGGCAGGCAGAGTAAACAGCTTGGGATTGGCCAGTTTGAATAATTCTGGCAGGAGTGGTCTCTAGATTCCTGGTATCTGACCCCGGGATGATTTAGGGCAGAGACATATTGGCTTAGTGTGTGAGAGTTTGATAAAGGGAGGAATCAGTTGGTTTGTGTATGAAAGGTGTGCTTCCACTCCTGTCCCTAAGAACTGGCTAGCTAGCCCTGGGAGGGGCACTTTCTTCTTGACTAGCAAGATTTTTAAGATGTCAAAACATCATAACACACAGAAAATATTAAAAACTGTGATTAAGAGAGGCTACGGCCCTCATGGGAAACATTTAGTAGTGGAAGTAGCTTTAGATTTCAGCTGTGCGTATGGTACAAACATAACAGGGAAGTAGGAACACTGATTCACCCTCTTGGCTAGTGGGCGTGTCTAGAGCTTCACTCCTGACATTGACAACTAGAGAAGAATAGGGTATTTCATTAATTAATGGTGATTTTGAACAGATAACAGTAGAATGATAGAGTTTTGCATAATTAGAAAATGTTTACATTTATATATGGTCACATTGCAAAAGTTAGAAAACAAAGGAGACAGAAAGGTTGAAAACACACAAAGGAAATGGGAGTAATAAGATGAAATGTAGGAGTCCTCACAATACATGTGAATGTGGAACTCTTCTTTTAAAAGAATCTAATATCCAAGTGGACGCTGTCAATGAGAGAATATCAAAACACAATGACTCAGGAAGTTTCAAAGAGAAATGACAGCAAAAGACATGTCAGGAGAATAAAGACGCACACACACACACACACACACACACACACACACAGCAGGGAATCAGGAATTAAATGAGGCCATAAAGATTCTGATTCTAATTCCAGTTTGGAGTATTTTCCCCCACATGTCCAACAAGCAATTCTCTGACACCAGCTGGATGTTGTGGGCTGAAAAAAATTGCATAATGTGAGAGATGTTAGTTAAGTTTTATTTGGGGCAAAATGAGGACTATAGCTCTGAGGAACTGCTCCAAAGAGGTAAGCGGAGGTCAGTATTATGCACGATTTTAGTGAAAGGGGGTACGTGCAGTCAAGCACACATTGTGGCAGAGGCTTGCTGCTGGTCACAGGGAGGTTGCTGATAGTCACCAGGAGCAGATGTCACCATTAATGATTTTGGTGCTTTCTTAGATAGAAGATGCAAGGATTTATGGGCTCATAAAATCTTCTCCTGAAAATATCTAACTCTCTGAAGGCCTGTTCTGCCAGTTTTTCCCAGAGCACAAGGGTGCCTCATTCCTGATCTCCACCCTGAACTCCTTTCAGGTGTGTTGAAGGTCAGCGACTGCAGTGGCTAGTGACCTAATCCTTGTAGAAGCAGAAGGCAAGTGCCAATTTTTAGTTGGCAGTGTCCTACAATTCAACTCAGTTCTGACACTACCTACCCGGAGATAGCATCAGATCCCACAAGTTAGGGCCTCAGTCCTATAAGACGGCCCCCTGCCTTCAGATGCCAATCACAAGTCCAGGTTGTCACCTGTGCTTCTGATTAACAGGCTGTAGATTGGAGGTTCCAACAACCCCCTCCTTGGGTTCAATTAATTTGCTAGAGTGACTCTTAGAACTCAAAAAACAGTTACTAGGTTACCAGTTTATTATAAAGGGATATAGCTCAGGATCAGGCAGATGGAAGATGCTTAGGGCAAGGTATGTAGGAAGGAATGGAGCTTCCAGGCCCTTCCAGAGCATGCCGCTGTCCCCAAATCTCCATGTGTTCACCAACCCAGAAGCTCTCCAAACCCCACCCTTTTGGGTTGTTATGGAGACTTCATTACAGGCATGACTGACTAAATAATGGGTCACTGACCACCTACTCAACCCCACCCCCCATAAAGACAGCATTATGGCTCTCACCACAGGAAATTCCAAGGGTTTTAGGAGGTCTAGCCAGAAACTGGATGAAGACCAAATATATATATATATATATCATAAATCACAATATCACAACCGCCCTGGCGGGACAGGAGGTTCTCCCCGCCCTCCCTTCCTCTCCCCTCCCTCCCTTCCTCTCCCCGCCCTCCCTTCCTCTACCTTCCCTCCCTTCCTCTCCCCTCCCTCCCTTCCTCTCCCTCCTCCCCTTTCTCTCCCCTCCCTCCCTTCCTCTCCCCGCCCTCCCTTCCTCTCCCCGCCCTCCCTTCCTCTCCCCTCCCTCCCTTCCTCTCCCCGCCCTCCCTTCCTCTCCCCTCCCTCCCTTCCTCTCCCCTCCCTCCCTTTCTCTCCCCTCCCTCCCTTCCTCTCCCTCCTCCCCTCTTTCTCTTCCCTCCTCCTCAGCATCAGCTTCGTCCTTCATGCAACGTGTGACTATTTACAAGGACCATATCCTCTCATCTGGGCAACAGCCCTGGCAGGCCTTGCCGCTCTGACTCCATGTCACAAATGTGGAAACAAACTCGAAGTTTCTCTGAGACTGCATTACCAGGAAGTGGCTCTCTAACCCCTTCATAGTCTAGAGACCCTGCCCTCAAAGGTCTTTGTAAGACAAAAGTCAGAAATCAAAGAGCAAAAGTAACACAATATTGTGAAGCAACTATACTCCAATAAAAAGGTTTTTTTAAAGTGTGTATTTTAAAAAAGCAAAAATAAAATACGAAAAAGAGATATCAAAAAATAAATAAATCAATCAAAGAGCAAGGGGAAAGGAAGCAGTCTCACAGGAGGCGGTGATAGGAAGATCCTGAGGGGTGAATTGGCTCTGGGCTTTCTGGCAGACAGGGCAAAGAGGGAAACCTGTGTTGCTGTGGTGTACTCTAGGACAGATGGGGAGCAGACCAGCTAGGAGGAGAGGTTGTCTTCCCTGCTGAGTGTGGTCATGGATATGAAAGTGGCCTCAGGCAGTGTGTTCAGACCCAGGGTCTGCTCCCCGCAGAGCTCTGGGGCCCTGGGAATGGTGTGCTATCGGCAGGGCTATAGAGAGTAACAGAACCGGAATTTGTTACTGCCTCTACCAGGTGGCCCTGGGCAAGGAGCGTCCCTGCTCTGTGTGGAACAATTTTCGATACTAGAGTGGACAGTGTTGAGAGGACTGGTGGAGAGAATGAAGGCACAAGTGTTCCTACCAACTCTTGTCACCTCCTGCCCAGACACCCCGAGGCAGACTGAAGAGGACACTGTGGCTGGGGGCAGTGTGAGGGAGGGACATCTTGGCCTAAGCTTTGGGTACGAGCCCTGGAGGGACCGCCTCTGGGGCTGCGCTGCGTGGACGGCCGGGAGAAGGGGCAGAGGCAATGTCTGATGTGTCCATTAGGACGCCAGTGTGCTGTGGCAGGACAGCCTCAGGACCAGGACCTGTTTAGGCTGTACAGAGCCCTCCGCAGGTCACACTGTCCAGATGAGTGGATGAGTGAGGGGGAAAGGCTGGTCCTTGGGTGGGCACACAGGGTCTGTCTTGCTCCAAAGCCCCCTCTCCTTCCCCTGCATCAGGAACTGCTAAGAAGGGATGCCCAGACCTGGGCTGTGGAGGGAACAGGTGGGGAGAGGGGGTCTCGAGTGTACACTGCACCTCCCCACCCCTCTGCAGAAGGTGGGCTGTGACGGGGTGATCGGCTCCAGCAAGCAGGAGGACAAGTGTGGTGTGTGTGGAGGGGACAACTCCCACTGCAAGGTGGTCAAGGGCACATTCACACGCTCGCCCAAGAAGCTCGGTGAGTGCGCCCCTCCCTCCCCCTGCCCAGGACACCCAGGCCTGAATGTCTATAGCACCTGGCCGGGTGGCTCTGACTGCATTCTCAGCTGTTTGCGGGAGAGGGGGTGTAAGTCTGGGAGGGTGAGGTGGAGGGGCAAGGGCAGCTGTGCCAGGCCCCAGGGTGGGCGGGGGCAGGGATAATGCCAGGGTATAGGTGGCCAGGGTGGGTCTTAGAAGTCTTTATTTGAGGGCACCTTCCCCAGCCCTCCAGGGCTTTCCGGTCGCCAGCTGGCCTCCCTTGCTTGCTGCCCCCAGCCACCCGTCAGCAGGACTTTGATGGGCTGGTCAGTGCAGCCTGTGGCCTAGGGACATGTAAGCCTGTCCCCACAGGGCCACAGGATGGGGCTGGGGAACTTGGGGTCCCTGGCCAAGGTGGGTTCTGGGAAAACAGACCGCTTGGTGAGCCTCCTTCCACAGTGGTACCTCTGTCTGGCTTCGGTGCTCTGGGTGGGCTTGCAGCAGCTGACTGCTCTGCCTCTGTCCGAAATGGCGAGAAGCCACTTTGGTTCACCTCTTTTGGAAGAAGGCCATGGGACAAACCTGCCAGACTCCACTCAGAGCTGGTGCCAGGGTGCCAGGAGCTGACCTTCTGCATCGCCCCACGTGAGCAGGCTGTCTTCAGTTTGCGGATTAAGCCGCTGAGGTCCAGGGAGGGCAAGCAGTTTGCTGAAGGCCTCCCTCCTGGATGGGGCATCTTAGCTCCGTGCACAGGCGTGACTCCAGGGACACTCACGAGGACGCCCACTAAGTTTTCAATGGAGGAGGCTGAAGGAGCGCCTGGATTTGAAGATGAGCAAAGGGCTGTGGCTGGCTGGGATGTGCTAACTTTCCCGTGGACCCCTCTCTGGGTGGGCAGTCAGAGCCCATAAAACACTGGGGGCTCTGGAACCACCTTCGAGGGCAAGGCCCTCCTGGCATTGTCTGCATGCGATGGCCTCTCCCTTCTCATTTGGCTTTGTCTCCCCACATCCCAACAAAGGTTACATCAAGATGTTTGAGATCCCGGCAGGAGCCAGACACCTGCTTATCCAGGAGGCAGACACCACCAGCCACCACCTGGGTGAGTGTCGGAGCCCAGAGGGTGCAGTGGATCTGCAGCCTGACTCTTCCGGGGATCAGGGGCCCAGCTGAGAGGCATGGCTGCAGCCCCATCTCCCCTGTCCCTGGCCTGGCCCACCTGGTGGACGTCTCCTGGAGTCATTCCCCAATGGAGAGGCCAGGGGTTGGGATCAGAGGGCTTCCCTGGCAGCAGCTGTGGAGGGACATGTGTTTAAGACATGTCACACCTCCCCACCCTAACTCCATCTCGAGGCCAAGGGGGAAGCCCCCTGTCCACTGGAAGGCAGGCAAGGTCCTTAAGCAGCGGCTGCTAAGGCCAGCTGGTAGATGGGCTGCCATGATATATTTGCATTTTTTCATTTAGTTTCATTTTAAATTCAAGTGATTCTTTTAGAATAGGGATTCCTGGCATTTGCTGAAAATTTGGATATTCTAACAACTCTGAGTGCCCCCTTCTCACATGGCAGCCCCTGTGGGGCTGTGCTCCTCCAGGCTGCCTGGGGCTCCCCAAAGGGGCTTCACCCATCCATGCCCCCCACCAAGTTGTAAGGCCGAAGTAGGAGGTGATGCCGGGGTCACTGAGGGGACCCCATACAAGTCCCTTCCCCCAGTTTGGGTCCCGACCTTCCTCCCTGTGCCCTGGAGGCCAGACTGGGTCAGGGGCTCCATGATTTGCCTCCACCTGGCCCCCGCCGCTGACGCGAGACAGACACCACTCTTTTTAATATGAATTTTTCTTTCTTCCTTATTTTAAGAGGAGACTATATGTTGCTATCCCAAAATGCAAAGCCAGTGGCACTTGCCTTAAGTAGAAGGCAAATATAAAAGTTGATCCCTGAAAAAAAAGACACTTCTACCTAAACACTGTTTCCTGCCAAGGGCTCTCCCTGCACAAGAGGAGGGAGGGTTAGTGACAAGCTGAGGACCTCCTGGCGCCCGCTGAGGCGCTCAGGGGATTCTAGGAGACTTGCGAACGGAATGATTTCCTCACTCTTTGATCCCATGATTTTCGTGCCCAGTCTGTGACACCACCTAAAATCTTCCAGCAGCCCCCCAGCAGACACCTTCCACTGTGGGAAGCGTGGGGCTTCCTGACCAGTGGAGTCTCGGCTCCTAGACATTCTTTGTGGATGCCTAGTGGCCAGAGTGTTCCCCGGGCCAGGTCAGGCCTCTTTGGGTTGTAGGGAACTGGTGGGGACCCAGGCCGAGCCACAGTTACCAACGGGGTGGGGAGACATATGGGACGTATGCTCACCCCAGGGAAGGAAGCACCCACCCAGCCCTGTGCCCTGGTGTCCAGCAGATGCCCCTCACCCGGGGGGCTGGGGCAGGGAGGGCAGTGGTTCTGAGAGCCCACTGAGTGTTCCAAGTAGACAGCAAGGAGGTGGCCTTGATGCCTGCCGAGTCCCTTGCCACGTAGCATCTCCTTCAGGGCCTGAGGGACAGATCAGGAAAGGGCCCTGGGCCTGGCAGAAGGGCAGGGTTAGAGGGAAACCTAGTTTTGGCTGAGAGACAAAGGGCAAGTCAGGTTCCCGAGGTGATTTGGGCTGTCAGTGGGACTGATGGGCCCCTGGCAGAAGACAGCTGGGAGACGAGGGGCTCTGCTCCCTGTAACTCCCCCAACCTGTTCAAACCAGCACACCCTGCCAGCCTCCCCGCAGTTCTGCCCCTGGGTGACACTGGCTGTCTTCTGCCATTCTCAGCCGTCAAGAACCTGGAGACAGGCAAGTTCATTTTAAATGAAGAGAATGACGTGGATCCCAACTCCAAATCCTTCATTGCCATGGGTGTGGAGTGGGAGTACCGGGATGAGGATGGCCGGGAGACGCTGCAGACCATGGGCCCCCTCCACGGGACCATCACTGTCCTGGTAAGTCGAGGCAGGGGCCAGGCCCACCGCCTCCTGGCTGCCCAGGCAGGGGGCAAGTAGCTGCTAGGGAAGGGATGGAGGGGTGCCTGGGAACCCTGAGCCTCCCTGCATCCTTCGGACCATGCTCTGAACGGCCTCTCTGGCCTGACTTTTGGACCAAGGGTCTCTATCTCTGTGTCAGAGCAAGGAACAGACATGGGGCCACCAGTTGGGCTCTGGGCCCTGCATCAACCCCTGGGTGATTAAAGACAAAATCCCCTGCAAGCGATTAGGTTTCCCCCTCTGGGTGACATTCATGACCACCTTTCATCATGCTTATTCATGTCTGCCACTGTATCCAAACCCAGCAACTCTCTGGGGGTGACCAATGGGGCTCAGGAAATTGGACTGCTAGACCCAGGTCACACTAGACTTTGTCCCTGAGCAGGACTGGACCCCAGGTCTCCTGAGTCCAGGACCACAGGCTGCTCCTGGTGATGGGAGTACAGAGGGGGCTTGATTTCCTAATCCACTTTTTAAAAATTAATTTTAATTGCATACATCATATATTTTATCAGTAAAAAAAAGTTAAAACACTACAGGTAGGGCTCAGGTGACTTTTGCCCCCCCATTAAGGTGAGCACACCTTGGTTGGGTTCAGGCACCCGGACCCAGCGCCCCACACCAGGGTGCGCAGCTGTGGGGATGGGGTGTTTCATGTGCGCTGTGCTCTGCTCTGCTCACCTCGGCTGCATTTACTTTTCATCCCCAGAAACGCCTTTGGTGCCCTGCCTTTGTCAGTGCATATACAGTCAGGCTTCATTCAGTAGCTGCCATTTCTGTATTGGTAAATTCACCTACCGGAAGTATTTCTAATCCCAAAATCAGTACAGGCGTACCTCAGGAGATGCTGCAGGATCGGTTCCAGACCACCGCAGTAAAGCGAATATGGCAATAACGCAAGTCACATGAACGTTTTGGTTTCCCAGTGTGTGTGATAGCCTTAGGTCTAAAAAAAACAATGTACATACCTCGATTAAAAATACAAAAGAAAAAATCAGTTACAATAATAACATCAAAGATCACTGATCAGAGATCACCATGATAAAAGTAATAATAATGAAAAAGTTTGAAATATTGTGGGAATTACCAAAATGTGACCCAAAGACACAAAGTGAGCAAATCCTGTTGACAAATGGCGCCAATAGACTTGCTGGATGTGGGGCTGCCACAAAAGTTTAATTTGTAAAAAAACGTAATATATGCGAAGCGCAGTAAAACAAAGCTCCATAAAGCGAGGTCTGCCTGTACTCGCAGTGGAGCAGGGGAAAATGTGAGGAGGCGGAAACAGGCGAGGCTCTGCTTCTTGTTTCAGCTCCTACTGTAAACAAGCGTCTTTTTCACACTCTATTTACTGCCATGTTGTTCGCATTTTTTAAAATTAATTAATTTATTATTTTTATTTATTTATTTTTGAATTTTAAAAATTTATTTATTTTTTATACAGCAGGTTCTTATTAGTTATATATTTTATACATATTAGTGTATATATGTCAATCCCAATCTCCCAATTCATGCTCTCGGGGGATGATTTCATTGTTTAAAATGGCCCCAAGCATGGGTCTGGTGTTCCTCTGAGCAGGAAGCTGCAGGTTTGCCCTAAGGAGAGAACGCGTGTGTTAGATGAGCTGCGTCCGGGCACAAGTAACCGGGTACTGGCCGTGAGTTCAGTGTTAACGAATCAATGGCATGTACTAATTAAGGTGTCTTTAAACAGAAACGCACATAGAATAAGCTTATGCATTGACTGTTGATGAAACTGTCACGACCAGAGGTTCGCAGGCCCTGATGCCGTGTTGCCCTGCGAGCAGCAGTTCAGTACTGGCAGATTCGGTGTTTGCCGGGACTTTCTAGAACCTGACTACCGTGAATAACGAGACTTGGCCGCGCATGTTCCTCGGGCTGACCTTCCTAACCTGGTCGCCGAGGGAGGGTGGTGGAGGGCAGACACATTCACGTCCGTCTCCGGGGCAGGTCATCCCGCAGGGGGACGCCCGCATCTCGCTGACCTACAAATACATGATCCATGAGGACTCGCTCAATGTGGATGACAACAATGTCCTGGAGGACAATTCCGTGGGCTACGAGTGGGCCCTGAAGAAGTGGTCTCCCTGCTCCAAGCCCTGCGGTGGAGGTGAGGGGCCTTCTCAGAGTTGGGGCCCCAGAGGAGGTCGGGGCCGAGCGGGAGGGGTCTCCTGGGTGAGGAGCTTCCTAAGCCCATGGTCCCTGCTGACTGCCTGGCATGAGGGATGCACCAGGTGTGACAACACTAGACCCAAGCCAGTGACCTCTGCCTGGGTGACAAGGGCCTAGCCCCACTAGGGAGGTGGCAGAGGGTGGGCAGGAAGAGCAGGTGCCCAGGACAGCCAGGGGGCATGTGTGGGGCTTGGATGACACCAGCACCCACCTGCATCGTGTGAGAGGGAGGTCAGGCCTGGCGGGAGGTGGCTGTGAGGGTGGCTTGGATGGCTTACTGTGACATCACGAGGCAGGTCGCAGGAAAGGCTCAGGCCATGCTGGAGACCAATGAAGAGGCCCCTCGTAAGATCCCTCCTTTCTGAATGCAGAAACGCCTGTCCTCCCTGGGGCAGGGCTGGGTGCAGAGAGGTCCCACCTGCCTTGGACCTCAAAGAGTCCACAGTTGGGTGGGACATAACAGACAGACAGGACGTTCTGATCTGCCCAGTGTAGTCACTGCTCCTAGGGGGCTGGCGGAGATAAAAGGCAGGAGAAGAGAGCCCAGCCTGCAGGAGCAGGTGGCCAGGACAGACCTCCTTCAGGCGCCATGAAGGGTCCCACACCTAGACAACAGAGGGAGTTTGCCCAGTGGGCGGGGCACCCACTGCCGGGCTCAGGCAGATGGAAGGCTCCTCTTCCAGTGCTCCTGCCTGGGCGGACTTCCACTGAGCCTCCCGGCCCCCTGGCTTTTATCAGCACATCCTGGTGGGTCTCCCTCCTGCATATCTCTTGGACTCCTCTGCTGTTACCATCTTCCCAGTCCTGGCAACATCCTCGCTACCCAACTGGCCCCGTGTGTCCACTCTTGCCCTCAGAGTGACCTATTAAAGGGGCAGATCAGACCATACCCCTTTCTGTTATCACAGTTTTCAGAAGCTCCTTCTGCTTTTGGGATAAAAAACAAAATTCTCCTCATGGCCTCCAAGGTCCAAGCAACTTGCTGACTTCTCCCACTGCCGTTGGCACCCCCAACCCTTGCTCACTCAGCCCTGTCCACACTGGCCTTAAGTGCTTTTCCCGGACACGCTGTGCCCCTGCCTCAGGGCCTTTGCATAGGCCATCTCCTCCCCAGGGAGCCCCCTCCACCGCTTTCCCACTAAATCAGCGCACCTCCATCCTTTGTTCCCTGGGACACCCCCAGATGCCCAGGCTAGATCAGGCTGCCCAGTCATATTCTCTCATGTCTAACCCACTAGGCTGAGGTTTTGAGACTTGGCACTGTTGACATTTTGGGGTCTATAATTTTCCGTTGTGGGGGGTAGTCCCGTGCATTGTAGGATGCTGAGCAACATCCCCAGCCTCTACCTGTTAGATGTCGGTGGCATCTCCTCCCCCAGTTGTGACAACTAAGTGTCCGAGACATTGCCAGATGTCCCCAGGAGCAAAATCTCCACCAGTCGAGAACTGCTACGCTAGACTGGCTGGAGGAGCCTTGCAGGCTGTATTCCATGTTTAGCCAGGTCCTCAGAGCACATTAATTCAAGGTGGAGTAAATGACTAAACAATGGGAGAGGAAATAGAACCTTCCCTCCTGCCCCAGGAAGCCAGCCAAGGGGCAGGAGAGAAGGGGGCTACTCTCCCTGGCCTGTCACCCTCACTTGGCCTGGGGTGGTGGGTAGACACCAGGCTAGATGTGTCCCTGCCCGACCCCCCCCCACCCCATTAGCAGGGCGGGGAGAACGGGGCTAAGTGGCCTGAGGAGCCGCCCCTCCACGCCACTGAGCCCCCTCGAGCTCTCGTCTTCAGGGTCCCAGTTCACCAAGTATGGCTGCCGCCGGAGGCTGGACCACAAGATGGTGCACCGAGGCTTCTGCGACTCCCTCTCGAAGCCCAAAGCCATCCGCCGGGCTTGCAACGCGCAGGAGTGCTCCCAGCCCGTGTGAGTGCCAGGGCCCCCCGGCCCCCAGCCCCGCTAGAGGAGGGGAGGGAGAGCCCTGGGGCTCCTGTGGAGGGTGGTGCAGGATCTGGTTCCCTGGATGCTCTGGGCCTCACGTGCCCTGAGACGTTTGACAGATTCTTTCTCACTCACCCCGTTCTATGGAGTCTAAGGTGTTGCAGGCTGTGCGGTGCCCGCCTGCTTCAGACCTGCTAGACGGAAACAATAATGTGCGTCTTACAAATGACAACAAGTGGCCATGCTCACATGGGGAAACTGAGGCTCCGAGGGTGCAGGGCTTGCTTCTGGTCCTGTGGTAGATGTTTCCCAAGCAGCTCATTCCAGAGGCTGCGGCCTTGGAATGGCCACAGCCATGACCCTCCGGCTCCGGGGTTTGACAGGGCTGCATTTCTGGGCCCAGGTTCCTTTTGCAGGACCCTGAGTGGGGAAGATGGTGGGTAAAAGGCAGGTGGGGGCCGTTCGGGGACAGGTGCCGAGGGTGTCCACGCTGCTGCCCGGAAGGGTTGGTGATGTCAGCGGAGGCTGAGGTCAGAGGGCAGAGCCAGGAGCCTAAGAAGGGACAGAGGCCCGCTCTCCATGGCCACACTCCAACCAGGATCTCCCAGCCGTGGGCATGCTTGGGGTTCATCGTCTGCAGGACCTCAGGCAGGGGCCCAGCTAGCCTGCAGGGCGCCTTCCTGACAGTAGGTAGAGCTGTGCCTGGAGGAGCAGGCTGTCTTGCCTCTGTCCACCAGGGCCTCAGCCAGGCTGATTCTCCAGGGGCTGACCGTGTGCTGCTCTGCCCTGACAGGTGGGTCACGGGCGAGTGGGAGGCATGCAGTCAGAGCTGTGGGCGGACGGGCATGCAGGTTCGCTCCGTGCGCTGCATTCAGCCGCTGCACAACAACACCACCCGCTCCGTGCACACCAAGCACTGCAATGACGCCCGACCCGAGGGCCGCCGGGCCTGCAACCGTGAGCTCTGCCCCGGTCGGTGGCGGGCCGGACCCTGGTCCCAGGTAAGCAGTGCCCCAGCCCTGTGTCCTCAGCCCCCAAACCAAGCTTGGGTGGGACTGAAGTGGCCAGGGCGTTCCACCTGGGCCCGGATGCAGTTCTTGCCCTGGGCCACGTCCTGTAGGTCTCAGGGCACCCGTGGTTCCACATGGCTGTGGGAAACTCAGTGGAATGTGTATCTTTACTCTGCAGGGTAGAGGCTCCCATGCGCTGCAGGGGACTGGACCCCCAGGAGACTGGGGACAGCCTGGGCTCCAGGAAATGAAGGGGAGCCTGGGCTTTTGTCTCTGGAGGCCAGAGGGGTGGCTAGAAGGCCGGTCAGACTTGCAGGAGGAAACACAGGCAAGGGAGAGCTTAGACTTGGGCTGGAAAGGATAGTCTCGGGCTGGAGGAGCCGTTCTGGGGGCAGGGCTGAGCTGATGTGAGCACTGACATCCAGCCCCCGGACCTGGTGGGTCAGGGGTCGCCAGGACCAGCCTTGGGCTCAAAGATTTGCTCAGAAGTTGCTGTAGTCATGGTTATGCTTTATTACAATGGAAGCACACAGCGTAGAATCAGCAAAGGGAAAAAGTGTTTCGGTGAAGCCTGGCGGAAACCAGGCACAAACATCTAGGTGCCCAGGATTTTCACTTGGGATCAGTCACATAGGCATAGGGTGTCTGCGTGACTGACGTCAGTTACTGAAGCCCCAGACCCCAGAGGGAAAGCGCATGCTCACCATAAATCATCTTGTTGGTGTAAACCAACCGAACAAATCGGTGCGGCCTGATCCAAGGCCTCAGGCACGCAAAAACGCGCTTACCAGACAGACCATTCCATGAACTTGGTTCCCAGGAGTCGCCCAAGGGCCCGTCCTGAAAATAGGCCTTTCTTGGGACTGGTCAGGTTTGAGCAACGCGGTCTGCTGAGTCAACCCTTTGTCACACACAAGGCGAGGACTTGAGAATCATCCTTTGGCAGGGCTGGGCTGAGTTGTGAGCAGAGCCACGAGTCTGGGCGTGGCTGCTCCTTCTGGTCCCTCCCGATGTGGTGAGGCCAAGGGGGCCCGAGACTGGAGGGCACAGTGACGGTGCTGGTGGTGTAGAACCTTGTGTCCAGAGGGAGGGAGGGTCCTCTGCCGAAGCCTCCTGGACCCAGGCAGAGCTTTCCCAGTGGCCCCCAGTGCATAGCAGTTCTTCTGGGCCTTGGGCCTCCTCTAGCCAGAGGAGGGAGGTGCTCGTTGAGAAGCCAGAAGTGCCAGGCCCTATCTGGCCCCGCATATTTGTTCTCTCTAACTCACTCTAGAGCCCAGGAGATTGAGGCAGCTGCCTGGGGCTAGGGCAAGGCAGGGCAGGCCTCTAGCTCACCCTCTACCCTTTGTGCCTCCCCACCTCTCACGTATTGTGGGGTCACCCGCTTGGGGAGCCCTTTCAGACCCAGCCTAGTGTGGAAGGTGGGCCCTGACTGGTAACCCTCTGCCTGCAGTGTTCGGTAACCTGTGGCAACGGCACCCAGGAACGGCCGGTGCTCTGCCGAACCACGGACGACAGCTTCGGGGTCTGCCGGGAGGAGCGGCCCGAGACGGCCAGGATCTGCAGGCTTGGCCCCTGTCCCCGTAAGCCTTCTGCATGCAGCAAGCCCAGGGGAGGGGGGCTGGTCCAGGCAAATGCGGCTCTTCCCACAACCGGTCAAACTCAGCATCTGTGAACTTGAAGGAGAAGCTAAGCCTGCCCAGGCCTGGGCTGGGACCTTTCTCTGGCAGGAAATGGAAGGAACTGGCATTTGCCATGCTCATCTCCAGGCCAGGCCCTAGTGAAGGATGGCGTGGACTCAGCCCATCCCTGCCTTCCTGGCACTCCCTTTTGGTCTGGGAGACAGAAACTGGATTCACAGTCACTGCACATCGGGGCTCAGCCCCCCACGCGAGTAGGGGGTGCCTGTATGAGTAGGGGGTGCCTGCCGCCCTGCAAGGAGAGCAACCAGAACGCTGGCTGCGTGTAGATGTCTGGCCAAGTGCTGGACACACGTCACCTCTTTCGGTCCCCACAACAGTTGAAGACGTAGATCCAGTCATGAGTCCCTTCTGCGGAGCAGGGAGCTCGGGGGGTCGGGTGTGCCTCCCCCAGCTGAGGAGGGGGTAGAGCCAGGACTCACTTGTTCCCAGCACTTCCAGAGCCAGCAGTCAGGGCACTGCTCAGCCCGGAGCAGGGCACGGTGGGGACTTGGAGGACAGTACAGAGATAAGGAGGCGCTGGTAGGGCCTGCGTGTGGGGATAGTAGCTGCAGCTACTCTGCGTAGCTATGCTTGGTGTGGGAGAAGCAGGACTGGGCCTGGACAGGGTGCTTGGGGCCCATCTGTCCCGAGGGAGGCCTTGCAGGCCACACTGGGGAGTTGGGACCCTCCTGTCACCCCCTCCCTGGGATACCAGAATCCAGGGAGTCCTTCTGCCCGGGGTGGGTGGGTTGGGTGCCCAGACCTGGTGCCCCAGCAGCCAAGACTCCTTTCTTTTCCCTCTAGGAAACATCTCAGATCCTTCCAAGAAGAGCTACGTAGTTCAATGGCTGTCCCGACCGGACCCCAACTCACCAGTCCAGAAGACCTCGTCAAGTAACCGGCTCGTTTATAACTCTGTCTCTGCCCTCCAGTGCATGCCCTGCGCCTTGTGGAGCTTGCCGTGGGCTCCCCTCCTCTCTTTCTATGGAAAACTGCCCTGACTCTTCCTGAGCGCTCTCTTGGTTGAATCTGTTTTCTCCGGGCCTCTGTGCTCGGCTGTCCCCTTTGGAGCCGCCTGGCCGGGAGGGCCAGTCTCGCAGCGGCACGGCCCGGGGCACCGGCCTCTTGTGGGGGTGCCAGGACCTCGCGGTGATGGCTTTTAAAGGGGCAAAGATCTGTCGCGGTGCTGGAGGGGCCAGAGGCCAAAGTTTGAATGTGACCACTTGGTGACCGCCTTGCAGGGCCACATCCCTCCAGGCTGGAGCTGCGGGTCGGAAATCGAGGCGGAGCCCGCCCGCGTCCCCTTTCAAACGCCGCCTACCAGCGAGGCGAGGCCAGAGGGGTCTCGCGGGTGTGCAGTTTTGCGTCGCCGTCCTGGGCGCCCGGCCCGTTTCCGGCAGTGTGTCGGCGGCTCCCTGGCCACCTCTGCTGTTGCTGCTGCTGCTGACCCTGTGCTGTGTGTCCTCCTGACTCGTGTGACCGTGGCCTGCTTCCTGTGGCCTTTGTGTCCAGCTCACACAACCCTTGGCCCCCGTACCCTGTCCCCTTGGGGGTTCAGGCCAAGCAGAGGAGGCAGGGGTCGTGTCCCCGCAGTGGGACATCAGGACACACCACCACTTCCATTCTCTGTCCATTCGCTCCAATGGCCTTTCTCATCGTGCACACACGACCCCGTGCACGGGCGCGAGAGAGTGAGAGTGAAAGGCTGTCTCACGTGGATGCGGCCACCTACCCGTGTGAACAACTACAGAATTACCTCAATTTTTATCGCTTTTTTGCTTAGATAAAACTATGTAGAAGATGCCTTAAAGTTGAAAGGTAACAGAATTGGCTGCTAGCAACCCAGGCAGGAGGCAGGCAGTGCAATCTAGAGGGAGGCGGCCCGCTCATCCACCTTTGGTCAAGGGTAAGGCTTCCCAGTCCAGTCTGTACAGGGCTCCAGGCACGGGCTCACCTCTGCGGAAAGGAGACCCGCTCCACGGCCCGAGCGGCCCTTCGGCGCTGACTGTTGTTGGAGCCCCGAGCACTCTGCTGCCGGCGCTGCCTTACACCAGGGGGCGACTGGCCTGGCCCTGGGCGTGACCAGTGTAGCACTCCCGCCGGTCACCCCCCCACTCGCCCCAGCCCCGTCCCCTGTTCATAGCATCCCCGCTGGACAGCGCCCAGCCCTCCCCTGGCACTAGTTACTGTTATGTAAATACTCGGTGTAACACATACTAATTCTCATGACTGTTAACTTCCAACTTTGACTTAGGCAATGCGAGTGACATGAGTGACTCTGGGAAGGTGCAATACGGTCCTGAGCATCGTGCTCTCTGTCTATATGCACTTTGGTTTATCAGGGATATTTTATTAGTGTTTTGTATGTATTCAATGACGTATTATATAGGTTCCATTGTCGTTGCTTTTCCGGTTTTTTTATGAGACAACATTAGTGTGTGCCAAAGTGACTGTGAAAATGACCTTTTGCTCTTACTAACAGTGGAAAGACTTCCTGTTATGCATCCCACAAATAAACTCAATAAAAGTTCAGTGAAACTGGGTGCTTGGGTCTGGCACGCTGCTGCCTCCTTCTCTTCACCTCTGCGACCGACGGTGCTGCAGGGCTGCAGGTGCCGTTCTGGTCCATTACTTCCTTGGTTTCTGATTCCAGTGACTTTCCTGTCCCCCTTACCCTGCCCAACGTAGATACTGAGGGCCCCTCCCCCACTGAGGCATGTGCCCCCTCCTCAGGCATTTTTCAAAATGTGACAACAGCCCGTGCAGACACCCCACCGGCATTCTGAGTTTTGAATCCTTAGTGCTAAACAAGCACCTTGCAGGAACACCTTGGCTGTCTCCTTGTGGATGAGTTCTCACAGTTGGGAAAGGGGCCCCATGTGAGCTTCTCCCCGTCTTTGGGATCCCAGCCCGTGGAGTGGGAATATGGGGTTAGTAGCTGAGACAGTGTCCGGGTCACCGTGCCCTGAGCCACCATCAGGCCACTGCCCTGGCTCCTGGCACAGCTCTCAGCCTTGGGCTACCTGTTCAGGGAGGGAACAGGTCTGTCTGACCCGGGTAGGGGCTGCGCTAGCCTTAGGAGAGTCTGGGTTGGGAGAAGGGCAAGGCAGCCGAAGGTCTAAGCGCCTGGCTTGCGACATTCACACACGGGTGTGCTCAGCTGTGCCTGCCTTGTCTCCCGAGGCCTACCCTCAGGAGACGCAGGGCCTGTGTGTCCACTCCCCTTGCTGACAAGGACCACACAGCAGGTCAGGGTCCAACCAGGGACCTCCTAATCTGGGGCCTGGGCCATGTCCTGCCAGGGGGCATCTCTCCCTCCCTTTCCCATGAAGGAGTCCCGTTCCGGGGAGGAGGGAGGTCATGAGAAAAGACAGCTACCCAGCGCCATGGAGACGGGCATCAGGGCACAGGGCCGGGTTCCAGGTGCCAGCCTTCGGGTGGGGGTCACAGTAGCTGTGGCTGGGGTCAGCCTGCCCAGAGCTCTGATCATTGAAAGACTCCCAGCTCAAGAGACAGGAGACCAAGACAACTGTGTCTGACGAACTGCGTCCACTAAATCCCCTTGCCCAGACAGATCAGGGGAAATCCCTGCTGAGGGCACCTTGCCTAGAGCTGCGGGCAGGCCACCAACAGGGCTGCTCCAATAAGACCTTGTTTTCAAAACCAGGTGGAGGGACCGACTTGGCCCACAAGAGTGGTTGGCAGACCCTTACCCTAGACTGATGTGACACCCGCTTCTCGGATCCCAGCCTGGTGAAAGACAAGTGAGGGAGATGCTTGTTATTTGTGTGAAGGAAGAGGCACAGGTGACAGAAGAGGGTGTCTGTGTGGCAGGGGTGACCCCAGTCCCAGCAGCACAGCTAGGCCTGGCTCCATCCTTGTTGAGGCCTATGCCTCTGGCCTCCCTGCCCCAGCTGTTGGCCAAAGCCTGGGGCAGATGCTGCACCTAGTATTACCAAAGCCCCCTTGTGTCTCCTTGAGGGCTGTCATGGTGGTTTCCACACGCTTACCTCAGTGACTGCCAGGGAGGGGAGAGGGACCGGGAGGGGAGGAGGGAGCAGGGGCTCTGAGCACGCCCCACCCAGCTTCAAACAGGACTGTTCCGGTTTCATCTGTCTCAGATATTGGATATCTGTGTAAAATTTTATCCAAGGTTTTAAAACCCTGAAAGCCACATCTCAGCATCTTTTAGTCTGATTTCTGGAATCGACCCTCAGCACAAGGCCATCTGCCTTTCCTCTCCACATGTGGGCCTATTTCTCCACCTCAAGGTTAGGAAGACCAGGGCTTTTCCTAAACAGCCTATCTGTCCTTATCTCTTCATACTCTGGGTCCTGCACCCAGTCATGTTTCCTCCTTATTTTGGCCACTTAGACGCTCAGAGTCCAGGTTGGGTCCCTCTCTGATGATACGTGCCTCTGTGTATTCTTCTTCCCTGTAGCATTGCCATTCTAAAATCCATGATTTCCTTGTTTTGCACTTGCTCAGTTATTCACATTGGTCTTTTTCACATTTATGCATTCTTCGATTCACTGTTCTAGGCTCTGGTATAAAGGAGCATCCAGATACAGCTCGGGGTTCTGCCCTTTGGAGCTTTCAGGATAATGAAAAAGTCAGGCATTAGTTACCTTATCCGACAACTAAATGTGGACTTGGTAGTTGGGATGGAATGCTGGGAAGGGGAGACCCATGGCACCATAAGACCACATACTGGGGGATTTAACCTCCAAGGGAGGTCAAGGGACGCTTGCCTGAGGAAGATGTGTTTCAGCTGAGCCTTGGGGATAAGAGGAAGAGGGGAGGCACAGTATGTGCAAAGGCCCTGTGGCCACAGAGAGCACACTGCAGAGCAAAGCAATCAAGGCCTGAATGAGACTGGAGAGGTGAAAGGGATGGGTCCTCGCCCTGAAAACAATGGAGGAGCAATACAAGGGCTTCAGTCTGGACGGTGACATGGTCACATCTCCGGCTGAAGAACATCATTCTGCGTGCAGCAGGATAGCTAGATAAGAAGGAGGAAGAATGGAGACAGGCAGGCAGAAAGGAAGTTCTTACCATGTTGCAGCCAAGAGGCAAGGTAGCTTGGCCCTGTGGAGGCAGGAGAGAGGGGAGCGTGGACACATCTGAGAGCATCAGGGGAAATACTGACAGACCTGGAGATGACCGCACAGGGGATGTCTGGGGTCTGGCTTGTGCGCATGAAGGGCCATTCTCTGAGATGGGTGGCACCAGTGAAGGCCATGGGCTTGGGCCGGACATGTGGAATCCACTTTTGGGACCACAGGAGTTGAGGGGTATCTAGTAGGCTGTTGTATCCAAGTGTTTGAAGCTCCGGGAGTTTGAGGTTGGTGTCCAACTAAGTGGGTTGCCAGCCTGTAAGGGAAAATTATAAGCTGGAGCAATGGCCATGCAGAGGGCAGATGTCAGAACCACGGGCCCTGAATGGGAGGGGGCCTGCCTGTCTGTTATTGTGGGAAACTTCAGTGAGCCAGCATAGCTTCACATGCAGATGTAGAACGTGCCCTGTGTTAGTGCACAGAGTAACCATGTCAGATGTGGTCCCCACCAGTGGCTACCCCTTCCCTCCCTCCTTCCTTCCCACCTCCCCTCTTTCCTTCCCTTCAGTAGGAGAGGAGGTCACCTGGGAGACTGAGGGGAAAGGAGGGCACAGCAGAGGTTTATGTGGGAAAAGTTTGAAATGCCCATTATGAAGAATAGAGAGTGACTGAGCAGGGAACATAGTTGGAGGGTTGGGCCCATTGAGGTCAGTGATCACGAATTTATAACGGATCAAATATCCCCTGTTATACTGTTAAATGACTTATTCTTTTATGTTGAATGAATTTTTGTAAATCATCTCAATTTTTGTGTTGTGTGTGGAGTTAGGTGTTAAGGGAAAGGGAAGGGGGTAGAAATTCAGGAAGAAGACAGAGAATGAGAACAAGAGGAGTTGGAAGGGTCATATTAATACAGCTGCAGCTAGGGTTGGAGCCAGGCCAGGGAGAAGACAGCCATGAGGAAAGAGGGAAAGAGAGAGACAACAGTGACCTCTGCATAGAGTCAGGGCTCTCCATGCAAGACAGACCGTGGATGACCAGATCTTGGGTGGGAAAGAAAGGGGAGGATGTGCTGGGCAGAAGGATCAGTCTATGTGAAGGCATCAAGTTCTGGAGCACTTTGGAAAATGGCCAGAAGCTCAATGTGGCAGGGCCATGTGGTGGATGGAGCAGTGGCAGGACATAAGGCTCTCAAGTAAGTTGAGGCAAGTGGAAGAAATCCCAGATAAGTCTGCATGATTTTTAATTTCTCTTTAGTCCCTTTTCAGAAACAAAGATCATCTGGAGAGTTTGGGTGAGGATGGGAACAAAATGTGGAGGAGTATGGTAGGGCCACAGCCAAGGCTCTGGGATTCGCTCTTTTGGGTGTTAGGAATTGGTTCTTTTAGGTTTAATTTTGTTATAGTTACTGCTTAAAGATTACTGTAGAGTCAAACTGTGCCACAGAATGTCATTGGGGTTACCACTGGGATATCAAATGTGAAGATCTGACAGAGTCCCATTCTTTAAGATGAGCTTGGAATCACTCCCTGAGAATAGACAGGCCTCATTTCTGTCTCAAACTTTGAGAGATACTGAAAAATTTGCACTCAGTCAGGGCCTGCTTGGAGGAGGGGAGCATTGCTCACAGCTTGTGTGGCAGCACTCAAGGGCGGGGTCCCCGGATCCACCCTGCCCAAGGGCTGCCGGATACCAAAACCACACAGGCTTTCTGTGTGAGCTCGCTTGCCTCTGTGCTGTCTCTGGGCTCTTTCAAATGCCTCCTCCAGAAAACTGCTTCCTGTGGGGGAACAAGGTCCCCCTTATCTGTCCTTTGGTTATTTGTCCCACTTTTCTCTTTCAGAGGGCCGCTGCCAAGGTGACAAGTCAATGTTCTGTAGGATGGAAGTCTTGTCTCGCTATTGCTCCATCCCAGGCTACAATAAGCTGTGCTGCAAGTCCTGTAACCTGCAAGACAACCTCACCAATGTGGACGACAGGGCAGAACCACCCTCTGGGAAGCACAATGACATTGAAGAGCTCATGCCCACCCTCCCAGTGCCCACTCTAGTCATGGAGGTGCAGCCTCCGCCAAGCGCACCCCTGGAGGTGCCTCTCAATACTTCCAGCACCGGTGCCACCGAGGACCATCCGGAAATCAACGCTGTGGATGCGCCCTACAAAATCCATGGCCTGGAGGATGAAGTCCAGCCACCCAACCTAATCCCTCGACGACCGAGCCCTTACGAAAAGACCAGGAACCACAGAATCCAAGAGCTCATTGATGAGATGAGGAAGAAAGAGATGCTCGGAAAGTTCTAATAAAATAGAAAGATAGCATCAATAACATTTTTTTTTTTCTTGCTTATAGAGATATTCCATGGGATGGCAACTCCTGTGTTGTGGAGATGAAGTCAGATTCCTGATTCCAAAAGGTTTTGGGAAAACAAAGAGGGAGAATAATGTAAAAAAAAAAAAAAAAAATATATATATATATATATATATATATAAAATGTCCTGTACTGGGGTTGAGTGTGGGGTGGAGAGGAATATAGAGGTTCTACAACACCTATCGATGAGGGAAGGCAGGAGGGATAAGTCGGAGAGAGAAAACGTTTGCCCCAAGTTTCTGAGCAAGTGATTGGGAATCTTCTTTTCCTTGTGGTGACAACCCTGCTGGAGACGCAGGACATTTCCTACCAATCTGCAGACCGAGACACAAGCCCCATGGGACTCTTGGGAGAAACGATGATTTATTTACTAAGTGACCAGTCACTAAGATGAGTGCGGTGAAGTGGAGGCCGTGAACTCCAGGCTTCGAGGTGGTGAGGCAGGTGGTGAGGATGAGTGTGGTGGCCAGCTGGCACTCCAGGCCTCTCTTTTCTTCACTAACCCTGGCCTTGCTTGTCGCCTCTGGCCAGCCTGGCCTCAGACCCTGGGCTCCCCAGAGAGGCCCTCCCCTTCCCCAAGTGTGCTGGAAGGATGAGGGAGGCATGCACTCTGCTGGAAAGTCCAGTGAGTGGGCAAGCCTCACTTTTGTGTGTGTGTGAACACGCAGCTTAAACTTCCCAAAATTACAAGACCCAAGCACATTATTAGCTCCTTAGCTGGGCCTAGCCTGACATGTAATTCTTAAGCTTTTCATGTCCAGGAAAGTTCTAAAGCCTTTGTATTCTCACCAGTCATAGATCTTAGAGAACTCTTTCTTATTTCATTCCCCATTCTGTGGATGAGAATACTGAGGCTCAGGATAGGTGCTAAAAACCTTTATCAGAACCTGTGCATGTGTGTGTGTGTGTGAACCTCTGCATGTGGTCTAAGGGACAGAGTAAGGGGGTAAGAAACAGTGAAGGGACATCTGGGATGATTCTTAACCTTCCAAATGATTGAAAACTAGCCTCCCCATCTCCCCAGCGCAGCCTACCTCTCTCCCCTCTGCCACCATATTCCACACTTGCTCATACATGTCCCGGTGTCTCCAAGGACCTTGCTGGCTCCTAAGAACCAAACTGGAGGAAACCTTTCTGAATTCTCTCATAGTATCACTTCTTAAACAAGATGTAGTGTGAAGCACTTCTGCACCCTCGTCTTTTTATCATTAGGAAATGTATCCACAGCTTTTGCTCATTGGTTGAACCCATGACAGCTGGTGCTACTCAAGGGCTGAAGGACTGGGCAGTGCTTGCTTGGGTCCATCCTAGAATGTCGAGGAAGCTCCGGACTAACCCTAGCCAGAGTATTACTCAGTTTACCCAGCTTGGGGGCCACAGAATGGGAACACTCCCTTCTCAGATCACAGCAGAGCAGGGCTGTGTGTCTTGGGGGCTGGAAGACTTCGGGGAGGGGCCCCAGGTGGGACACACCCAGGGGGAATCTGTCTTCGGCTGCAGGAAGAAAGATGCCCTCTGGGAACTGTAGGCCAGGTGGCCACGGCCCCGTATGCCATACTCAGTGCCTTGGGCCATATATCCACAGAGTTCTCTAGACTAGATGGTCCTCAGAAGTCTCTCTGTCTATGGAGGCAGTGTTCACCCACCCTGAGACACTGCAAATTTCCACTGAGCTTGAGACAGGTGGACAGCTGGCTTAGCAACAGTCCGGAGCTTCCAGAGCTGGCTGAGAGGCTCCTGCAGCCTGGGGAAGGCAGAGGATGTCTTTGAGCCAATGTTTCCCAACACCAGGTTGAGACTCAGAGTTCCTCTTGTCCGTTGCTCTGCAAAGTCAGCTGAGGGGTCCGAGAGTCACTTCATGTTCGTGGGAAGACTCATGCTGGAGTTTTGGGACCTGGCTCTCTGATCTACTCCTTTTGGAAAACCCATGGAATTTCATGTATAAGCCTTTCATGTGTACTTTAAAGTTGTTTGTTTGTTTGTCTGGAGTATGTTATAAATGGTGCTCAATAGCAAAGTCTTTATCAGATGAAGCATTACGACTATGTACTCCTGTCTGACAGGCAGCTGCCACATGGGTCATCTTGGTGCTGAACTCACATCACAACATTTTATCTTACTGATGACAGCAATCAATACATTTGTTTTTCTGTATAGTAAAATTTGGCTCCTTGGTTCTATAACTTATTAAAGTCAAAATGTCTGTGTTTTTGCACATCATGCTTGTGTTTGTTTGTTACCTTGACTACACTTGTCCCCCATTCCCAGCCTAAACTTGGGCAGACAGAAGGATATGCTTCCCTCGCAAAGCCAAGAGATGTGGAGGGACACCAGTAGGCAGTGAGCCAAGGCTGCACAAGTCAGGTTTCCATGATGGGCGAGAGGTGCGCAGAAGGACCGACCTCTCTCCCAGCTCCCCGTGGAGTCAGTTCTCCAGGCAACACGACTTAGCCAAAGGCTCCCAAGTCAACCTTAGCTCAAGGAGGAGACACCTCCTCCCCCCTGATTGCAATCCCTTCTCTCCTATAATTAGGGTTTCCAGAAAAAAATACTAGATGTTGAGGTAAATTTTAAATTCAGAAAAACAGCGAATAACTTTTGAGTATGAAAATGGGACACACTTATACTAAAAGTTATTTTTTGTTTCTCTGAAATTCACATTTAACCGAGAATCTTGTAATTTTATTTGCTACATTTGGTAACCCTACTTACAATCAGTATTCTACTTTTAAAGACAGGTGCATGCTCTCTGGCCCTCTTTGATATTAGCAGGTATTGGGGAGGAGGGAGGTTGAAGGGCGGAAGAGGTGATTTCTTCTGCTTCCCTGACAAAGTAGGAATCAGGCAATGTGTACACAGTGCCGGGGAGAGGGAACAATCAGAAATCTTATTAGTTTGTACAGGGCTTATACGTGGCTTAGGAATGCACAGTATTTCTCCTTGTTCTTTGCTGTAATTTGTTTTGACTGCTTTTTAAAAAAATATGTATTTATTTATTTATTTATCTTTGGCGGCGTTCCATCTTCGTTGTCGCACGAGGGCTTTCTCTAGTTGCGGCGAGCAGGGGCTACTCTTTGTTGCGGTGCGCGGGCTTCTCATTGCGGTGGCTTCTCTTGTGGCGGAGCACGGGCTGTAGGTGCACGGGCTCAGTAGTTGCGGCACGTGGGCTCAGTAGTTGCGGCTCTCAGGCTCTAGAGCACAGGCTCAGTAGTTGTGGCACACGGGCTTAGTTGCCCCACGGCATGTGGGATCTTCCCGGATCAGGGCTCGAACCTGTGTCCCCTGCATTGGCAGGCGGACTCTTAACCACTGCGCCACCAGGGAAGCCCCTTGACTCTGTTTTTATAGTACAGTTAGTTATTTATAACGGGGAAGAGGAATTTGGAATGGGTATGTGTGAATGTGTGTGTTAGCAGTGGAGAGTAAGAGCCTTGGGTGAGCAGAAACTGGCTGAGACTAAATATGGCAAAGGTAACTCATAACCGGATAACCCAGCAAGGTTATTTTAGAAAACAGTCCCTGGGTTGTAGAGGAAGTGGTAAGGAAGGCCCAATCTATGCTTCCTGAAGAATGTTGATAAATGGTTAGGAGGAGCCAAATGATGTCATTACTGAGGATTTGACCACCACTCCCTCCTCTGGGCAACGTGTGAGTCCCTGATTTGCATGCACAGAGCAGCCATGCCATGGTCATACCCAGGGGTTTATACTCCACTGTGAATTCTTAGCCCAGGGGAACCCAGTACACTCCCACTTAGAGGCCATGTAGCCAGTTCCCCCGGAACCTCATGACCCCACACTGTTCTTGCTTCATCTTTGGGGGCTCCCTCAGGGACTAACCTCAAATACACATAAAAGTTACACAAAGACAGTGTGTGAGTGCCCCACGGGGCACTGAAGCAACAAATGCCTTGGTTCAAATAAGATTCTTCTAGTTTCTTTAGGTGAACACTTAGATCACTGATTTTCCACCTTTCTTTTTTAAAACTCTATGCATTTATGGCTATAAATTTCCGTCTATACAGCTGTAGCTGCACCCCACAAATTTTGATATTTCATACATTTTTTGTCATTTCATTCCAACTAGTTTCTAGCTTCCATTGTGACTTCCTCTTTTACCTAAGGGTTATTAAGCATGTTGCTTAATTTCCAAACATTAGGGGGTATTCTGGTTATGGATTGTTATAGATTTCTAGCTTACTTTACTGTGGTCAGAAAACATTTTGGGGAATATTTCAACTCTTTGAAATTAGTTGAGGCTGGCTTCATGGCCCATGATGTGGTCAGTTTTTCTTGTTTTTTGTTTTTATTGCACATGTGCTTGAAAGAATATGCAACTGGCAATTGTTTATTTATTTATTTATTTATTTATTTATTTTGGTTGTGGCACATGGGATCTTTGTTGTGGCATGCAGGCTTCTTAGTTGTGGCATTCGGACTTCTTAGTTGCGGCACTCGGACTTCTTAGTTGCGGCATGAGTGTGGGATCTAGTTCCCTGACCAGGGATCGAACCCGGGCCCCCTGCATTGGGAACAGAGTCTTACCCACTGGACCACCAGGGAAGTCCTGCAACTGGCAATTGTTGAATACAGTATTCTATATATGTCTGTGATGTCAAATTGGTTAATTTATTATTCAGATCTTTTGTATCTTGACTTAGTTTTCTTCTTGTTCTATTAATCTGATAGAAAGTTGTTTTAATACCTCCCACTGATTGTGGATTTTTCTATTTCTCCTTGCAGTTTTATCCATTTTCGCCCTTCTTTTTAAAAAATAAGCTATTTTACTATTTTGAAGTCTCATAATGGGAGCATACACATTTCTAATTGTATCTCTTGTTGGTAACATTATCCTTTCATCTTTATGAATTGATCAATTTTATTAAAAAAAATTTGAAAATTTCCCCCCTAATATTAGTATAGCTATATCAGCTTTTTTTTTTTTTTTGGTTAGTGGTTGCACAATATAACTTCTTCCATTCTTTTACTTGTAAATTTTCTAGATCTTATGTGTGCTATTTGTACTTTGTAAACATATAATTGTCAATATCATCTAACACTTTAATCTTTTGATTAGACCATTTAGTCTATTACATTTAATATCATCACTGACACCAGTGCCCTTATATCTACCTTCTTTTGTGCTATTTGGCCTGATACGTAATTTTTTTTCTCCTCTTTCTTGCCTTCCTTTGGATTGGGTGCTTTTTTTCCATTCCATTTTAGCCCTATGTTAGTTTTGAAGCTACATACTACTTTTCTCTTATTTTAATGAGTATTCAAGACATTTCAACACACACTCTTAATTTACCAAAATCTATTATTCTTCTTAAAGTGACCTTCTTTCCAACAGTGCAAAGCCTTAGAATAGTGGTCTCAAGCTCTATGGTGCTGAAAGATAAATTTTTAAAACTTTCATTTCATCATGGACTAATAAAATATAAAAGAATTAATAGAAAAATAAGTAAAAAAGCAAAAGGATATACAAAATACAAGCTTAATTTTAAAATAATTTTGAGGTATAATTGATGTACAATAAACCACACATACTTAGGTGTACAATTTGACAAGTTTTGAAATATATACAAATGGGAAATTATCACCACAATCAAGATAGTGAATATACCCGTCACCCCCAGTAGTTTCTTCCCACCCCTTTTTAATCTCCCTCCCCTTCATTCCTATCTCCAAGCAACCACTGATCATCTTTGTATCACTACAGATTAGTTTTCATTTTCTAGAATTTCATAAAAATAGAATTAAATAGTATTTACTCTCTCTTGCTGCTTCCAGTCAGTATAATTATTTTTTACATTCATCCATGTTATTGCATATATCAGTAGTTCATTCCCTTTTATTACTGAGTAGTATTCCATTGTATGAATACATTACTGTTTGTTTATCCATTCAGCAGTTGATGGACATTTGGGTTGTTTCTAACTGTGGCTTTTACAAACAAAGATCTATGATCATTTGTGTATAGGTCTTTGTATGGTGTGTGTATTCCTTTAAGCAAAACACCTAGGAGTAGAATGGCTGGATCGTATGGGAGGTGTATGTCTAACTTTTTAACCAGCAGCATACGAGACTTCCAGTTCATCTACACTGTCACCAACACTTGACACGGTCAATCTTTTAAATTTTAGCCGTTCTAAAAGATATCTAGTAGATATATCATTGTAGTTTTAATTTGCATTTCCTTACTGAATAATGATGTTGAGCATCTTTTCATATCCTTACTTGCCATAGGTAGATAAATCACTCGATCAACAAATAGATGTAGATTGATCAATAGATGATAGAGAGATATAGATTGACCAATCTTCTTTAGTGAGGTGTATGTCAAATCTTGCCAAATTTTCATTGGGTTATTTGTTTTCTTATTTAGTTTGGAGAGTTCTTTATATATTATAAATACAAGTAATTTATCAGATGCATGCTTTGAAAATTTCTACCAGTTTGTGGCTTATCTCCTCATTCTCTTAACAATGTATTTTGAGGAGCATAAGTTTTTAATAAAGTTCAACTTATCAATTTGTTCTTTCATGGACTGTACTTTTCATGCTGTACTAAGAAATCTTTGCCTAACCTAAGGCCACAAAGATTTTCTTATATGTTTTGTTCTATAAGTTTTATATTCTTAGATTTTATATCTATATCTATGATATATTTTGAGTTAATTTTTATATATGAAGTGAAATATGGATCCAAGTTCACCTTTTTGCATATGGATATCCAAATGTTGCAGCACTGTTTTTTGCAAAGATTATCCTTTCTCCACTAAATTACCAAAGGTCATGAAAATTTCCTCTTACTTTTTTTCCCTAAAAATTGGATAGTTTTTGCTCTCACATTTAGGGCTATGATCCATTTTGATTTAATATTTGAATGTGGTGTGACATTAGGATCTAAACTCATCTTTTTTGCATGTGGATATCCACCTTGCTCTATCATTTGTTAAAAGACTACTTTTTCCCTGTAGTCCCTGTTAAAAGACTACCTTTTCCTTGGCGTATTTTCCAAAATCAGGTTTTTCTCTAAATTCTGTTCCATTGATCTATATGTCTTTCCTTACACTAGTACTACACTGTCTTGAGTACTATGGATTTTAGTAAGTTTTGAAATCAGAAAGTATAACTCCTTTAACTTTGTTCTTCTTTTTCAAAATTGTTTTGGCTCTTCTGGGTCCTTTGTATATATTTCCACATAAATTTTTTTTTATGATATATTTTATTTATTTATTTATTTATTTATTTATTTATTTATTTATTTATGGCTGTGTTGGGTCTTTGTTTCTGTGCGAGGGCTTTCTCTAGTTGCGGCAAGTGGGAGCCACTCTTCATCGCGGTGCGCGGGCCTCTCACTATCGCGGCCTCTCTTGTTGGGAGCACAGGCTCCAGACGCGCAGGCTCAGTAATTGTGGCTCAAGGGCCTAGTTGCTCCGCGGCATGTGGGATCCTCGCAGACCAGGACTCGAACCCATGTCCCCTGCATTGGCAGGCAGATTCTCAACCACTGCACCACCAGGGAAGCCCCACATAAATTTTTAAATCAGCTTATCAATTTTTGCAAAAAGGCCTCCTGGAATTTGAGAGGATTACACTGAATCTATTGATCAATTTGGGAAAAGTTGACATCTTGACAGTATTGTGCCCTCCAATCCATGAACACAGAATGTCTATTTAAATCTTCTATAATTTCTCTCAGCAACATTTTGTAGTTTTTGATATACAAGTCTTGCACATTTTTTGTTTATTTCTAAGCATTTTATTCTCTCGATGCTATTGTAAATAGAAATATGTTTTCTTAATTTTATTTTCAGATTGTTCATTACTAGTATATAGAAGTACAATAGTTTTTTGTTATTCTAATCTTGGGTTCTCCAACTTGCTGTACATGTTAATTAGTTTTGGTTTTTGTTTTTGTTTGTTTTTGGTGTGGATTCTTTAGTATTTTCTACTTACAGGATCATGCCATCTATGAATATAGTTTTACGTCTTCTTGTTCCATCTAGACTTCCTTTTTTTCATCGTTGGACTGGCTAGAACTTCCAAACAATGCTGAATAGAAGTAGCAAGAATGGGTATCCTTGTCTTGTTCTTGATCTCATGGGAAAAGCATACAGTTTTTCACCATGAAGTATGATGCTAGCTGTGGGCTTTTTGTAGATACACTTCTTTAGACGAAGGAAGGTACCTTCTAGTCCTAGTTCACTGAGAGTGTTTATCATGAGTGGTATTGGATTTTGTCAAATACTTTTTCTGCATCTATTTAGATGATCATGTGGTTTTTGTCTTTTATCCTTTTGTCATTGTATTAACTGATTTTCAAATGTTAAATCAACCTTGCATTCCAGATCTACATCCAATTTGGTCATGGTCCGTAATTCTTTTTCTCTATTCCTGAATTTGGTTTCTTAATATTTTTTGTTGAGGGTGATTGTACCTATATCCCATAGTTTTCTCATCATGTCTGGCTTTGGTATCAGAGAATGCTGGCCACATAGAATGAGTTGGGAAGTGTTCCCTCCTATTCTATTTTCTAGAAGAGTTTGTGAAGAATTGATATTATTTCTTTTATTTTTATGTTTGATAGAATTCATGAGTGAAGACATCTGGTCTGAGCTTTTTCTTATACCAAGATTTTAAATTACAAATAAGTTTCTTCACTTATTATAGGTCGATTTCTTCTTGGATCAATTTTGGTAGTTTGTGTCTTTCTAGGAATTTGTCCATTTCATCTAAGTTATCTAATTTGTTGGCATACAGTTATTCATAGTATTCCCTTATAATCTTTTTGTTTGTTTTAGAGTCAGTAATGACATCCTCTTTTTTACTCCTTATTTTGGCAATTTGTATTCTTTCTTTTTTTCTTGGTTAATCTAGTTCAAGCTTTTTCAATTTTGTTGGTCTTATCAAAGAACCAATCTTTGGTTTCACTGATTTTTCTCTCTTGCTTTTCTATTTTCTATTTTCAGTTTTCATCTAATCTATTTCTTTTTTTCTCCTTGGTTGAGACTAGTTTGCTCTTCTGGTATCTTTTGTTTTTAATCCAGCATTTTCGTTTTTTAAACTTTATTTTCATAGAACATATTTTCACATTAGAAAGTCCCACAGTGGGAAAATAATAATTTATTACCAATAGTTTTATATTTGTGGACAGGTTATTTTAGGACAAATAAACACATTTGAGGATCAGGTCTTAGTTTAGAATCTGCAGTATTTTGACACATCAGCAAGGGGGACCTCTTCCCTAAATGGGACTTATCTATATTCAGAACCTCTCCACCCTCTTCTTCCTATGATTTAAAAATTAGTAATGTGAGATATCAGCACTTCCCAATTTTAAAGTTTCCCCAGGACATGTAACTATCAGTAGCTGGTACCAACTGAACAGAGGAGGAAGTTTTCAAAAATTAAACACTGTTTAATTTTCTGCAAAGTCTTTACTTATGAATTAACAGTCTTTCCTTTATTCATCATTCTCAAGACAAATATAGAAGCTTGATCATGTATTGATAGTAAGAAAGCTGAATTTACTCTAAGAGGTTGATAAATTAAAAGGCCAAAGCTCATATATAATGTTAAGTTATACTGTGAGTCATGTGAGAAGCTGGGAGACAACCCCATTAACGCATCAGAACACAGAACTCAGTCACAATTTCTCAGATACAAGTCCTCTCAAACCTTTTCCTCAAAGATTAACCTCTGAAAATAACCATGTGATTAGGATAAATGTTTGTCTCACCAATGGCTTATATGTTATTTCCTCTTTATTGTCAGTGGAATGGCATGGCAGAGCAGAGGCAAAGAGGTGTACAACCGGTTCTTAAGATATTAAGTCATAAAGTCCAGGGCTTCCACAGCATGACAACAACTTTCAGATGCCCACATCATGATAGCTGAAATAACAAGGCACAGCAAAGTTTAGAGCTGAGAGTCTGAAAGGCCTGCCTTGGTAGCTTTCTGAGATGTACCCAACAGACAGAGTCAGTAACAACTTGTCCAAGGCCCCAGTGACTATGGAGAACATGGGCTGAAGCCAGGAGTCCATCACAGAGCAAGGATTCAAATACACAGCTGGAAGCAGGCCCAGGAGCAAACACTGACAACCCTCTCACCAGTCCAGGGTAGAGATGCAGCTTTGGAACCAGGATGGCGGCTGGGTAACAAGTCTTGTTCTGTGCTCCACAACATCCTGGGGTGGGCTGGTCCTGGAGAAATGCTGAGACATGAGCAGGTTAGACCACTGGGTTTGAAGGAACAGACCTCAGTCTCCTTGGGCATCGTAGAGGACACTCAGCCCCCAGAGAACCACCGTCTTGCTCCCGAGGCCTCAAGGTCATCCAGTAACCTAGAAGCAGTTATCTTCTTCTGGTTTCTTAACATGAAAGCTTACATTTGTTTATGTTATTGATTTGAGACCCTTCTTGTTTTCTAATATAGGCATTTACAGTTATAAAATTTCTCTCATGAACTATGTTAGCTGCATTCCATAAATTTTGATATGTCGTGTTTTCATTGCATTCAGTTCAAATATTTTAAAAGTTCACTTGTGATTTTTTTGGTCTGTGGATTATTTAAAAGTGCGTTTTAAATTTTCCAAATATTTGGGTATCTCCCAAATTTTTAATTCTGTTGATTCTAATTTAATTTCACTGTGGTTAAAAAAAGAACATATTTTGTATTATTTCAATCCTTTTAAATGTATTGAGACTTTTTTATGGCCTTGTATATGGTTTACTCATAGTTCATGTGTGTCTGAAAATAATGTGTTTTCTGCTATTATTGGGTAGAGTGTTCTGTTGATGTCAGGTCAAGTTGGTTGATAATGTTGTTTAAGTTTTCCAGTGGCCATGGTTCACCTCTCTGAATTCTAATCCTCTCCCTGATGTTGGCTAAGAATTTCTAAATATTCTTTTAGCTATTTGATGCTTTCAAGAGTTTTTTTCCTTGTTCAGTCTTTTTAGTTGCTTTTAACAGGAGGTTTGGCCTGAATTATCTAATCTGACATTTCTGGAATCCCATTATCAATTTTTAAGACAGTGTTGTCTATTTTTATCTGTTGAAAGTAGGCTAGGTACCATTTCTAATAACATTAGGCAAACTTTGAACACAAAGTTTTACTGGTAAAAGAGAAGAGAACTCAAAGCCTTTAAATTCCTACCAAAGTGCCCAAATATAACAATTCTTTCTCTATTCCTAAATCAATTTAAACTAAAATTTTTATACATAAAGAATTATAATTCTATGTAGATAGTTGGCTTCCTACTACTAATGTTTCAAAAAACATTACTGGATAAAGAAAGGTCATCATATAAATATTATAAAACTGTAAAATTTCAATTAACCAGGTTAATACAGCAAAAGTTGTCATAACTTCAAGGAGAAATTGACAAAGCCTCCATCCTAAGGAGAACATTGAACATGTCTCAGTAATTAATAGATCAGTAGTAAAAAGAAAACAATAATATATAGAATATTTGAATAATACAATAAACAAGCTTGATCTAGGTAACACACATATATCTCTGTTCTCCCAACAATTGAACAACTCACATTCTTTTCAAATACTATGACATATTTATGAAAATTGATGATATATAGGGCCATTAAGGAAGAATAAGAAATTGAATAGATTCAGTAATTAATCTAACCTAACTACAGGTAATTAAATTAGAAATGAACATCTAAAAATTAATTTAAAACCTACATTTGAAATGCAAAAACTCACACTTCTAAATAACTCATAGGTCGAAAATCATATTGAAAATTAGGAAATACTTATAATTGAATACCACTTACCGAAACTTGTGAAATACAGTCAAGGAAGTGCTTGGAGGTTCTTATGGTCTTAAATACAAAAATTAGAAAAGAAAAAAGTTTGAAAATAAATTAATGAACTATGTAACAGAGTAAACCCAAAGAAAGTAGAAGGAAATAAATAACCGATATTATTTATAAGGATAGAATTTAATTAATAGAAAAGAAATTTTAAAAGATCAACAAAGCCAAAAGTTCATTCAATATTTACCGACTCTGGTAACAATGATCAAGGATTAAAGACAGGACGTAAAAATCAACAACTTTAGGAATAAAAAGCAGAACTTAATATTGAAAAGGTAGAGATTAAAAGGTTTATAAATAAATAATATGAACAAATTAATGCCAAAAAATTGAAAATATTTAAAATGAATAAATTCTTAGAAAAATAAAATTTATCAACATTTACATAAGGAGAAATAGAAAAACTGGTTAGAATTATAATCATGAAAGGTATTGAATTTGCAATTCAAAATAGTCCACAAATAAAATACAAGGCTCAGACAAGCAGACAATTCTAACGTCATACAAATTCTTCTAGGTAATAGGAACAGAAGGAAGCATTTTTCAGTTTATTCCATGAAGTTAAGATAACTGTCTTACCAAAAATAGATAAGGGCCAGGAAAAAAAAAAAAAAAAAAAAAAGCACAAGAAAATTGCATGGATGCAAAAATCCTAACCCCAGTATCACTAGACTCTATCCAGTCATGGACCAAAAAGTTGCTCTATAAGACTAAGTTAGGTTTATTCCCAGAAATTAAGGATGATTTAACTTTAAACCTATTGATTTCCAGGCAAGATGGTGAACTAGCATGAGTTTCCAGCTTCCTCCCCACTGTAACTCTGGAGTAGGTACAAAACTGACATGGGATTATTGATCTGATGAATCAACATAGATACTATGAGAATGCCTGAGAAGGCCGTTTTGAAGTGGTACAAGTGTGCCTGTGGCAGAGGGTTAGTTTGTTTTCTGTTTTGTTGTTTTGTTTTGCTTTTTCAAAACTTTGGGGTGTGGAGCAGCCAGTCCCCTCAGTGAGAAGACAGTGTTAGGCGAGAGTTTATAACTTTTACGTCTTTCTTCCCATACCTTGCTTTGGACTGATCATTTTCTGCCGCATTCACCCAGAAATTATTAGCAATAGCTCAGCTAGATGATGTCAGTTGTGACAGGTCAGGATAGCATTTAAACCCAACTAAAATGAGAAACTGGTGGAAAGAGGTGCAGATTGGTCAGCTCCCCTCCCTTCTAACCCTGAGGCAGCTGGACTGAAAGCTAAGAAGAGAGACTTCTGGTCTCAGCTCTGACATGTGAAGAGTTTGGAAGCCATCACTCCCATTCTCACAACCTCATAAAAGCTAAACAGACTGAAAATCAATGACTGTTCTTAGATCCATCAGAGAATTGAGGTCAGAGGGCACATTTTGTCACCCCGAAACTGAAGTGACAAGTGACTACAGAGAAGCCAAGATCAGCTTACTGGGAGCAGAAGCTTCTGGAGCCAGTAACTGATAGAAATATTTAAATGGTAGCTGACAAACTTCTAGAGGCAGTGTGTGGACTGGTTTAAGGGTGGGGTCCACAGTCTTAGGGAGTCCCCCACTCTCCTGTGTTTTACTTCCAGAAACCTCACCGGGTTCTCACAGTGAAGATGTGAGAAAAATCCCCTTGTGCTTCTGGCAGCAAGAAGGGAAAAGTAGTCCTTTTGAAATATGCCTAGGAGAAAAGTTACCATTTTGAAATACACCCAGAGTGTCCTCTAAAATAGAGGTCCACCTTCAAGAGCAATACTTGATCAGAAACTTATCTGACCTGGAGAAAGGCAATTAGACAATGTCAGCCCCTTCCAGCCTCCTCTCTAGGGGGAGGAAGAAAAGGCTAACAATGCCTCTGAAAGTCACAGCCCAGGGACTCAGACCCACTAAGAAACAGATTTAATCAGGAGATTTTATTTATTTATTTATTTATTTATTTATTTATTTATTTAGGCTGTGCCAGGTCTTCATTGCAGCATGCAGGATCTTCACTGCAGCATGCGGGATATTTTTTTAGTTGCAGCACGCAGGATCTTTCAGGTGCAGCATGCGAACTCTTAGTTGCAGCATGCATGCGGGATCTAGTTCTCCGACCAGGGACTGAACCTGGGCTCCCTGCGTCGGGAGCTCGGAGTCTTACCAACTGGACCACTAGGGCAGTCCCTAATCATGAGATTACAGAATGCTTCCCCTCCCCCACACCTTCCCACCACATCATTAGGGCCCCAGTATAAAAATAGTGGATTACAACTCAGAGAGCTGCAAGACAGACTCTCCCTAAGAAGAAATTCTGAAGAAACCCAAAGACAACAGGGAAGCAAAAAACAAACAAAACACACACACACACACACACACACACACGTGGAAACTGGAGGAAAATAAAGCCTCTGGCACCTATAACTACAGCGGATTAGAGGTCTAGGAGCCCAGCTCCTAGAGATTAACACAAAAGCCTGTGTACCTCAGTTCCTTTTACCAGATACATCAAGTGCAGATTTTGTACCAGATACAAAAATTACAAGGCATGCTAAAAAGCAAGAGAAAACAGTCTGAAGAGAGAAAGCAAGTGTCAGAATCAGACTCAGAAAGGACACAGACTTTGGAGTTATCACATAGGGAATTTAAAATAACTATGATTTATATGCTAAGGACTCAAATTGAAAGTAGACAACGTAAAAACTGATGCATGATATAAGCAGAGAGATTGAAACTCTAAAAGAAAATCAAAAGAAAATGCTGAAGGCTTCCCTGGTGGCGCAGTGGTTGAGAATCTGCCTGCTAATGCAGGGGACACGGGTTCGAGCCCTGGTCTGGGAAGATCCCACATGCCGCGGAGCAGCTGGGCCCGTGAGCCACAACTACTGAGCCTGCGCGTCTGGAGCCTGTGCCCCGCGACGGGAGGGGCCGCGATAGTGAGAGGCCCGCGCACCGCGATGAAGAGCGGTCCCCGCACCGCGATGAAGAGTGGCCCCCGCTTGCCGCAACTAGAGAAAGCCCTCGCACGAACCGAAGACCCAACACAGCCAAAAATAAATAAATAAATAAATAAAGTAGCTATACAATTAAAAAAAAAAAAAAAAAAAAAAAAAAAAAAGAAAATGCTGAAATCAAAAACACTGCAGCAGAAGTGAAGAATGCCTTTGATGGGTTCAACAGTAGACTGGACAGAGCCAAGGAAAAGATAAATGAGTTTGAAGATAAGTGAATAGAAACTTCCCAAACTGAAATGCAAAGAGAAGAAAGAATGAACAAAATGGAATAGGCCCTTCTTATACAGTCTTCTTTCTGCATAGAACATGTCCTGCTTCTCAATTGCCTCAAGATTTCTGCCTAAGAGTATTTAATCAAGGAAGCCCACTCTGACCTCATACCATGCTCTGGAGTACTTAAAATTTTCTAATCAATGCTTTTGTGATAGTTGGTGGTTTTCTTTAACAGCATTTATCAAAATTGTAATTTAAGGATTACTTCTGTACATGTATACTACCATCCACAATTATGAACGTATTACTACACTAGGCTTTCCAAGAAAAAGAAACTATACCTCTAGAAAAAAATTTTTTTTCAGATTTTGGACAACAGGCAACACAGAACTCTAATCCCTAAGTGAAAGGAAACAGAAGTAAGCCCTTAATAGCCCAGCTTTTTACCTGGAGGCACTTTCCAGACCATGGTTAAGAGAAAAAGAGCCCAATCAGAAAACAACAGTGTTGGGGCTTCCCTGGTGGTGCAGTGGTTAAGAATCTGCCTGCCAATGCAGGGGACATGGGTTCGAGCCCTAGTCTGGGAAGATCCCACATGCCGCAGAGCGGCTAGGCCCATGAGCCACAACTACTGAGCCTGCGCGTCTGAAGCCTGTGCTCCACAATGGGAGAGACCGCGACAGTGAGAGGCCTGCGCACCATGATGAAGAGTGACCCCCGCTTGCCGGAACTGGAGAACGCCCTCACACAGAAACGAAGACCCAACACAGCCAAAAATAAATAAATAAATAAATAATTTATTAAAAAAAAAAAAAGAAAACAGTGTTACCGAGCTGAAAAGACATAAATCAAAGAGCTAGCTGCTGAGGTGTCAGGAATTTGTGGTGCAACTACAAGAATAGAAGGTAGCTGCAGAGAGACGTAGCTCCAGAAGTCTGCAGGGTTCTCGAGTTTTGGGCTGATATGCTGCAGATATGTGGTGAAAAAGTGCCTGAAGAAAACAAACAAATCAAGTAGCTGGGAGCTGTGAAATAAATGAAGATTCTGGAGTTGACACAAGGCTGGGAGACACTGAAATTTCAGACAGCTGGAGGTAAGAGACCTTGATGAAAGCCCAAGCATTCAGTTGATGGCTTAGAAGGACAGCCTCAGGAGCTTCTAGCCCTAAGTAAAGGGCACTCCAGACCCAACTCCTAGAGACTGAATGTTTGTGTCCCTCCCCAGATTCATAGTCCCCAGTGTGATGGTATTTAGAGGTGAGGCCTCTGGGAGGTGATTAGGTCGTTAGATTGGAGCCCTCATGAGTGGAACCTTACAAAAGAGGTCCCGCCACCTAGAGGGGTGGGATAGGGAGGGTGGGAGGGAGGGAGATGCAAGAGGGAAGAGATATGGGGACATATGTATATGTATAACTGATTCACTTTGTTATAAAGTAGAAACTAACACACCATTGTAAAGCAATTATACTCCAATAAAGATGTTAAAAAAAATAAAATAAAAGAGATCCCAGGGATCTTCTTCAAACCTCCCACCATGTGAAGACACAAGGAAAAGACGGCCATCTGTGAAACTGGAAGCGGCCAGGAACCTTGATTTTGGACTCCCAACCTCCAGAACTGTGAGAAATAAATGTCTGCCGTTTATAAGCCCAGTTATAGCAGCCCAAACTAAGACATACCTTTAAAGTTATGTCAATGGACTAGAATAGGGCCCAGAGATAGAACCACACATACATAATCAACTGATTTTTTAAAAGGTACAAAAGCGGGCTTCCCTGGTGGTGCAGTGGTTAAGAATCCACTTGCCAATGCAGGGGACACAGGTTCGAGCCCTGGTCCGGGAAGATCCCACATGCCATGGAGCAACTAAGCTCATGCGCCACAACTACTGAGCCTGCGAGCCACAACTACTGAGCCCACGTGCCGCAACCACTGAAGCCCGTGCACCTAGAGCCCGTGTTCCACAAGAAGAGAAGCCACCACAATGAGAAGCCTGTGCACCACGACGAAGAGTAGACCCCACTCGTCGCAACTAGAGAAAGCCCGAGTTCAGCAACAAACACCCAACACAGCCAAAAATAAATATATAAATATTTTTAAAAATAAAAATGTACAAAAGCAATTAAATGTAGAAAGGATAGTCCTTTTCAAGAAATGGTGCTGAAACAGCTGGATATCCATGTGCAAACAAAACTAAACTAAACTGAGAAACAATAAAGCATTATATGTCTTATACCTCAATTTTAAAAATCAATGAAGCAATAAACAAACAAAAAAAGCCTTATACCTCACACCCTATATAGAAATTAACTCAAGGTGGATCATAGACTTAAATATAAAACACATAGTTATAAAACTGTTAGAAGAAAGCATAGGAGAAAATCTTTGTAGCATTGGGTTAGGTAAAAATTCCTTAGATATGATTTATAAAATTTTTTAAAGGATTTATGGACTTCTAATATCAGCTCCATATTTGTCACATGGCACACTATATTTTAGATGTAGTAATCTGGAGCATTGGAAAAGATGGTTATTATTACTTATTATGAAATATTCTTGGATCTTCTAATATAATCAGTGGATTACTTTTGCTTCGCTAGAGACACTTTAAAAATAAAAAGTGAAGCTGCATAACTGGGACAAGATATTTGCAAATCAATTATTTGACAAGCGATTTGTTTGCAGACTATATACAAACTCTCCAGCCTCAGCATTAAACAAAGAAACCCACAAACTGGGCAAAGATTTGAACAGACTCGTCACTAAAGAAGATGAATGGATGGCAAATAAGTACGTGAAAAATAATCAAAGTCATTAGTCATTAGAGAAATGTATTTTAAAACTACAATGAGATAATATTACCAACCTATTAGTATGATTAAAATGAAAAACAAACAAATAAGCAAAACAAATACACCCAGACATTACCAAGTGCTGGTAAGGATATGGAGTGATAATGTAAAATGGAATGACTAGTTGACAAGCAGTTTGGCAGCCTCCTGTTAGGTTAAACATTCATTTCCAACATGACCTAGCAATCCTATTCCTAGACAGTTACCCAATAAAAATAAAAATAACCTCTCTCTCTCTCTCTCTCTCTCTCTCACACACACACACACACACACACACACACAATAGAACAGGAGATCTAAGACTAAGAAGATCTAAGACGAAAAGTATAATATATGCATAATGGAAATACCAGAAGAAGAAAGGGAGAATGGAGCAGAAGAAATATTTGAAGTAATGGTGGCTGAGAATTTTCCAAAATCAAATGACAGACACTAAATCATAGACCAAGGAAGCTCAGAGAGCAGGCAGGATCAATACCCCCAAATCTAACACCTACCTAGGCATTCAAACTGCAGAAAACCAACAAAAAAAGGGAAAAATGCCAGAGGCAAAAACACATTATTTATAGAAGAACAAGAAAAATGATATCAGCTTCTCACAACAAACCATGAAAGCATGGAGAGTGGAGTCAAATATTCAAAGTGCTGAAAGAAAAAACCCCACCAATCTAGAATTCTGTATTCAGTAAAATTCTTATTTAAAAGTGAAGGAGAAATACAGAGTTACTCAGACAAACAAAAATTGAGATAATTTTTCACCAGAAGACCTTCCTTGAACAAAATGTTAAAAGAAGTTCTTTGAAGAGAAAGAAAATGATATAGGTCAGAAACTCAGATCTACATAACGAAAGGCAGAGCATCAGAGAAGGAATAGATGAAGGTAAAATAAAATCTTCTATTCTTCTCATTCTTAATTGATCCAACAGATAACTGTTTGTCCGAAGTAATAAGAGCAACAATGTATTGAGTGATTATAGCATATGGATAAGTGAAATAAATGGCAGCAATGTAATTAGGGATGCGAGAATATTGTTTTAATACTACATTGTGAAGTAGTAGTATAGTATTATTTGAAAGTGAACATAACATTAGTTGTAAACCTATATTGCAAACTCTAGGGCAACCTCTAAAATTTTTTTAAAAGTAGTACAATTGATATGCTAAAAAAGGACAGAAAATGGAATCATATAAAATGCTCAATTAAATCCAGAAAAGGCAGAAAAGAGGGGAAAATAAGAAATAAAGAACAAGCGCAATAAATAGCAGACAGTTACAAACATGGTAGATATTAATCCAATGATATCAATAATCACTTTCAATGAGAATAGTCTAAATCTACCAACTAAAAGACAGAGACTGCAAATGGATAAAAAACAAGACCCAACTATACATTGTCTACAAGAAACCCACTTTAATTATAAACACACAGAATAAAAATAAAAGGATGAAGCATGATATACATGCTAACACTAATCAAAAGAAAGCTGGAGTAGCCATATTAATTTCAGACAAAGCAAACTTCAGAACAAAGAAAATTATCAGGAACACAGAGGGGTATTACATAATGATAAAGGGATAAATTCTCAAAGAAAACATAACAATCCTTAATGTGTATGCACCTAACAATAGAGCATTAAAACAGGTGAGGCAAAAACTGATAGAACTGCAAAGAGAAATAGACATATATACTATTACAGTTGCAGACCTCAACAACAGCAAATGATAGATCCAACAGACAGAAATTCAGTGTGCACATAGTTCAACTCAACAGCACCATCAATCAACTGGATCTAATGGACACTATAAAATACTTAATTCAACAACACAGAATACATACTCTTCTCTAGCTCACATGAAATAGTCACCAAGATGGATCACATTCTGAGCCATAAAATGCACCTTGACAAATTTTAAAAAAATAGAAATCATACAAAGTATGCCCTCATGCAAAACTTAATTAAACTAGAAATTGATAATAGAAAGACAGCTGGAAATTCCCCCAAACATTTGGAGATTAAACAGTGCACTTCTATAAAGAGCACATGGGTCAAAGGAAAAGTCTCAAAAGAAAATAAAAGTACTTTGAACTAAATGAAAGTGAAAATACAAGTTACCCAATTTGTGGGATGCAGTGAAAGAAGTGTTTAGAGGGAAAATTATACCTTTCAATGCATATATTACAAGAGAAGAAAGTTTAATGATTCAATAATTCAAGGTTTCACCTGAGGAAACTAGAAAACAGAGCAATATAAACTTTTATTGCAGAAGGAAAGAAATAAGAGGAAAAATAAACAATAAAAACTGGAGCAGAAGTCAATAAGATTGAAAACAGGAAATCAGTAAAGAAAATCAACAAAACCAAAAGCTGGTTCTTTGAAAAGCTCAATAAAATTAATAAACCTCTAGCCAGGCTGAGCAAGAAAAAAAGAGAGGAGACACAGTATTCTTGCTCACCGGGAAATAATGAAGAGAAGAATTTCTGACATGGAATATCTCATCACAGCATAATTTCTTCATGATAATTAAAAATTGAAAATGAGGCTGCAACATAAGTAAGTTTCTGAATGGATCATTTGTCAGCTAATCAAGGAAATCTGTTTACTGATGATAAGTTAATTAAATCACATTTGATTGCAGCAGCTAAAGAAATAATGAAACTTAAAAGCTTTTGCATAGCAAAGGAAACCATAAACAAGATCAAAAGACAACCCTCAGAATGGGAGAAAATATTTGCAAATGAAGCAACTGACAAAGGATTAATCTCCAAGATTTACAAGCAGCTCATGCAGCTCAATAACAAAAAAGCAAACAACCCTATCCAAAAATGGGCAGAAGACCTAAATAGACATTTCTCCAAAGAAGATATACAGATTGCCAACAAACACATGAAAGAATGCTCAACATCATTAATCATTAGAGAAATGCAAATCAAAACTACAATGAGATATCATCTCACACCGGTCAGAATGGCCATCATCAAAAAATCTACAAACAATAAATGCTGGAGAGGGTGTGGAGAAAAGGGAACACTCTTGCACTGTTGGTGGGAATGTAAATTGATACAGCCACTATGGAGAACAGTATGGAGGTTCCTTAGAAAACTAAAAAGAGAACTACCATACGACCCAGCAATCCCACTACTGGGCATATACGCTGAGAAAACCATAGTTCAAAAAGAGTCATGTACCAAAATGTTCATTGCAGCTCTATTTACAATAGCCAGGACATGGAAGCAACCTAAGTGTCCATCATTGGATGAATGGATAAAGAAGATGTGGCACATATATACAATGGAATATTACTCAGCCATAAAAAGAAATGAAATGGAGGTATTTGTAGTGAGGCGGATGGAGTTAGAGTCTGTCATACAGAGTGAAGTAAGTCAGAAAGAGAAAAACAAATACAGTATGCTAACACATATATATGGAATCTAAGGAAAAAAGAAAAAAAAAAGGTCATGAAGAACCTAGTGGCAAGACGGGAATAAAGACACAGACCTACTAGAGAATGGACTTGAGGATATGGGGAGGGGGAGGGGTAAGATGTGACAGGGTGAGAGAGTGGCATGGACATATATACACTACCAAATGTAAAATAGATAGCTAGTGGGAAGCAGCCGCATAGCACAGGGAGATCAGCTCGGTGCTTTGTGACCACCTAGAGGGGTGGGATAGGGAGGGTGGGAGGGAAGGAGACGCAAGAGGGGGGAGATATGGGGATGTATGTGTCTGTATAGCTGATTCACTTTGTTATACAGCAGAAACTAACACACCATTGTAAAGCAAGTATACTCCTATAAAGATGTTTAAAAAAATTTATTCTGCTGTAAAGTCATTTCAACAACAATTAATATTTGAATCACAAGTAATGTTAAGGTGCTTTATACATGTTCCATGCTGTCAAAATTTAAAAGAAAAAGTGATATCTCCACTCCCACAAATATTCTCTGCAGATATAGTTTCTGAGCACAAACTTCAGTTCAGCAGTGTTTTTTTTTTTTTATCTCAGTGCAGGTGCAAAGGAAATTTCTGTATTTCAAAATCCACTTAACAGTACAATGGAGGAGCATCCACCTAATCTTTTATTGGAAATAATTTGCAATGTAATGATACGTTAAAAGGAAAATATCAAACGAATAATCTAATGGATTATAAATGACTTTCAAGCAATGAATATGTGCAATTAAGATCATATGCTCGAATTGGGAGACTGGGATTGACACATATACATTATTGATACTATGTATAAAATGGACAACTGATAGGAACATGCTGTATTGCACAGGGAACTCACCTAGTGCAGTGTGGTAACCTAAATGGGAGGGAAGTCCAAAAGGGAGGGGATATCTGTATGTGCATGGCTGATACATTTTGCTGTGCAGTGGAGGCTAACACAACATTGTAAAGCAACCATACTCCAATAAAAATTAATTTAAAAAATTAAAAACAATAAAATCATGTGCTGATGGACTGATATCTGTATTTGGCAATACCTAAATGTGAAAGAACATTTTCAAAGATGAAATACATAAAATTTCATTACAGATCAACATTCACAGATAAGCATTTGCAATCAATTTTTTACTAAGACAGAATTCACATGCCATGCAATTCATCCATTTAAAGTGTACAATCCAATGCTCTTTAGTATATTTGCAGAGTTGTGCAACCATTAGTACAATCAATTGTGGAACATTTTCATCATCCAAAAAGGTACTCCATATCCATTAGCAGTCACCTCATAGTTTTCCAACCATCCAACCCCTTGGCAACCAATAACCTATTTTCTGTTTCTATGGATTTGTTTATTCTTATCATCAAATATAAATGGAACTATACAATACGTGATCCTTTGTGACTGGCTTCCTTCACTTAATACAATGTTTTCAAGGTCGGTCCATATTGTAGAATATATCAGTGTTTCACTTCTTTTTCTTGCCAAATAATATTCCGTTGCATGAATATACCACATTTCACTTATTCATTCATCAGTTGGTGAATACTGGGTTGTTTCCATTTATTGACTATTATGAATAATGAGTATATATGTACAAATTTTTCAGTGGATGTATGTTTTCATTTCTCTTGGGTATATACTTAGCTGTGGAATTGCTGAGTCATATGGTAACTCTATATTTAAGCTTTCGCGGAAATGTCAAATTATTTTCCAAAGAGGTGACACCATGTTATACTCCAACCAGAAGTGTATGAGAGTTCCAATTTTTCTACATGATTGTCAACACTTTTTATTATCTCTCTTTTATTCTAACCATCCTCGTGGGTGCGAAGTGGAATCTCCTTGTAGTTTTGACTTACATTTCCTTGATGGCTAATGAGGTTAAGTATATTTTCATGTGTTTTTGGCCATTTGAATATCTTCTTTAGAGAATTATCTTTTCAGATCCTTTGCCCACTTTTATTTGAGTTATTTGTCTTATTATTGAGTTGTAGTAGTTCTTTATATATTCTAGACAGTACATTACCAGATAATATAATTTGCAAATTTTCTCTTCCATTCTATGGACTATATTTGTACTTTCTTGATGGTGTCCTTTGGTCCACAGACATTTTAAATTTTGGCGATATTCAATTTATGCAATTTTTTTGTTTTTGTGGTTTTGGTGTCATATCCATGACACCATTGCCTAATCCAAGGTCACAAAGATTAATGCCTATATTTTCTTCTAAGAGTTCTATCATTTTGGCTCTTACATTTAGGTCTTTGATACATTTTGAGTTAATTTTCATATATGGTGAGGTAGGGATCCAACTTTATTCTTTTGCATCCAGTTGTCCCAGCACCATTTGTTGAAAGACTATTCCCATTGGATTATCTTGGTATAGTTAATTTTAATGATAGGGAATACTAACTTTAAGCAAAACAGTTATCCCCTCCCACAAAAGATTTGTAAAATATAACAACTGTACTCAATTGTTGTATTTTGAATTTCATCATTAAAATTTTGTGGAAATTTGTTTCTTTCTTGCAATACAATAAATATAAGTATCTACATAACATCCTTGATTTTCCCTCTTGGTCCACAAAACCTAGAATATTTACTATCTAGCCCCAGAAGTTTGCTGACTTCTGATTCCTGATCATTATACAATGTCTTCCATGGTGAATCTTAGACCAGCTACATGCTATAGGACTCAAATTAATGTATAACTTTTAAGTCACTATTGAATGACTTATGACATTTCAGAAACAACTCATATCTACAACACTAATAAATGCTTAGTATGATATACATGCAGTTCATTACAGCACAGCTATCACCAATACTGTTTTGGAGCTCAAGTTGCAGAGCCATACACATTCTAGATCAAGAGGAGGCTATTTCATATTGATGCTAGGTTGAGGACCAATAGGCAGTTGCACTGCTTGGGATAGCCTTTCACCCTATAAACTTTTTGCTGTGCTGGGATCCCAGACCCAGGGAGAGTGATATTGCCTTTCTTTTTCTCTGGGAGCAAATTCTTCCCTCGGTTTCATTACACTTGCTATCTTTCATCTCTTCACTGGTTGTAGGTGGGAGCAGATTGCCTCTTTGTCTTATAGGGGCAGTGTTATGCTGACCCTAAGAAAACAATTTTCCTTCCAGAGGGAGCAGCTTTTTCCAAGATAAGCATGGTTTCTCCTGCCTTTTAAAGGTAGTTCAACTTTTATCCCAGTCTAGGTTTTCAGAGTGTATCTCCAGTTTCAGCCCCTTCATTAACTTTGTTAAGTATCAATATAATTTATATAATATAGCAATATTATAATTTTGTTATAGTTATAAAACTATATGTTATTAAGTATAACATATTTAACAAAGAAAGCCCTTTTAAAATATCTGTTAATTCTGGTGTGGTAAATGTGACTTCTGTGGCTGAAGGAAGAAATAACTGGGGGAAGTGGGTGGAGCAGTGGAGAACAATACAAAGCTATCTATCATAGCAAACAGTGTTACAAGTAATCATACGACGCAAACTAATCTCTCTACAAGTTACTCTCCCAACAAGACATAAAAAGGCCACCAGCACCTTGTTTGGTGTACATCATACAACTCTTTATCTTTTACACCAGGACCTCCTAAGTACTAATTATAGGGTTGAGAGAAAGCGTTATTTTCATCCTGCATTCATTCTGACAAGGTTTATTTTCACTTATCCTGCCACAGTCTTCTTTAAAGATCTTTCTTATAAGAGGGAAGAGCAAGGGTTGGGATAGGGAATGGGAGAAGGAATTCACTAGAGGACACAGGATGTAGATCAATAAAAGTGAGAAAGCTTCTTGCATTAAGTAACTAATTGCTGGGGATTCAATGTAGGAACTTCTTGGTACAATAATGAGTGAAAATCACTCAGCAGAAACATAGACAGGTGAGGCAGTTTTCATTGGTTTAGGATATTTCAGTGACATAAATGAAAATATTCTGTCAACTCATCTGGTCCATACCTATATATCTACATATCTATATGTCTATATAGTTATTTTTACAGATATATAAAACTAGGATCCAGAAAGGGTATCAAACTTTCCCAAGTTCACAACAGTAAGTGGTAAAAACTAGCTCTTTTAACTCAAGTCTTTTGATTCTGAAACCAATTTTCCTTCTATATCTTAGAATTGTGTTTGGAACCAAAACATCTTCACAAAGGTTTTCTGTAGCTTCACTTGTAAACCCTACCATTTTCCCATATGGGCCGTGATATCCTTCACTTGTAAGATTTCTATTCTACCTTCACTTTTCCTCATTAGGTGTGGCCTTGCAGGGTTACAAGTGAACTCTATATCAACTTCACTTTTCCATTAGCTGTGAATTTTGATATAAATTCAGACTCATGTTTTTTTCTCTTGGTTGCTTTTGTCATATTAACTAACGCACAAGATTCACCTCTTTGGTCTTGAAATGCCTAGCTCCTCCATTGTTCACCCACAGTATAATGCAACATCATGCAGACACACACAAACGCACAGGTCCTGAACAGACACAAATGTTTTTCTTGTTTTTAAAAACTATGTTTAAAATTTACATACAATAAATTTGCATTTTCTTAGAGTTCTATGAGTTTTAACACTTTCACACTATAGATCCGTGTGAGTACTACTAACCAGGATATATAACAGTTCTATCCCCCAGAAAACTCTCTTGTGCTATTGTTTTCTAGTCAAACCCTCTCTTCACCCCTAGTCCCTGGCAACCACAGATCTAGTCTCTGTGCCTATAGTTTTTGCCTTTTACGTAGTGCCATATAAATGAAATCATATAGCATATAAGCTTTGTGACAGGCTCCTTTCACATAGCATAATGCCTTTGACACTCATCCACGTAGAATGTATCAACAGTTCATACCTTTTTATTGCTAAGTGGTATTCTAATATATGGATGTACCAGTCTGTTTAACCAGTCTGTTTCTGGACTCTCTTTCTGTCCCATTAATCTACATGTCTATTCTTTCACCAATACCAGTGTCTTTATTACTGTAGCTTTGTAGTAAGACTTAAAGTTGAGTATTTTGAGTCCCTCAACTTTATTCTGCTTTTTCGAAATTGTTTTGGCTACCCTACTTCCTTTGCCTCTCCACTTAAATTTTAGAATCAGCTTGTCTGTATCTACAAAAAAACTCTACTGACATTTTTATTCAAATTGTGTTAAATCTGTAGAATAAATTGATGAAAACTGCCATACTAACTATATTGTCTTCCAACTTGTAAACATGGTATGTCTTTCCATTTATTTAGATCTTTGTCATTCATCAACATTTTGTAGTTTGCAGTATTTTTATCTATGTACAATATTTCTTTACTTTCCACTCTTTTCCTTTCAGAGTTACTGCAAATGCAGTATCTTGTTTAAATTCATTTTCTAATTGTTCATTGCTAGTACACAAATACAAAAATTTTTACATGTTAATCTAGCATCTTGTGACCTTGTTAAACTCATTAGTTCTAAGAGCTTTTTTTGTTGATTCCTTGGGATTTTCTAAGTGGACAATCATGTCATCTTTGAATAGAGGCCATTTAATTTCTTCCTTTATAAACTGAATGCCCTTTTTTTTGCCTGATTGCATTACAAGGACTTTCAGTATGAAGTCAGTTAGGAGTGTTCAGAGTGGACATCATGACTTGTTCCTGATCTTAACATCATTCACTTGATCACCATTAAGCATGATGTTAGTTGTGAGTTTTTTGGTAGATGTCCTTTATTAGGTTAATTTCTCTTTTATTTGTAATTTTCTGAGTTTTTGTCATAAATGGATAATTTTGTCAAAATTTTTTTCTGCATCAATTGATATGATCATGTATTTTTTTCTCTTTCTAGTTCAGTCTGGATATATGTCAACCTATCTTCAGTTTACTGACTCTTTTCCCTGTCATCTCTATTCTGCTACTAAGTCCTTCCAATGATTTTTTTTTTTTTTTTGGTAAATTTTGTGACTGTAGTTTTCAGTTCTAAAATTTCCATTTGTTTCCTTTTAATATATTATCTATTTTCCTGCTGAGAATTTTGAAGTTTCCATTCAAGAATGGCCACATTTTTGGAAACATTTTTATAACACCTACTTTATAATTCCAACATTTGTGTCATCTTGGGGCAGTGCCTGTTTTCTTTTTCCTTATGAATTGTTGAAATTTTCCTGATTTTTATACTTTGTGCAATTCTGCATTATATCCTGTGTGTTTTGAATGAGACTCTGGGTCCAGATCAGGGGTGAGTCTGGGATTATATACACAACTTTATGAGATGGCTTTCCTGAGTTTTCTTTTCTATCACCACCCTGACACATTCCAGCTCCCAGGGGCCACTTCTATTCCTGGTCTTCTGGTTAAAATACCAAGGCTTTAGGTTCTCCTCTCTGGTACACACCTAACGGATATATCTACCTCCAGGTCCAAGTAGCAAAAAGATAGTGAGAGAAGAAAAGCAGTGGGGATTCTTCCAACCTTTTGGCCCACAGTTCCTTTGACCAGAGATAAGGGTTCTCCTCTCTCAGAGGTTTAGATGACTGTTCAAACACCAGTGTCCTCACCACAGGAATGTCTGGGAGTGCCAGATTGGTCTTATTTCAAAATCTGGTTTCCTTCCCAAATCTGCCTGCTATCATTACTTTTCAGGATCCTCAGGCAGCGGCTCCATGCATTCTCTAGGATTTTTAGTCAGATTTAGTGGGAGATATAAGGTGGTGTGTGCTTATTCCATAAGGTGAAACCAGAACCAACCAAAGTTATTTCCAATGATTATATCCATATGGGATAAACTCTCAAACAGGAAATTTATAAGTACAAAGGAAGAATATTGACTGGAAGTTTCATATTCATCACTTTTCCAATCACATTTTGCCTCAATTTTTTATTAAAATTTTAACATAGAGAAAAGTTTAGAGAATGACCAATGAACATAACTATATCCTCCACGAAGAGTCAACAACATTTGACTAATTTTTGACATATTTATTTGAAAATATGCTACAAACATCATGACTCTACAAACTTGAGAACTTTTGCATGCATCTCCTAAGAATAAGGATATTGTCCTTTATACCTCAATACCCCCATCATATCTAGGAAAATTAAACATACCACATTATCTAATACCAATTCTATCCTCGTATTTCCCCAAGTGTCCCCCCAAATGTCCTTACAGTTGTTTTTTCTGAATCAGATCCCAAATAAGAATCACACCTTGCATTTGGTTATATCTCGAGTGTCTTAATCTAGAAGACTCCATTTTTTGTTTTATTACATTGGCTTTTTGAAAAGCCCAGACAAGCTGTCATGTACAGTAACTCAAATTCTGGGTTTAATTCCTTACTATGTAATTCAACTTGTTCCTCTATTCCTTGTATTTCTTGTAAACAGGAAGATCAGTCTAGATAAGAGATTTAGTTAGATTTTCATCAAAATTTTTTTGGCAAGAATACATCACAATGATCATGTGTACTTCATACTGCATCTTGTCATGAGTCATATGTCAGGTTGTCCCACTAGTAGAGAAACTCAGTTTGACAGCCAGATGTCTCCATTATAAAGGCATATCTTTCCTTTGCAATTGGTATGCGTGATCTTTTGACATCATGTAAATAATGTTTGTTAATTTTTTTTTTCACCTAAGAGGGTTTTCCCATCCATTGAACATGCCTGATTTAATTACATTAAGGGTTGCAAGATTTTTCTAAATCTATTACTCCATGTACAATGAACGATGACATTCTTCAAATAAGTACATAAAGAGCTTTTCTTTTTTTTCTCTATTTTTTCATTACAGGCTCATTTTATTTTACTTAGCATGTTATAACCAATTACTGTGATTATTCTTTTTGATGTTTAAATTGTCCTAAATTTGACCTGTGGGAGCTCCTTTAAATTGTCCCTGAGGTCTTTCTGACATTATCCCATTAGTCTCTCAGTGCTTTGTTTCATTAAAAAATATTCCAGGCATACCTTACATTTTCCATGTTCCAAATATGGAATCAGCCATTTCTCCAAGAAGCCCAAGTTCCTTTTAGTGGGAAATGGCATTTAGAAACCAAAATCTTCGTACTAAGTTTGGTCACTGCTATTGGGTAATCAAATATGTTTTTATCTAGAATATCTTGCAAATGGCTCTGTATGATGTTAAAAACTGGGGTTTAAAATCTTCATTTTCCTTATAAATACACTTAAATATATAAGAAAACACTTTTTTTGGCCGTGCCATGCAGCTTGCGGGATCTTAGTTCCCTGACCAGGGATGGAACCAGGGCCATGGCAGTGAAAGCACTGACTCCTAACCACTGGACCACCAGGGAATTCCCAAGAAAACACTTTCTAATGAGCTAAGACAAGTCAAATGCTGAATGCTTGAGTTTAATTCTAAAACCTTTCTCAGATAGAGAGTTCTAGATAATTTTACTAGAACAATTTTTTGAATGATACCAATTGTGAAAGTAAAATATAAAATTGGAGGAAGTAGGCCCAGGGGAAAATGAAATCTTTCTAAAAAACATGGAAAATGTTTGGAAAACCAGTTTAAACTGATGATTAGAATGTTTAATAATAAAATATTCATGTATCACTTTACACAAAAGAAGTCCTAAAAGATGTGTAACAAAAATAAACAAAAAGGCAATCTTGTATGTGAAACCCCCAAATGCAGTTTCACTATCTGGACCTCAGCTGGGTTTCAGGATTTATGTACAGTTACTAAAAAAGCAGGTATAATGAGGGACATATAACAAAAAGGAAAAACATGATTGTAAGTCAATTATTAGGATTAAAGTCAGGGGGAACCTGTCAAACAAAAATAAAACTGATTAAATTAATGCAATTGTGCCTAACCAGTTTACAAAACAAATAGCTTTGGGACTTGGACTCTTGGGATTTGAGGTTGGAAATGAACCTAAAATTACCACAGAAAACTGAAGACCTAGATTCTACTCTTAACGCTACTCAATAAGCTAAATTTCTTCATTAGTAAAATGAAAGGCTATAAATAAACTAAATTAAAATCTCTCCTGGCTCTAATGAGCTACCAGGTGTATAATCAGATTCTGGAAATATATCCCTTCTGCAACCTACAAGAGAGTATTTGCATGACAGTCTCTCCACTTGTTTCAGTTTACTCCAACTTCTAAAGACTATTCAGCAATCATATCATATCAAATTAAGAAATAACAGGAAAAGGAAGAGACGTTACTGGGCAAAATTTTAATTTTCAAAACTAAATTCTAAATTAATAAAACCACATTTTTCAATCGTCAAAGACTTTTGGGAAAAATATACATATAATCCAAAATTCTGTGTATGTGTGTATATATACACATGCATACATACACATTTATGTGTATATATGTATAAGTATAAATTGCTGGTGAGGCAGTTCATAAAAAGTGAGCTTGATTATTTCCATGTGAAAATCTAAAGAATTCCTTTCTATGTTTAGCTTCTCTTTATGAAAGAAAGCATGTCCTACACCTGTCTGCCATTTTAGAAAATAAGGCTCCATACTTATTCACGTTATTAATAACTCAATGATTGCTTTTAAGAGAAAATTCATACTGAAGCTTATTGTTAGAAAGGGAATAAAGTCTAATGAAGGAAATAAAACTTATATTCCATTATTTTCATTTTTTTTGAACTTAGGCCTTTTACATTTTTCTATGAATTTAAAATTTTTATGTTTTTAGAAACCTTAGAATTTACTGGTTCTTATAAAATTTGACAAGTCAGTGCTCTTAATATTCGTTGATCAATTTTACCATTACTTAATGGTAACTATTTTCTCTAGAAGAAGATAAAAAAAGATTTGATCTATCAGAAGTCTGTGCCCTATTTATTATTCTCCTGATTATTCTCCAATGAGAAATCTTAAAGTATTTGAGAGATGAATTAAACCTCACAAGGCTTATCTCCTCTAAGAAATTCTCTGATCCCATATTCCTTCCATTTATAGAGTTTTTCTTTATTGTGAACTTTTTTGTGTCTACAAAGGTTTGATCTGTAACTGTAGGCTTTCCCACATTCCATACATTTATAGAGTTTCTCTCCAGTATGGATTATCTCATGTTCAGTTAGGAATGAATACTGGCTGAAAGCTTTTCCACACTGATTACACTGATAGGGTTTCTCTCCAGTATGAATTCTCTGATGCCTATAAAGGTTAGATTTGCAACCAAGGGCTTTCCCACATTCTCCACATGTGTAAAGTTTTTCCCCAGTATGAATTTTCTGATGTTCATTAAAGGATGAATACTGGTTGAAGGCTTTCCCACATTCATTACATTGATATGGTTTTTGTCCAGTATGAATCCGCTGATGTTCAATAAGGGTTGAGATGCGAGTGAAGTTTCTCCCACATTCCAAGCATTTACACAGTTGTTCTCCAGTATGAAGCCTCTGATGTTCAGCCAGGGATGTAAACTGGCTGTAACTTTTCCCACATTCACTACATTTATAGGGTTTCTCACCGGTATGGATTCTTTGATGTCTATGAAGTTTTGCTCTACAATTGAAGGCCTTCTCACATTCTCCACATTTATAGAGTTTCTCTCCAGTATGAATTCTCTGATGTACAGTGAGGGTTGAACACTGGCTAAAGGCTTTACCACATTCCTTGCATGGATAGGGTTTCTCTCCAGTATGCACTCTCAGATGTTTGATAAGGGTTGAACTACTGCTAAATGCTTTCTCACATTCATTACATTTGTAAGGTTTCTCTCCAGTATGAATTCTCTGATGGGCAAGAAGGGATGATCTGTGGCTGAAGGTTTTCCCACACTCATTACATTTGTAAGGTTTCTCACCAGTATGAATTCTCTGGTGTTCAATAAGATGTAGACTCTGGTTGAAGCTTTTTCCACATTCATTGTAAATATGAGCTTTTTCTCCTGGGTAAATCTGGAAACATCTCATTAGATCAAAATTCTGTTTAAAATCTTCCCCAAAAGTATAATATATATTGGGTATCCTTTCTATAGGAGCACTTTGTTGTCTAACAAGAACTGTATTTATAAATAAGCCTTTCCCTAATTCAAGACTTGTCTGGTTTCCAGCTTCACTGATGGTTTTTTTGTGTGAGGCCATCATTTGCCTGAGAGGTTTCTTCTGTTGCTCTTGCTGTCTCCTGCCCTCAAATTCCAAAGCTTCTCCAAACGTGACATCCAAGTGACCAAACTTAATGGATTTTTTCTTTATTATTCCCTGAGATGTTTCTTCTATAGAAATGTCCTCTTCGGGAGGCAGTGCTTCTATTTCAGGCCATGTCTTGAAACCTGTAATAAATCAGAAGAATCAATGGCTCCTCTGTTGGAAGAGATAAACATGCATCAGTGGGACAAAAAAATTGGCAATGATACATATAAAAGAGGTTTGATACCATCTGATCTCAAATATAAACTTGAGTCTGGAGAAAAACAAAATGGAATGGAAGGAGAAGTAAATAGGTTAAGGAATAGTGTGGGAGAATATAGTGGACAAATTAACAGTGACAGTGAAGACACTGCCACTTGAGATAAGTAAAGGTAGGAATCTTTTGAGACTAATGAAAGTCTACAAGAGATGTGAAGTTCTGAAGTACGCCCAAGCCCCAAGCTCAGATCTGATTCTAAGTGAAAAGATTTAGCTTGAGCTGATTCTAAGAAACTCTGAGTTAACACTTAACCTACTTTAATCAATCCATGATTGAAAATAGATTAAAATTAGATCACTGTAATTAGGTAAATGTATGTACTTAAATAAAGTATACAACTTAAGTAAAATATAGGTTATTTATGTTAATAAAATCCATCCAGCTTTAGTATTAAAATATATTTTATTGAAATTAAATAGGAACAAGAAATATAGGCTATAAATCTGTATACAAATATAGATTTTTCTTAATGATCCATGGGAAACCTAACAGTTTGGATTTTCAAGGATCAACCAAGGTACTTTCTCTTTTTATCCTTTCCCACAATATGACCTTCCCTGACCATCTAGAAACTTACCCTACTACTCCAATCTCATTTACTTACAGAAACTCAATTATTTAAGCCTAAATAATCCACCTCTTTCTTAGAATTTCAAAACACATTTTCAAAATATTTAATTACTTAACTTATATATATAAAGTCTGTGAAAATAATTCAAGTATTTGTTCAAGGAGAGCAGTGGATATGTCTTATGATGATTTGTTAATTCCTTATTGTGTACAAGACAAGTACACAATTAGAATGTCTTAGATAAAAATAAAAATGAACGAGCACAGGGAGTGAGGTGCAAAAGTTATTCTGAAGGGCAGGTGACCTTGAAAATGAAGAGATTCTCTCTTCTCTTACTGGACTCCTGAGACACAATCAGTCATATATTGAACAAATACTGAATAATCAGCAATGATAATATGAAATAATAAATGACCAAACAGTAATAGCTCATTTCTCCATGATGTGAGAAGCCTCAACTGCATAATTCAGGTTTGAGGTTCAGAGAATGAGGATACAAATATCAACAATATTAGTAAAGAATGGTTGTATGAAGGAAGATGGACAATAGAGATGGGTTGGATTTCAATAGAAAAAGAAAAGAGGACCCTGTGAGTCAGAAAGAAGGCCTGTCAAAGTCATCTGTGGGGAAAGTAAACCTATTTAGGGGAGGCTTATTGACGAAAGAAGGAAATCCAGGTTGGAATTAGTTAAAATTTTGGTTAAGCACAGTGAGGCCAAATATAGAGTTACTGAATAACTAGTAGAAGAATTTAGAAAAATCTAGATAACAGAAGGTGTTATAAGTTCTTAGACAGATAATAATAAGACAAAAGTGGTCATATTTGGTAAACTGAGCAGCTTGGATCAGAGGAAGGACAGAATTGAATCTGAAAAATAATGTAGCTGCAATGATCTGGCTGGACTGAGTACTTTGAGCCTCACTGGCACTGAGTTAATCACAGAGGCAACTCAATTCAATTAAAATTGAATTTGAACAATTTTAAAAATATTACTAAAGCCAATATATTAGATGCTAGAGGTACAAACTTCAAAGACCTGGCCTCTCCCTTAAATATGCACAACCTTATTAGAAAAATAACTAATACTAATAAATATAAACACAACAACTATAATTCATCATGATAGATACCATAATGAATGTGCTCAAAGTATGTAGAAAGTGATATATGAACACAAATGATGGAAAAATTAATGCTGACTGGGAAGTAGGAAAGATAAGGAAAACCTACAGATAAGAGAGTCATTTTAGGTAGACAGATGGATCTTGAAGGATAAGTAGTCTTCCAGTGGATAAGATGGAAGAGGTGACTCAAGCTGAAGGAATAACACACAAATGATAATGAGTACGCAGATATGGCCAGAACACTGAGCTGAAGTGGAAGTGGCCATTGATAAGACCATAAAGAATCACAGATTAAAGGTTAAACCACAAAAACGGAAGCAAAATATTGGCAAATCTATGTCATATGGTGAATAGAAATGACATTGGTGATCTATTTAGGTTTCTTTCATCAGATTTCAGCTTTCTAGCTCTGTGACCAAAGTACTTTAAGATCTCTGATACTCTGTATCTTCAGATATAAAAAGAAGTATATAAATTTGATCATCTTTAAGTGATCCTCCAATCCTGACAACCTACAGTTTTATGATGAAGACCAACTAAATTAGACTAGGCTAGAAGACTGGTCAGCAGACTATGGATCTCTGGACCAAATTCAGCTGCCACCTGTTTTTGTAAAGTCCTATTAGAACACAGCCACACCTATTCGTCTAAGTACTGTCTCTGGCTGCTTTTGCACTACAACCACAGAGTTAAATGGTTGCAACAGAGACCTTATGGCCCCCAAAGCCAAAATATTTACTATCTGGCCCTTTATAGGAAAAGTTTGCTGACCCCTGGACTAGAAAGGCTACAGTGGTTATGTTAATGACAGCTGATTGAATATAATAGTGGGAGATGATAACCCAGTCTCCAAGAAAATAAAAGGGAAATGTTAAGAAATCAGAGACAAGGGAATGTTGACAATACTTTGAAATATGTGGGTGGTAAAAGAAATGAAAAAAATTATAAAAAATTCAAAATATGGCAGAAGGTGTAAAGTATTTAATATCTATCAGACATGAACATGTGTTAATGCAGATGGAAAGAAAACCATGAAGACCAAGAGGCCAAAGATGGTAGAAGAAAGTGAGTGAGGCTGCAAAAAAAGGGAAAAGGAAAGAGAATGCAGGGAGTGGTATGAGAAGGAAGATGTCAAGACAAGGACCTTCTTGATGCAAAGAAAACCATTACAACCAAGGAGCCTTGTCAAGGGGTCCTGAGCATTTCAATAAGGCTCAGAATTTCCAGGAAAATTTTCAGAGCACTCCTCATGACCTGCTCATGTATAAAGACACTCGTGCCCACCCCCCAGTCACTTACTCACCTAGGCAGGTATCTTGAGGGATTTCTCTTTCCACCATACAGGGATCTTCTCCATGTTGCAGCTGGCAGATCAACTTTGGCATTGAAAATGGAATCCCTGCTCATGAGTAAGGAAATGGAGTTTGAACAAATGGCATGAAAAGCAACCCCAGAACTCACTAACTGGAGCCTACAGGGCAGAGAAGGCAGCATAAGCACTCCTGAGGGGGACTGAGGCCTTCAGGGGGATGGAGGAAACAAAATAGGGCCCTGGCTATGAATCCCTCTAAGATGGGAGTCCTATATGTTTTTCAGAATCTAAACTGAGCTCTAGTCATTGGAGTAGGAGGGAACTGATCAGGAGGTGGGGTGGGAGGAAGGCAGAGGGTGAACAGTAGCATGAAGGGCATCACAACAAACAGGTACACTTTCAATTCTACAGAGATTTGTCCTTTCCTAGGGGCACACAGGATAGAAACCTGCAGACTCTGAACCCCAGAGGGAGCTCTAAAGTGCTCCCACGGCAGACTCTCCATGACAGGCAAGGCTCCTTACCCAGCGAGACCAGGGTGCTGTAGTTCTCCAGCATCACCTCCCGGTACAAGGTTCTCTGGGCAGAGTCCAGGTGCAACCACTCGTTCCGGCTGAAGAGCACAGCTATATCCCTAAACGTCACTGACTCCTGTAATGGCAAACCCATTCTTGTTTACCCAGGAACATCTTCTCCTCTGGAAGACTTGGTAAGAAGGTGACACTGGGATGTGTAGCAACCATTCTGAAAATGTCTCAGGATTCTAAATATTTCAAAGCAACTATTTATGTTATTTTTGGAACCACCTATCAACGATTTAACAAATATTTATTGAGTACCCACTTGGAGCAAAGACACATGGCATGTGCTGTGATATGGAAAAAAGGACAAATTTCCTGCCAAGAGGGAATTTATATCCCACCCTGGGATCTGTCAGAGTAACTGAACACATCCATTTACCTCCCTCCCACTCAAAATCCAAATTAAATGAAAGGAAAAAAATCAGAGAACATTTAGAGCAGTGCTGGAAAACTAGGGAAAATATCATTAGTAGAACAGAAATAAAAAGGAATTTCTGAGACATAAAGCAAATAATAAAAATAATATTAGTTAATGTTTATTGAATACTTACATGTTAGGGACTATGATAGAAACTTTGTATACAGTAACCCATTTAAGTTTCACAGACATTCTATTAGGAAGATACTATAATTAAACCATTTTGCAGATAAACAGTTCAGAAAGGTTACAAAATCTTCCCAAGGTAATACTGTTAGAGTGATGGAGTTCCTAACTGAATTCAGATAGACAGATCTCTAAGATATAGTCAGATGGGTTTCCATTGACTATGAAAACTAAAAGAACCAAAGTACCTGCAAGACTATAGAGGTGCAAAAGGGAACTGCTGAGAAGGTACGTTCTTCCAAGAGAATCCCAGTTAAACCCCAAAATGTAAGAAAGCAGAGGTTGGACAGCCACCAATTCTTGTATGAAAGAGTCTAAGGGAGTAACAGTACCATGCTTAGTGGGTATTTTGTTGAGAATCTATCAAAATGTAAAAGGTATATTACTTTGACCTTGCATTTCTAAATACTTCTAGGATTCTACTACAAGGAATAATCACACAACTGTATAGGGATATTTGTTCAAGGATGTTAACTAAAACATTACTTTTAAGTTAACGGTTATGGCAGGCTGAATAATAAACCTGTAAACATTATACATATGACAAAGGGACTCTGAGGATCTGCTGAAGGGTTTTGAGAGGGGGCGATTATTCTGGATTATTATCCAGGAGGATCTATAACGGTCCTTATAAGAAGAACACAAAAGGAATCAGAGTCAGAAGAAGAGAAGGCTATATGATGATGGAAGCAGAGACTGAAGTGATATGCTTTGAAGATGGTTGAAAGGGCCATAAACCAAGGAACATAGGGGGCCACCAGAAGGTGAAAACAAGGCCAGGAAACAGATTTTCACCCCAGAGCCTCCAGAAAGAACCAGCCCTGCTGAGAACTGGACCTTAAGCCAGTGAAACTGATTTCACACTTCTGACCTCCACAACTGTAGGAGAATAAATTTATGTTGTTTTAAGCCATAGAGTTTGTGGTAATTTGTTACAGCAACAATGGGAAACTAATACAATGGTGAAAATTTGAAGACAACCTACGTTATCTATCAATAAGGGAACAGATAAGCAATTTATACTGCATCTAGTCCATGAAATGTTATATAGCCATTAAATAGAATGAGGTAGATTTGTATGCCTGACCTTGGAATTTGACAGTGATATATTACTGATTCATATGAAAAAGCAAGCTGCCAGTCTATATGTGTTGAAACATTCTTTATCTATATATGCATATGTGCATACAAAAATATCTGGAAGAATACAACAAGCTGTCCACCCAGATTATTCTTTGATGTTTTAGAAAGGGACAGAAAGGCAACCTTTCACTTATTATTTTATACCGTTCAATTAGGCTTACATTTTTTTACAGGGTGTATGTTTGTTTTGAAATTTTTTTAGATTCCACTTTAATTTACATGTTCACCTTTAGCTATACCTCTTTGCATCTTTAGTGGTTGCTGAGAATTATAATATACATTCTTAGTTCTTTATAGTGTATTTAGAGCTAATATATGATTTCTTATAGAATGCAAGAACCTTGCAAATATATGGTTCTTCTTCATGCTACAGTTATTACAAAGATTTTCTCAGTTCAGGACTCATCAGACAGCTCTGAGACTACTCATGGAAGGCAAAGGGTACAATGCAGCAAAATAAAGACTGTGCAAGAAAGTCTTTATGGAAGTCAGAGATATTCCATGTGCAATCTCCCCTTATCTGCAAGCACAGACTATGCTGTGTCTCTGGAGCTATATAAGAAATTTTGGTTTGGGGGAGCTCAAAGGAGAAACACTCGGCAGGGGCCTTGTGTGTATCAAGCAAGGATTGTCAAACCATATAGGCCAGCTGCAAACCAGCAGTGAAGAAGATGACCCCGGGGGTGGTCAGTGGCATTTAAAGACCACATCCACTTCCCTTATCTTGGCCAGGAATCAAAAACAGCCATCCAGGCATCCCTGGAGACAAAGATAGAGCTTTTCCAAAGATAAAGATAGAGATTTTCCAATCCAGACATAAATGAATTCTATATCCACGGTAGTTATATGCACTTACATGATAAACTCCATAACACAGTATTATACTTTTGCTTTAAACAATCATATCATCTTAAAAAAACTGAGAAGAAAAATTAGTTATACATTTCTATAATATAAATATATTTATATTTATCCAGACAAATATAAATATATATATGTTTATATTTATCTATTTCTAATACTCTTCATTTTCTTCTTAAGATTACATCTAGTATTATTTCCTTTTAACTTGAAGAACTTCTTTTAGAATATCTTGTAGTGCAGGCCTGCTGACAATGAATCAGCTTTGTTTTCTTTTACCTGAAAATGCCTTTATTTCATCTTCATTCTTGAAGAATATTTTCATTGGTTATAGAATTCTGGGTTGACAGTTTTTTTCTTTCAGCATATAAAAGGTCATTATTGTTTTCTGGCCACTGTTGTTTCTCATGAGGAGCCAATGGACATTCAAATATTGATTCTCCGTATGTAATGTGATTTTTTTTTTCTGTCTGCTTTAAAATCTTCGGTTTTCAGTGATTTGTCTATGACTTCTCTGCCTAATATCATAGGCACTAGCCACATATGGATATTAAGTGCTTAAAATGTGGCTAGTCTGAATTGTGATGTGCTGTTATATATAAAAGAAACACCAGAATATTTACTAGAAAATATTTATATATACACAAGTACATATATATACATATGATATTTCAGTAATAATTTTGTACTCATTACATGTTGAAATAATAATATTTTGGGTATACTGGGTTAAGTAAAATATTAAAGTTAATTTATCTGCTTCTGTTTATTTTTTAATGTGACTACTAGAAAGTTTTTAAAAAATGTTTTAATTGAAGTATAGTTGATTTACAGTGTTGTGCCACTCTGTGCTGTACAGCAAAGTGACTCAGTTATACACATATAGACATTCTTTATTATATTATACACATATAGACATTCTTTATTATATTATACACATATAGACATCCTTTTTTTATATTCTTTTCCACTGTGGAATATCACAGGATATTCAGTATAGTTCCCTGCACTATACAGTAGGACCTTGTTGTTTCTCCATCCTATATATAATAGTTTACATCTGCTAATCCCAAACTCTCAGTCCTTCCCTCCCATACCCTCCTCCCCCTTGGCAACGACAAGTCTGTTCTCTATGTCTGTGAATCTGTTTGTTTTGTAGATAGGTTCATTTGTGCCATATTTTAGATTCCACATGTAAGTGATATCATGTGATATTTGTCTTTCTCTTTCTGACTTACTTCACTTAGTACGATAATCTCTAGTTGCACCCATGTTGCTGCAAATGGCATTATTTCATTCTTTTTTAAGGCTGAGTAGTATTCCATTGTATATACATACCACATCTCCTTTATCCATTCATCCGTCAATTGACATGTTTCCATGTTTAGGCTATTGTGAAGAGTGCTGCTATGAACATAGGGGTGCATGTATCTTTTTGAATTATAGTTTTGTCTGGGTATATGCCCAGGAGTGGGACTGCTGGATCATATGGTAATTCTATTTTTAGTTTTCTGAGGAACCTCCACACTGTTTTTCACAGTGGCTGCACCAACTGACATCCCCACCAGCAGTGTAGGAGGGTTCCTTTTTCTCCACACCCTCTCCAGCATTTGTTATTTGTAGACTTTTTAATGTTGGCCATTCTGACCGGTGTGAGGTGGTACCTCATTGTAGTTTTGATTTGCATTTCTCTAATAACTAGTGACGTTGAGCATCTTTTCATGTGCCTACTGGCCATCTGTATGTCTCCTTTGGAGAAATGTCTATTAAGGTCTTCTGCTCATTTTTCAATTGGGTTGTTTGTTTATTTTTGTTTTTATTTCTATTGCCTTGGGAGACTGACCTAAGAAAACACTGGTACAATTTATGTCAGAGAATGTTTTGCCTATGCTTTCTCCTAGGAGTTTTATGGTGTCACATCTTATGTTTATGTCTTTAAGCCATTTTAAGTTTATTTTTGTGCATGGTGTGAGAGTGTGTTCTAACTTCATTGATTTACATGCAGCTGTCTAACTTTCCCAGCACCACTTGCTGAAGAGACCGTCTTTTTTCCCATTTTGTATTCTTGCTTTGTTGAAGATTAATTGACTGTGTGAGTTTATTTCTAGGTTCTCTATTCTGTTCCATTGATCCATATGTCTGTTTTTGTACCAATACCACAGTTTTGATTACTGTAGCTCTGTAGTATTGTCTGAAGTCTGGGAGAGTTATGTCTCCTGCTTTTTTTCCCCTCAGGATTGCTTTGGCAATTCTGGGTTTTATGGTTCCATATAAAGTTTTGGATTATTTGTTCTAGTTCTGTGAAAAATGTCATGGGTATTTTGATAGGGATTGCATTAAATCTGTAGATTGCTTTTGGTAGTATGCCATTTTAACAATATTAATTCTTCCGATCCAAGAGCATGGGATATCTTTCCATTTCTTTGAATCCTCTTTAATTTCCTTTATTAATGTCTTATTGTTTTTAGCATACAAGTATTTCACCTCCTTGGTCAGGTTTATTCCCAGGTATTTTATTTTTAGGGGGTGCTACTTTAAAAGTTTTTTTTTTTTACATTCCCTTTCTGATATTTCATTTTTAGTGTACAGAAATGCAACCAAGGGACTTCCCTGGTGGTCCAGTGGTAAAGAATCTGCCTTCCAATGCAGGGGACGCAGGTTCGATCCATGGTCAGGGAACTAAGATCCCACATGCTGCGGGGCAACTAAGCCCACACACCACAACTACTGAGCCTGCTCCTCAACTAGAGAGCCTGTGTGTCCCAAACTACAGAGCCCACACACTCTGGAGTCCACACACCACAACTACAGAGCCCATGTGCCCTGGAGGCCACATGCCACAACCAGAGAGAGAAAACCTGCATGCCACAACTAGCAAGAAGCCCATGCGCCGCAATGAAGAGCCCACACACCACAACAAAAGATCCCACATGCCACAATGAAGACCCGACACAGCCAAAAAAGAAAAAGAAAAAAGAATGCAATGCAACTGATTTTTGAATGTTAATCTTGTATTCTGCTACTTTGGTGAATTCATTTATTAGATCTAGTAGTTTCTGTGTTGGGTCCTTAGGGTTTTCTATATATAGTATCATGTCATCTTCATATGACAATTTTACCTTTTCCCTTCCAATTTGGATATCTTTTATTTCTTTTTCTTGTCCGATTGCTGTGGCTAGGACTTCCAATACTATGTTGAATAGAAGTGGTGAGAGTGGGTATCCTTGTCTTGTTCCAGATTTTAGCGGGAAGGTTTTTAGCTCTTCACCATTGAGTATTATATTGGCTGTGGGTTTGTCATAAATGGCTTTAAGTTCAATATGTTCCCTCTATTCCCACTTTTGTAAGAGTTTTTATCATGAATGGATGTTGAATTTTGTCAAACGCTTTTTCTGCATCTATTGAGATGGTCATGTGGGTTTTTACTTTTCTTTTGTTAATGTGGTGTATTACATTGATTGATTTGCGAATGTAGAACCATCCTTGTAAAGCTGGGATGAATCCCACTTGGTCGTGGTGTATGATCTTTTTTATGTGTTGTTGGATTTGGTTTGCTAATATTTTGTTGAGTTTTTTGCATCTATATTCATCAGAGATATTGCCCTGTAATTTTCTTTTTTGGTGGTGTCTTTGTCTGGTTTTGGTATCAGGGTGATGATGGCTTCATAGAATGTCTTTGGGAGTATTCCCTCCTCTTCAATCTTTTGGAAGAGTTTGAGAAGAATCAGTTTAAGTTCTTCTTTGTATGTTTGGTAGAATTCGCCTGTGAAGCCATCTGGTCCTGGACTTCTGTGTGTAGGGAGTTTTTTAAATTACAGATTCTATTTCACGTCTAGTGATTGGTCTGTTCAAATCATCTATTTCTTCTCGATTCAATTTCAGTGGGCTGTATGTTTGTAGAAAGTTGTCCATTTCTTCTAGGTTGTCAAATTTGTTGGCATATAATTGTTCATAGTATTCTCTTATGGTTTTTTATATTTCTGCAGTATCAGTTGAGATTTCTCTTTTTTCATTTCTTATTTTGTTTATTTGGGTTCTCTCTCTTTTCTTCTTGGTGAGCCTGTCCAGAGGTTTTTCAATTTTGTTTACCCTTTCAAAGAACCAGCTCTTGGTTTTATTGATTTTTTTCTACTTTTAAAAAAATCTCTATTTTATTTATTTCCTCCCTGATCTTTACTATTCCTTCCTTCTGCTGACTTTAGGTTTTGTTTGTTCTTCTTTTTCTATTTCTTTTAGGTGGTAGGTTTGGTTGTTTACTAGAGATTTTTCTTGTTTTTTTGATGATGGCCTGTATCACTGTGAATTTCCAGCTAAGAACTGCTTTTGCTGCATTCCATAGGTTTTGTATGGTTGTGTTTTCATTTGCATTTGTCTCAAGGTATTTTTTTAAATTTTCTTTTTGATTTCCTAGTTGACCCACTGGATTTTTAGTAGCATGTTGTTTAGTCTCTATGTAGTCGTTTTTTTCTCATTTCTTTTCTTGTGGTTGATTTCTAGTTTCATGCCATTGTGATCAGAGAAGATGCTTGAAATAATTTCTATACTCTTAAATTTGCTGAGGTTAGTTTTGTGCCCTAGTATGTGGTCAATCGTAGAGAATGTTCTGTGTGCGCTTGAAAAGAATGTGTACTCCGTTTTGTTTTGTTTTGTTTTGGATGTAACGTCCTGAAAATATCAATTAAGTCTAACTGTTCTATTGTATCATTTAGGATCTCTGTTGCCTTACTGATTCTCTGTCTGGAAGATCTGTCCATTGATGTGAGTGGGGTGTTAAAGTCTCGTACTATTATTGTATTCCCACTGATTTCTCCCTTTATGCCTGTAGGTATTTGTTTTATGTATTTGGTTGCTGCTATATTAAGTGCATATAAGTTGATGAGGTAATATCCTCTACTTGTATTGATCCTTTTATCATTATATAGTGTCCTTCTTTATCTTTCTTTATAGTCTTTACTTTAAAGTCTACTTTGTCTGATATGAGTATTGCAACTCCTGCTTTCTTGTCATTTCTGTTTGCCTGAAATATCTTTTTCCACCCCTTCACTTTCAATCTACGTGTGTCCTGGGACTTCCCTGGTGGCGCAGTGGTTAAGACTCCACACTCCCAATGCAGGGGGACTGGGTTCAATCCCTGGTCAGGGAACTAGATCCCACATGCATGCCGCAACTAAGAGTTTGCATGCCACAACTAAGGAGCCCGTGTGCTGCAGCTAAGGAGCCTATGTGTCACAACTAAGCAGCCAGTGAGCCGCAACTAAGGAGCCCTCGAGCCACAACCAAGGAGCCCACCTGCTGCAACTAAAGAGCTCACCTGCCGAAACTAAGACCCAGAACAACCAAATTAAAAAAAAAAAACTATGTGTGTCTTTTGCCCTAAAGTGGGTCTCCTGTAGGCAGCATAATGTAGGCTCTTGGTGTTTTTTATTCAGTCTAACACTTTGTGTCTTTTGATTGGAGTATTCAGTCCATTGACATTTAAGGTAATTATTGACACATATGTATTTATTGCCATTTCAAACCTTGTTTTCCAGTAGATCCTTTGTTTCTTCTTTGTTCCTGTTTTTCTTTTTGTGATTTGATGATTTCCTTTTATTTTATGTTTGTGTTCTCTTCTTTTCAGTTTTTGTGAGTCTATTGTATGTTTTTGATTTGTGGGTTGTCCCATTTTTCAAGTATGTTAACCCCTTCCTATATCTGCTTGCTATAGACTGATAGTCATACAGTCTCAAACATATTCAAAAAAAGAAAAAGAAAGAAAAGAATTTGCATTTTCTTACTCTCCTTCCCCACGTTTTATGATTTTGATGTCCCTTTTTACATCTTCATGTTTATCCTTTTGCTGTTCCTTGTGTTTAATCATTGCTTTCACAAATAGCTTTTTTTTTCTTTTTGATCTGTATACTAGCTAATTTAAGTGACTTACTTTCCAATTGCGATTTCCTCCTTCTTATATCTTCTTGCTTCTTTTCTAGAGATGACCTTTCAGTATTTCTTTTAGGATAGGTTTAGTATTGCTGTATTCTTTTAGTTTTTGCTTGTCTGAGAACTTCTTTATTTCTCCTCCTATTCTAAATGATAATCTTGCTGGGCAGAGTATTCTAGGCTGGAAATTTTTCTCTTTCAAGCCTCTGAATACATTTTGTCACTTCCTGCTGGCCTGCATTGCTTCTGTAGAGAAATCAGCTGATAGCCTTATGGGGGTTCCCTTGTAATTAACTCTTTGTTTTTCCTCTTCCTGCCTTTAGAATCCTTTCTTTAACTTTTGCCAATTTTATTATAATATGTCTTGGTGTAGGTCTGTTTGGGTTCATCTTATTTGGGACACTCTGTGCTTCCTGGATCTGGATATCTGTTTCCTTCTTTATGTTTGGGAGGTTTTCAGCCATAATAGCTTCAAATACATTTTCAATCCCCTTTTCTCTTTCTTCTCCTTCTGGAATCCCTACTATGCGTAGATTGGCCTACTTTATATTATCCCATATGTCTCATATTGTTTTCATTTTTTTTCATTTGGCTTTTGTCTGCTGTTTGATTGGATAATTTCCATTATTCTATCTTCCAGGTCACTTATTCTTTCTTCTGCATTAATCATTCTTCTTCTTTGCCTTGAGCTCAGCTTTCATCTCAGCAAATGAATTTTCTGATTTTTCTTGGCTCCTCTTTATAGTTTCTAGTTCCTTTTCACAGTAATCTGCATTTCTGTCAATAGCCTTTCTTAATTACTTGAGTATTTTCATTGCCTCCTTTTTGAACTCGTTGTTAGACTGAAGAGGTCTGTTTCATGGTTTGTTCCTTCAGGGGAATTCTCTTGGTCTTTAACTGAGAGTGGTTCCTCTGCTTCTTCCTTTTGCTTATATTTCTCTTACTCTGTGAGTTTAGGAGAAACAAATATCTACTGTAGTCTTGCAGGGCTATTTATATGTGGAAACTTCCCTGCATAGCTTGTGTGGGTTTAATATTTTTTCAGTGTGAGGGCTGTTTTTGGTTTGGATGCTTGCCATCTCTTTCCTCAGCATGTGCTGGCCATTATCCCCTTGATAGGGGGTGTGCAGGTGCATGGCCTGCACACACGATCCCAGGAAGGCAGGGGCAGCGGTTGGCTCCTGGTCGCGGGTCCCTCAGCAGAGGCAGCTGGCTGCACATACTCCTGGGGAGGCAGGGGCAGTGGATGGCACTTGGCTGTGGGACTCTTGGCAGCTGCAGGAGGTTGCATGCACCCCTGGGGAGGTGGGGGCAGTGGTTGGCACCAGGTCACAGGACCCCTGGTGTTGGTGGGCTGCACATACTCCCAGGAAGGTAGGGACAGTGACCTGCACCTGCTCATAGGACCCTTGGTGGTGGCAGTGGTCCATGCCCACCTCTGGAGTCTGAGATGGCAGCAGTGGCTTGTGCCTGTCCCTGTAGCTTGTGTAGGCGGTGCCCTGCTGCCTGAGAGCACTAGGAGAAAGAAGCTCCTATGGTGGGCCTCCCCCTCTCCTCATATGCCCCCCAACAATGGTGTCTTGCCTCTCTGGTGGGCCCAGGCTTCTTCCCGGACTCCCTTGGTTGTGGCGCACCACACCCTAGCCCCCTCAGGCTATCTTTGCTCAGCAAACCCTAGTCTTCTCCCCAGGGTCTGACCTCCAAAGCCCGAGTGTCAGCACACAGCCCCTGCCCCCCACAACAGACGAGCTTCTCAGGCTGGGGAGTGCTTGTCAACACCAATTGTCTGTGTAGGTCTATCTCTCTGCTTTGCCCTCTGCAAACCTGCTGCTGTGCTCTCCTCTGAGGCTCCAAAGCTCCCCCTGTGTCCTGGCTGACCTCCCCACCAGTGAGGGGACTTCTCCATTTGTGGAAACCGTTCCTCTTTTACAGCTCTCTCCCAGTGGTGCAGGTCCTGTACCAATTTGCTTCTCTCTTTTTTTTTTTTTTCTTTTGTCCTATCCAGTTATGTGGAGATTTTCTTGCCCTTTTGGAGGTCTGAGGTCTTCTGCCTGCATTCAGTAGATGTTCTGTGAGAGTCGTTCCACATGCAGATGTATTTTTGATATATCTGTGCGGAGAAGGTGAGGTCCACATCCTACTCCTCTGCCATCTGGATCTGCTCCCCAAAAAGTTTTAAATTACATATGTGGCTTGCATTCATGGTTCACATTATATTGCTATTGCACAGCATTGGTCAATGATGTGCCTAGCTGTGGTTTCCTTTGTATTTATTCTGCTTGAGGTTCAGTGAGTGTAGTCAATCTGTAAATATATGTTTTTGTTTTTTTAAACAAATTTGGGAAAATTTTGGCCATTATTTCCTTTCAATATATTTTCTGTCCCATTCTCTCTCTCTCCTCTTCTTCTTGAATTCCAACTACATGTATCTTAGACCTGTAACATTGTTTTACTGGTAACTGAAGCTTTTTATCCCTATTCTTCAGTTAGGACATTTTCTGTTGCTATACCTACAAGTTTACTTATGTTCGCTTCCAAAGGTTAAGCCTATTCAGTGATTCTTTTTATGTTTCAGATATTTTATTCTTCAGTTACAAAATTTCTATTACTTTTTCATAGTCTCTAGTTCTCTGCTTGGATTTCCTATTGACTTATTTATTGCACGCGTATTTTCCTTTAAATCCCTGCACATAGTTATAACAGTGGTTTTAAAATCTGCTGGCTGCAGAGAAAGACAAATATCATATGATATTGCTTATATGTGGAGTCTAAAAAAAGGGTACAAAGTGAACTTATCTACAAAACAGAAATAGAGTTACAGACGTAGAAAAAAACTTATGGTTACCAGGGGGCAAGGGGTGGGGGAGGGATAAATTTGAAGATTGGGCTTGACATATACACACTACTATATACAAAATAGGTAACTAATAAGGACCTACTGTATAGCACAGGGAACTCTACCAATACTCTGTAATGGCCTATATAGGAAAAGAATCTAAAAAAGAGTGTATATATGTATAACTGATTCACTTTGCTGTACAACGGAAACTAACAAAACATTGTAAATCAACTACACTCCAATAAAAATTTTAAAAAATAAAAATAAAATAAAATCTGCCCACTAATTCCAGCATCTGAGTCATCTTGGGTTTGGTCTCTGCTGATTGCCTTTCTCTTGAATATTGGTCACATTTTCCCATTTCTTCATATGTCTACCTTATCCTGGACATTGTATAGTTTATAATGTAGACTCTGGATTTTGTTATGTTTCTTTAAGAAGTACTGATTTTTTTTTTAAGCAGGTAGTTAATTTAGCAGTGCTCAAATTTCAAACTCTGTCATCTCAGTAATAGGCAGCAGCAAAAATCTCTCTTCAGTTCTTTCTTGGGTTACTCTGAGTCTGTCCTGTGCATGGTGTGGTTCAGAGGTCAGCCAGAGATTTGGGCAGAGTTTATGCACAGAATACAGGGCTCCCCATCTCTGGCTCTCTCCTTTTTAAGGCCCCTCCACTTTCCATATGCTAAGGTTGCCCCAAACTCTACCTTGTGATTCTTCATGATAGTAAGACTACAGGTTTCTAATCAAGTTTTAACCATTCTGTTGGCACTGACTGTGGCTTGCCCTTAGGCAAAAGCTGTAAAAACTAGAATATTTACCCTGTGACAGTCTCTTCAGCCAAATGTAGACAGTTGTCCAGTATTTGTCTGCTTTTGGTTTCTCTTCAATGCCTTCAGGTGGTTGTTTCTCATATTTTGTCCAGAGTTTGGTTCTCATCCACAGATGAATTGGTCTGATAGGAGCTATTCTTCTATTGTCAGAAGCTGGAAGCCCATGTATTACTTTTTAAGTATAAAACAAAATATTCAGTGAGTCTAGGCAAGTTCATGAGATATTAAGAAATAACAAAATGATGGAATCCTAGAAATGCAGACCTGAAAGATATCAATCACCTAGACTTGTTGTTCTCATGAGTGTATGGTATCCTCCCCCTTCCCCAGGTTATGTTTGGAGATGTGTGAGAGCCTTTTTGTTTCTCACAATGACTAAGGGAGGTGCTAGTGGCATTTAAGGGAAGGGATCAAGGTTGCTAATCATTTAAATATGCTCAAGACAGTCCTGCACAATGAAAGAGGGTTCCATCCAAAATGCTAAAATGAGCCCATTTAGAAACACTGGTGGGACTTCCCTGGTGGCGCAGTGGTTAAGAATCTGCCTGCCAATGCAGGGGACAAGGGTTCGAGCCCTGGTCTGGGAAAAGCCCACATGCTGCGGAGCAACTAAGCCCGTGCGCCACAACTACTGAGCCCAAGTGCCACAACTACTGAAGCCCTTGCGCCTAGAGCCCATGCTCCACAACAAGAGAAGCCCCCGCAACGAGAAGCCCGTGCACCACAATAAAGAGTAGCCCCCACTCACCGTAACTAGAGAAAAGCCTGTGTGCAGCAATGAAGACCCAACGCAGCCAAAAATTAATTAAGTAAGTAAGTAAGTAATTTAAAAAAAAAGAAACACTGGTAATCTAAGCTGTATTTTAAAGATGTAAAATAAAACTCTGGGTTTCAGCAGGTAGCTTCATAAGAAGTATATCTGTCAAGTTTCTTCGGTTTCAAGCAACAGAAATGGACTTCGCCTCATGTACAAAGAAAATGGACAGGGGAGCTACCAAAGCATTGATAGTTACAGAACTAGGCTTGGAAAATGAGCATAAACCACGGAGGCCAGGCAACATTCTGGACTACAGTCAGGATCACACTAGAAAACCAGACTTGTGAGAACATTATTGCTATTGAAAAGTGGATGGTACAGCCTTACCACCACTCCCACACCCAGTAGACAGACTCTACTTTTGCTGAGCTCCTCCTCCTCCCTCCTCTACAAACTCAATGTTACTGCTGCCACCACAACCACCAGAGTGCACTCTACATTGTTCCTATTCCTTTACATTCCTAGCTTCTGACTCAAAGTCCAGGGTGAGTACAACTAAGTGACCAAACTTGGATCACACACCTGTACTTGATGTATAAGGGAAGCTGGAAAATCAAGTATATGGTCATTTTAACCTCTCAAATGTGAAGTGGTCTCTCTTTCCTACTAAGACGGAAAAAGAAAAGAATTCCCCAAACACAGGAATATGGTTTAGATGTTATGCAGTCAAAAAATATCTGCTAGGGCTTCCCTGGTGGCGCAGTGGTTGAGAATCTGCCTGCCAATGCAGGGGACACGGGTTCGAGCCCTGGTCTGGGAAGATCCCACATGCCAAGGAGCAACTAAGCCCGTGAGCCACAACTACTGAGCCTGTGTGTCTGGAGCCTGTGCTCCGCAATAAGAGAGGCCGTGAGTGATAGTAAGAGGACCGCGCACCACGATGAAGAGTGGCCCCCGCTTGCCGCAACTAGAGAAGGACCTCACACAGAAACAAAGACCCAACACGGCCAAAAATAAAGTAAATAAATAAATTAATTAAAATATATATATATATCTGCTGTATGCTAACTCTCTATTTACTTAAATTTCTAGTTCTGGGTCATGGCCTCCTTGAGAAGAGCTGCTTAGCTCTGCTGGGACTAGAACAGATGACCTGGGTGTTTGGAACCAGGGTCAGCCATGGGCTAAGAGATTCTGCCTCAGCCTAGCCTTTATTAGGCTTACGGACCACGCACTCTATAATCCAGAGATCACAGGAAAGGCCTTACAGAGAGAGGCCAGAGAACTATGTCAAATATGTTTGAATTGAAAGAATGAATGGGATGGTAGGAAAAGCAATCTTTCTATAGGACCCAATGAAAGGGCTTAATTATGAGCTGAATTATGTCCCTCCCACCCAGTTCATATGTTTAAGTCCTAACCTCTAGTACCCTCAGAATATGGAGTTAAGGTCTTTAAAGAGGTAATTAAGTTAAAAGGTGGTCTTTAGATTGGGCCCTAATTCAGTATGTCTGGTGTCCTTATAAGAGGAGATTAGGACACAGACAGGCACATGCACAGAGGTAAGACCATGTGAGGACACAGTGAGAATGCGGCCTTCTACAAGCCAAGCAGACACGCCTCAGAAGAAACCAAACCTGCCAACATCTTGATCTTAGACTTGAAGCCTCTAGGACTGTGAGAAAATAAATTTCTTTTGCTTAAGCCTGTGACATTTTGTTACAGCAGCCTAAGCAGGCTTCTTGCTGCTGTAAGCAAAATACTCATGGCAACCCCATATTCTATCTTTACTTCCAGTCCCATTTCCCCGGGCCTTAGAACACTCCCACCAAAATGACATTCTTTTTCTTTTTAAATTTCATTAGCTTTTTAAAAAGTACACAGATTAAACAAACACTTCAGAAAAATCTGAAAAAAAACTGAAAACAAAAAGAACAAAATATATATCACACTAAATCCTATTACAGACAGGTTTTATTCATGTTTTAAGAACATATTACAAAATTCATATCCAATTGCACATCCATGTGTTCTTTTGGCCATTTAAACAAGAGGAAAACAGACACATGCTAAAGAATATGAAGAGCACAAAAGAGCACACAGTGATATGGTAGCAGCTCCATCCTATAGGTAACTGGTATCAAGTTTTTCTCCTTTCTTTCCAGAAATGTTTTGTGCAAATACACATATGTATTCTTATTTTTAATGGAAAAATTCTGAATGTTTAACTTGTATCTTACAGATCTTGCCACATCTGCATATACAAACCTTATTGTTTTTAACAACTACATGATATATGCCATTGTACAGATACCAAAACTTATTTACCATTTCCTTAATTGATGGGTATTTAGATGGTTTCTGTTTTTTGCTGTCACATACAATGCACAATGACCATTCTCATGCAGATATCTCTGGGTATGTGTACATCTATATTTATAAGATAAACTGGTAGAGGTTGAACTATTGGCTCAAAGTATATGTGCATTTTTAATTCTGACAGATGTGGCAGATTGTACTTTCCCAAGATGACCACACCAATATACCTCCCATATCACATGCTCTTCTATAATGTGACACTGACACTTCTCCCACCAAGAAATGAGGTCTATGTTTCCTTCCTTTCAATCTGTGCAGGGGATTCTAGGTGCCGTGACCAGGAGAATCAGTGGAAGTAATGTTATGTGACTTCCGAGGAAAGAATATGCTTTCCACCTGGCTCACTTGATGTTCACCTTTGGAATCTGGCCACCATATTGTAAGCCCAAGACACACAAAGGGACTACAAGTGGATGTTTAATCCAACAGCCCTAGCTAAGGTCTCAGCCAGGAGCTGGCATCAACTACTATACATGTGAGTGAAAGACACTTCAGATGATTCTAGCCTCCAACCTTTAAGTCTTTAAGCTGAGACCCCAGGCTTTGTACAGGAGAGATAAGTTGTCTCTGCTGCCTGTCTGCATTCCTGACCCAGAGAAACTGTGAAAAATAATAAATGATTATTGTTTCATGCCCTTAAGTTCCTTATTGATATATCATATATATCCTCCTATGTTAAAAATACATTTAAATTTGATCATTTAAAATTACTTGATAATTAGAATACCAGGAGGAGAAGAAAAAGAGAATAAAATAAAAGGAATATTTGAAATAATAATGGCTGAGAATTTTCCAAAATTAGTGACAGACACCAAACCACAGATCCAGGAAGTCCACAGAATACCAAAAAGGATAAATACCAAAAATGCACACCTAAGCATATCATATTCAAATGCCAAAAACCAAATATAAGGAGAAAACACATGTTTACCCATACAGGAACAAGGATAAGAATTACAGTGGATTTTCTCATTAGAAACCACACAAATAAGAAGAGAAATATTTAAAATATTTAAAGAAAATGCCAATCTACAATTCCATATTCAAGGAATTCAAAAGGGATGAGAAATAAACTTTCTCAAACAGGCAAAAACTTCATTACCAGCAGACCTGACATGCAAGAAAATGAAGAACCAAGTTCTTCAGGGAGAAAAGAAAATAATGCAGGTCAGAAACGTGAATCTACATTAAGGAAGAGTGACAAAGAAGAAATAAGTCAAGGTATTTTCTTATTCTTAGTTGATCTAAAAGATAACTGTTTGCTTAAAGTAATAATAACAATGAATTGGGTGATTATAGCATATGATGAGTAAAATGACTGATAGTAATGCCATAAGGGATGGGTGGGAGGAATTGGGATTACTCTATTACAAGGTATTTGTAATACCTAGGAAGTAATATAGTATTATTCAAAGGTAGACTTAGATTAGTGGTAATTTATATTGCAAACTGCAGGACAACCATTAATTTAAAATAAAAAAGAAGTATTACTGATATGTAGAGACAGTACGAAGATTTGCGGTTGCCAGAAGTTTGGAGTGGGGCAGGGGAAGATGGTTGAATAGGTGAAGCAAAGCGAAATTTTTAGTGAAACTATTCTGTATGATATTGTAATGATGGATACATGACACAAGGCATTTTTGAAAACTCATAGAAGTTTACAACACAAAGAGTTAAACTTAATGTATGCAAATTTTAAAAAATCATTTAGGATGTTGGGGGGTCCCAGAATGGAACACAGAATCTGACACAATGATCTAAATATAATACAAATGTATGACAAAAACCAATGAAGGAGGTGGTGGAAAAGGTGCTGACCTTACTAACTTTGGAAATGAGTGGAGTCTGTAAGACAAAAGGAACTGCACATAAGTACTGTACTCTGGTTAATAAAGTAGTTTTCTGGGCAGTATGGATTAACAATTCAGATACTACTACACATGCAGACTGGAACTGAATGGTTAAAGTCAAAGGATGGCAGATGGTGGGAGCTAGGTTTCTCACTGTTGTTGGAATGGCAGGTTATAGTAAGGAAGGGGAGCAGGCTAGAAACATCCGTGTAGTAATAAATTAGAGTTGGAGACATTAGTATGAACTAATATGTAGCTTAACACAGACACAAGTGGTTACATATGGAAATATACACACACACATACACACACACATGGTTACATATAGAAATATTTATACACACACACAGAGGTTAGTATATACATATATTCCCTTGCTCTGTCAGCTGAGAGGATCTAAAAGCAAAGACACCCCAGTAGCAATGAGTAAACCTAAGGCCCAGATCTTGCTTTCTAATACGATTCTCCAAGAAAAGAAACCAAGGCTACTAGAGAAATAGATGATTCTGGTACTGGGCCAGGGAATACACAAAATAAGCCTAGAGCACCTTACAGTACCAAAAGTAAGGAAGTACTCCAAAACCAAAACAAAAAACTACACAGTGATAGGGGTATGTCCAAGGGACAGAGGAACAAACTGAAAGAGCTCCCACTGGCCAAAGACGGAACAATTTGAGCAACAAAATAAAGCAGTACTAGATTATAACCCAAAATATAAAATAAGCATCTGTGAGTCTATACTGATATAAATGGGGGAGAAGCAACAATCCTCCATTTAGAATTCCAAATAATTTATGTAGATTCTCTGCCCTCAAGGAGATGGAGTGTAACTCTCTACTCCCTACCTGTGGGCTGTACATAGTGACTTCTTTCCAAAGAGGACAGTGTGGGAAGATAGAAAAAGAGAGGAAGTTTACCGTGGAGAAACCTGGCAAACACACTTCAGTCAGGTGATCAGGTCAATATCAACAGTGATGAGTCATGTTATTTAATATGTAGCTTTGATGATGTGATGAGAATTACACTTTACCTCTGCGGTCTTCCTCCCCAAAACCTATAACTTCAGCCTAACATTTAGAAAAACATCAGACAAATCACAGTAGAGGAACATTCTACAGAACATCTAACCAATACTCCTCAAAACTGTTATGGTCATCAAAAATGAGGAAAGGCTGAGAAACTGAGAGCCAGGAGGAGCCTAAGGAAACATGACAGCTAAACATAATATGGTATCCTGGATGGGATCCTGCAACAGAAAAAGGACTTTAGATAAAAACTAAAGAAATCTGAATAAAGTATGGACTTTAGTTAATGATAGTATATCAATACTGGCTCATTAATTACAACAAATGTTTCATAATAATGGAAGATGTTAGTAATAGGGAAAACTGGGTGCAGGGTATACGGTAATTATGGTACTATCTTTGCAATTTTTCTCTAAATCTAAAACTATCCTAAAAAAATAATTAAAAAAAAATAGTGACAATCACAAAAACAAATACTGATTTACTGCAAAAAAAAAGTTAATTGACAAACTATGACTATAAATCAATAAACACCAAGTCCTATGTATCTTTCCCCCACAAGATAAATTATATGCTGCATGGAAATAGAAGAGTATAAGGAATATTTATAAAATCTGCAAATATCCTGTTTTTTCCAAAAATTGTTTATTTGCTATTTGATTTTTCTAACAGACAGCAGAGAGAACTTCACCTCTGAGGACTGTTAATGAGGAAAGAAGTTGATATTGAATATTACCACTGAACTGATTCAAATGGGGTAATGAGACCTGTGATTGGGTCACCTCGGGGTCTCTAAGAGACTTAATCAAAAGGGTTAGATACTGAATTAGTGGTCCACAAAAACCGGCTCTGAGTTGCAAACATACTTCTCTACATCTTCCTTTAGCTAAAATCAAGTCAGTCTCTCCAGCTTGGGAGTATGGGAAAGCTCAGACAGTGAAAGCTGGGTTTTGCTTTGCACTGCATTTTGCTGGTTTTATATTTTGGTTTCCTGAAACACCCATCTTCTTGTAATTAAAGAATCAAAGTAAAGTCTAGCCTAGTGAGGAGATATGTACCAAATTTGGCAGGTTCTAAAATAATGCTGCTGCTGCTGTTACTAATGGTAGTGACAGCCAGCATTTACTGAGATTTAATATGTACTGTGAGCTGTTCTTAGCACCTTACATATACTTTCTTAGAGCATGTTAACTGTATAGACTGTTTTGTCAGGGTTCAAAAGCCAGCTGTACTACCTTGATTAAGTTACTTGCTTCTCTGTGCCTCAGTTTCCTCATGTGTAAAATGCAGATATTAGCAGTCCTCTTGTAAGGATTAAATGAGGCATGTGTATTACTAACCACACTTACAAATGAGGAAATGAGGCACAAAGGGAGAAAATAATTTGCCCAGTCACATCTCTAGCCTGCATGTGAACTCATAAAATCAATTTCCAGAGTCCACATTTTTAACCTGTGGGCTACCACTACGTTTTAGAAAAGCAGCCAGCGACAAACAGAAGGAAAGGAAGCTGGTATTGGGGGCAAGATGGGACTTCCATGTGGAAATATTGCATAAGTTTGGGAATGACAGACTGGATCTTTAGGAAAAAGTTCACGCCTGGGGAGAGAGATTTGAGAAAGATCCTCAGAAAAGTGAGGGTTAAGTAATGAAAACAGATCTCAAAAGGGGAAGACCAAAAAACAAGAGCCCAGGAGGGGAGTCTGAAATAGCAGGGAAAAAACAATCATAGAAGGAGATAGAGGCATCAGTCAGATAGACGAGAGGGACATTTGGACGGTTTAGCATCACAGTTGCACTAGACAGAGGAACTCCCAAGAAAGAGGGAGCCCTCTGTCCTCCCCAGTGCCAGTCTCAGAGCCCAGGCCACGTTGAACTCCTTCTGTGATGCCCATCAGGTATCAGTCCTGACCTTTAGTATTAGCTCAAAATAACTCCACTTCTTGAATCTCTTCCCTGAATCTTCTTGGACATTCATTCCTAAGATCAGGACCAAAAACTCCCTGAAGACAGAAATAACAACTTTCCTCTTTGTACCCCCAGTGCCCTACACAGTATCCTTGTACGTTGTCATGCTCAACAAATATCTGTTGAGGGTGTCTCTTTTGGCCCTTCCATGGTTTTGCTCCAAGTGACACTATATCATCTGTGAAGATAAAGACTCCCTAATACTCCACACTCCTCACCAAGCACTTATCCTATCTGGAAGCCTATGTTCAGAGCTGACTCAATCTTTGGTCATGAAGTGACTTTGGGGTGAATTAAGAGTGACCTCTGTCTGGGGACAGAGGATGTGCATTCCTCAGCAACCCCTTGATAAGGCCAGGACCATGGGAAAAACCTATCAGGCTCTGGATTCTCAATAGTTTTCACTGGAAAGCAAAGTACCTGGACAAAGAATGGAAATATGTCCACCATCTCTGAACACAGAAGGCAATTCATTAAAAAGACAAAATTTACTTACTGTCATCTGAGCAGGCAGCAAATCCACAGCCATTCTTTCCTTCTTAGTTTTCCTGTCAAAGGAGAGCAGAGTGCTTGACAAGGTAGGTCTGCAGAGAGAAAAAGGTATTGTGAAGAACTCTGGTGTCAAGGGATGGCTTGGAGAAAGGAAGTTACAACCACCCATAATGTCCATCAGGTCCCTACAAAGCCACCCCACATAAATGATGCAAACCAAGTGTGTTTGCACACACAAGTGTGTGGCTTAGTAAGCCAATGAAGTTCTAAGACAATTTGTCAATCTCCACCTCCTCCTTGTATTAACCATACTTCTAATTTCCATAAACTGATGCTTTAACATCCATCTGGGATCTACTAGCTACATCTGAGCAAATTGTGACTCACCACAGATTTCTGGAGTCCTTAAGATAGCTTTAAACTACACACTCAGACAGTCACAGTGAGCGTGAGATTCCTGGGCTCCCACTTTCAAACATAGCTAGCCAATCCTAAGCCCATTTGCCCTGCCTCACCCTTTCCTTCCTGAAGAAACCGCAATAAAGGAACTTGCCCACATGTGCCCTCTCTTTCTCTGCGGAATGACCAACGCAGGCGCTCCTGAGTGGCTCCTTCCTGGAGTGCTGTGTTCTTCCTAGGGAACTCTCACACAATGCACGCCATACTGGTTGCCACTCCTAAACACAAATTCCACAGGTGCCACCTCTTGCAGCATCCACAGCTCCAAATAGTCCTTTGCTCTTCATATACAAACCCCAACAGGGAAAGCAAGGTAAGAGGAGCAGCCAGACAACTGTCAGAGAAGAGCCGTGGCCACAGCTGCCTACATTGGCTGCCTAAGTTTGCAGCGGGTTCTACAGGTATAGCACCTGGCATGAAAGCTCAACAAGCTGAGTGTGCTGTGTAAACTCAGCCAGGGGATGGAAGCTGCTGTACAAGTATCATAGTTACTCTATGATGCACATCTTCTGCCCACCAGGAATCTTGCATGCTTTACATGTATTATTTAATCCTCACAACGACTCTAAAAAGTATTGCTACTCCGTATTACGGATGTGAGGAAGACTGAGAACCAGGGAGTCTAGTGACTTGTCCAAAGAAACAAAACTGTTAAGTAGTAGAGGCAAAAAGTGATCATGGTCTGAGTCCAAGGCCCCAATTAAATGTAGCAAATTATCTGTTCACTCTGTGCCTCATTTTCTTCATCTGTAAAACGGGGACCTACCTGTTATCTGAGGATGAAATGAGTTAATTCATCCAAGGCGCCAGACTAGGGCCAGGCACACATAAAGTCTCCATAGGCATTATCTATTGTTTTCATTGTCTGTTTCATTTAGAAGTCTCAGAAAAGCCAGCCACAAAAGACCTCCACTGACAGCAGTCCCGGGCCCGCCCCAGCTCACCTGGAAGGGGCGCTCCCTCCCCGCGAGTCTGTGGGGTAGAGGGGTGGGGAAGGAGGAAGCGACGCCCTCGAAGCACCGTGGCTCGGGCCTTGTAGACAGCCTCCAGACCCACCCGCCCGTGGCGTCTCCCTGGTGCCCCCGCGCGCGTCCCCGCCCGGCCCGCACACTTGCCAGCCCAGACGGTCACAGGCGCTGGCTCCGACCGCCACCCGAAAGAGGCAACCGGGAGATTCTCAGTCCCACGCACGGTGCCCTAGCAGTGCCGGGATCACCCGCGCCAAAAGCCCCAGAAAGGCCGCGAGCCGTCCCCACCGCCCCGCGAACCCAGGAGAACTACGACTCCCGGCATGCCTCTGGCCCCGCGCCGACTACACTTCCCAGGGGGCGCCGCTGGCGCCGGCCACTTCCGAGAGGTGAAAGTTCTCGGCTCTGGGGAGCTTTTGGTCCCACGCTGTCCGCAGGGGCCGCTTTGCGAGGGAGCGTTCACGGGACGAATGAGGGGGGTGGTCTCCTCCAAGAGCTCGTTGCCTAAATCAGCATGCTGACTTGTTTTGTTAGGCAGGCAAAAATTATTTGAATAAAAACCCTGAATTTTGACGCCTTTAAGATCAGTGCGTCGTAGCTCCCACCAGCTAGTTTTGATTATTTTAAATTATTTTAATGTGTACCCAGCGGATAGTGTATGTATAGGTACGTTTAAGAATAATAAAATTAACACCCACATACCCAACACTCTGCTTACAAAAGAGAACTTGATCAGAATTTTGGAAGACTTGTCCATGATGCTCCCCATTTTTCTAAATTTTGTTAAACATTCCCTTCATTAGCCTGATGAGTAGTAGGTCATATAGATACAAACCAGGGTTCTTGGCCTTCCCCAACTAATAGAAATTGACAAAAGGCCATACAAGAAATTCAGGCAAGGCTTTATTGGGGCCCCTGCTGCAGCAGGGGGGAGCAAGAACAAGTAACAGGTTTCCTTGCTCACTTCCTGGGTGGAGGGAGGGGTAGCTTGTTCGTTATATGGGGTGAGGGTAGGGGTGTGTCCAGGGGTCCAGCGGGAGGGGTGGCTTAGGTGGTTTGCCCACCCCTTAGTTGGTGTTGTGTGCAGGGGACATGGGCAGTACCCTGCTTTTGCTCTGGGCTCTTCAAAAGTGGCAGTTGGGTTTTTTCGTCTCTTTATATCTTTTGTCCAGAATTTGTTCCAACTGCACATGCAAGCAGTTATTTTTAGTCCCATATAGTTTCTTTGTATTTTGTTGCTGGAGGAGAGGTGTGTCCAGGTGCAAGCACTGCAGCGCTACAGCAAAAGGTCCCAGTCCCAGTCTGTCTCAATATGTATGTGTCCCTAAAACAGTAAGTGTTTACTTTTGCAAGGTGTTTGATATTTATTTAAAGAGAATCTGCTATATGTTCCTCTGTGACTTACATGCTCAACATGAACACTTATTAGGTTCACCTATCTTGATATATGAAAACTTCATTTTCACTGTTGTATGATTCTATTATTCATTCATTGAACAAAGAAAAGTATATTTAACACCTGTCTTGCGCCTGGCATTGTGGTAGGTGCTAGAAATAGACCAGTAAATAAACCTGGCAAAACCTCTGCATTCATGCAGCTTAAATTCTCATGGCAGAGAAAGAAGAAAAATAATAACAAAAATAACTCAGCCACAAAAAAGAATGAAATAATGCCATTTGCAGCAACATGGATAGACCTAGAGATTATTATACTAAGTGAAGTAAGTCAGGCAGAGAAAAACAAATACCATATGATATCATTTATATGTGGAATCTAAAAAATGATACAAATGAATTTATTTACAAAACAGAAACAGATTCACAGACACAGAAAACAAATTTATGGTTACCAAAGGGAAAAGGGGTGGAGGAGGGATAAATTAGAAGTTTGGGATTAGCAGATACAAACTACTATATATAAAATAAACAACAAGGTCCTACTGTATAACACAGGGAACTATATTCAATATTGTGTAATAAACTATAAGGGAAAATAATCTGAAAAAGAATATGTATAGCTGCATAGCTGAATCACTTTGCTGTACACCAGAAACTAACACAACATTGTAAATCAACTATACGTCAATAAAGTAAATAAATAAATAGTATGTGTTTGGAAAGTGATTAGTACTAACAAGAACAAGAAAGGGGAATAGGAACCTTGGTGGGAGAGGAATTTTACAATTTTACACAAAGTGATTACGAAACATTTGACCAGCAAGGTGACATTTGAAGAAGGACCTGCAGAAGATGAGAAGTGAGCCAAGCTAAATATCTGGGGTAAGGCTTTCTGATAGACTAACAAGCAGATGCCCTGAGGTGGGAGCATGCCTGGCCTGTTCAAGCAACAATAAGGAAAACAGAAATAAGGAGGGAAAGAGAAGTAGGGGATCAGCGGCAAGAGGACTAGAATTTATAGGCTCTTATTTGTCATTATGTCACTGGATTTTACTCTCAAGAGAATGCCCTGGGCACTGGAGAGACATACTCTTATGTCCATTTTTTTTAGTGATCATGCTGACTGCTGTGCTGAGAATAAACTAAAAGTTCAAAGGAAGAAGTAGAGAGACTAGGACTAGTTAGAAGGCTATTGTGGTAAATCTGTGAGAGAAAACAGCAGTTTGGACTGAGTAGAAGTTATGAGAAGTGGTTGGAAAAAGTAAAAATTCAAAATATGGAAAAGATGAGGATGTTAAGAACATTGAAATATAATGTTTTTCAACAGTGAATTATATATATTCCTTTTAAATAGTCCTGGTAATATTACACTTTAAAAAAATATTCTTTATGTTCTGTTTTTCTGGTTATAAAAATTAAGAATTAGCTTATCTCTTGACTTCCTTTTGTTGACCTAAAACAAATAGACTGCCAGTTTTTTCTCCAGCAAAATTGTGTTTATTCAGGATTAGCAAAGAATTGCAATTTGGGATCTGTAAACATGGTTGTGCAAGTCCTCAGCAAAAATGGAGAGGAGAACTTTTTTATAGAGGGGAAAACGAAGTTGAGAGGGCTATAAAGAAAGAGTCCATGGCTTTTTCATTGGCTGAGTCCTGACAGACTCTCATTGGCTGAGCTCCTTCCAGGAAAGAAGGGGAAGTCTTTCCTTTTCCTGTTGGGCTCTTCCTGTTGTAGGGGTGAGAGCACCCCCTTCTAGTCTCCCATTTCTATTTAATTGAGGTTTCTGTTTATTAATTTCTTACACTTTATACTTTAAACCAAATGAAATTTTATTTTCTGTCCCATTTAAAATTTTTAAAAATATGAGCTAATAGGCCTATCTAATTTTAGTACTTCCATATTCCATTTTCTCTCTCAACTACGAATTTTGGCAATTTCCTTGAGTTTTATAATTTATATATATTTGTAATTAAATTTATGTTTAATCTGTTTCTCTATTGACCATGTCTATACCATCACTTCCTTAATTTTCTCTTTTGGTCTTGACATTTCTGGGTTTTTTCACATTGTCACAGCCTAGTTTTTTGTTTTTTTGTTTTTTTGTTTTAAAGATTTCTGCTGCAGGTATCAGAAAAATCCTATTCAACTGGCTGAAGAACTAAGAACTTTTTTTTTTTATTTTAATGATTTTTTTTAACTTTTTGGGTTTTATTTATTTATTTATTTATTTATTTATGGCTGTGTTGGGTCTTCGTTTCTGTGCGAGGGCTTTCTCTAGTTGCGGCAAGTGGGGGCCACTCTTCATCGTGGTGCGCGGGCCTGTCATTATTGCGGCCTCTCTTGTTGCGGAGCACAGGCTCCAGACGCGCATGCTCAGTAATTGTGGCTCACGGGCCTAGTTGCTCCGTGGCATGTGGGATCTTCGCAGACCAGGGCTCGAACCCGTGTCCCCTTCATTGGCAGGCAGATTCTCAACCACTGCGCCACCAGGGAAGCCCACAGCCTAGTTTTTATCTGCGTCCTCTCAGTTATTCCATGGGCCTCTTTTACTTAGTTTTCTGGAGATATCTGAGGCCAATTTGATTTTTCTTCTCTTGTAGGTAATCTTCTTCTGTTTATTTATTTCTCTACATTGACTTTTATAAATCCCCCCCCCTTTATTTCCTGTATCTTTAAGTATTTCTATTTTTTCCCCCTGTATCTAGCAATTGGTTTTTTCCATTATTATTGTCTGGGACACAAAGAAAGGATAAGATTCTGTTCTATTTTTTTCTGCTTTCTTCATTGGCAACATATTAAACTGTTATTCTTGATGTCTGGCTTTCATGACAGTGTGCAAACCTCACATTTAATTCTTTGTCCTTTCCTCCATTTTCTGGGAGGAATCTTCAAATTTATCTTCCAAGCTTACAGAATCCAATTTATAAATTGACTATCCTTCCACTTTCTCTTTCTAATGTACTTTATTCTTTTAAAAGAAATGACCATCTACTTTGTTTGAAAGAAATGTCTGCACTGCATACGATATCCATGAAATAGTAAGAAACCCAATATCCTGACCTAGCAGGTTCCTTGGGTCCATTGTGGTGTAACTGAAGGTGGACTATTTTTTCCCTTCCTTCCTCCCTCCCTTCCTCCCTTCTTCCCTTCCTTTTCTGTACAATGGGGAAATAAAAAGAATAATTTTAGAAAAGGAAAAATGGGAATTGTTCCCAACTATTCAAAATTTGAAAGGCTAAATTGAAGTATATGCATAGTGTTTAAAATTAAATTACAGGACTTCCCTGGTGGCACAGTGGTTGAGAATCTGCCTGCCAATGCAGGGGACACGGGTTCGAGCCCTGGTCTGGGAAGATCCCACATGCCACGGAGCAACTGGGCCCGTGAGCCACAATTACTGAGCCTGCGCGTCTGGAGCCTGTGCTCCGCAACAAGAGAGGCCGCGATGGTGAGAGGCCCGCGCACCGCGATGAAGAGTGGTCCCCACTTGCCACAACTAGAGAAAGCCCTCGCACAGAAACGAAGACTCAACACAGTCATAAATAAATAAATAAATAAATAAATAAATAAATAAATAAATAAAAGAACGTGAATTAAAAAAAAAAGTGGTTACTTAAGAACCATTCCATTTAAAAAAAAAATTAAATTACAGCTCCTCTTCCATCTTATTCTCTTAATCAGCTGATGATCTTAACAACATCCATCCCTGTGTACATGTGGAATTGAGGCTGATGGACTGGCTAGATTTGGGGGACACAAGGGTGTATATTGTTTAAAATGCCATCCAGATACTACTGCAAACCTGAGTGATAGAAACATGCAATAAGTTATTTATATCTTCCTGTCCTGTATGAACTCTTAGAAGTTTAAAGGATTTTTGTACAAACACATTTAAGAATGATTGCAAATATTTATTTAGAAAAAATAATCCCACTGACCTAAGTGAAGAAATGTGCAGGCTGGATTGTATTGAAAAATAGGAATCCAAGGTGTAATTCTATCCTGGTCTTTCCATCACAACTTTTATGGGGTGAGTCATGAAAACCTACAATTTTTTATTGTGTATAATCTATTTGCTTGAAAGAAACTGAAGCTTTGCTAGCTTGTTTTCCTTTGCCCATATCTTGCTACTGAAGCAGAGATCACAAAGCAAATGTTGGAGCACTGGCAGCTTTTAGACTTCTTGCCACAGGCATGACAAGGGTTTGCTCTGTTACAGAAACAACAAACTTTTTTGGATATGGCACATAATAAGCACTTAAAGAATATTGTTGGAATAAAGAGAAATAAAAACCAGGTAGAAATTCTGTGGAAATTGGATAACAAAAATGTTTCTTCAGGTAATTCTTGGAGGTGAGGTAGCGATGGTGGCATAATCTAAAACTCCCATCATATCCTTTAAAAAAACAATAAAGGATATGCAACAGAAAAGAGAAGAGGTAGTGGTGTTCCTAAAATTGATATAAAACCACTACCAGAAAGAGAAAATACAGCCTATGTGTGAAAATATGCAAAAGTTTACGGTATATAAGAGAACTACATATAAGTAAGTGCTTAAAAGTACATGCAGGATATATAAACAACTTCCATAGCTCAATAACAACAACAACAAAACAATGCAATTCAAAAATGGGCCGGGGACTTCCCTGGTGGTCCAGTGGGTAAGACTCTGCGCTCCTAATGCAGGGGGCCTGGGTTCCATCCCTGGTCAGGGAACTAGATCCCGCATGCATGCTGCAACTAAGAGTTCGCATGCCGCAACTAAAAAGACCACATGCTGCAACTAAAAAATATCCTGCATGCTGCAACGAAGATCCTGTGTGCCGCAACTAAGACCCAGCGCAGTCATAATTAATTAATTAATTAATTTAAATAATTAAATGGTTAAAAAAACCAAAAAACAAAAATGGGCTAAGGTTTCAGATAGACAGCTCTCCACATAAGATATACAAATGGCCAATAAGCATATTAAAAGATGCTCAATATCCCTAGTCATTAGAGGAACACAAATCATAACCACAATGAGATACCACTTCACACCTGTTAGAATGGCTATTATATATAAAAAAAAATAGCAAGTGTTAACAAGTGTTGGTGAAGATGTAGAAGAATCCACATTCAAAGTAGAACCCTTGTACATTGCTGATGAGAATGTAAAATGCTGCAGCCGCTGTGGAAAACAGTTTGACAGTGTCTTATAAAGGTTAATATCCACTTCTCAAATGACGATGCAATCCCACACTCTTAGGTATTTACCTGAGGAGAAATGAAAACTTAATGTTCACACAAAAACCTGTATGCAATTGTTTGTAGCAGCTTTATTCATAACTTCCAAAAATCGGAAATAACCCAAATGTTCCTCAAGTGGAGAATGGATAAACAAACTGTGGTACATTCATATAATGGAATACCACTCAGCAATTAAAAGGTGCAAAATACTGATACAACAACATGGGGGAATCTCAAATGTACTAGCCTAAGAAAAAGCAGCCAGACATACGATACTCTATAAAGGCAAAACTACAGGGAAAGTAATTGAAAGCACAGAGTCAAACAGATACTTGTATGCCAGTGTTCATGGCAGCATTATTTACAATAGCCAAAAGGTGGAAGCAACTCAAATGTCCATTGACAGATGAATGGATAAACAAAATGTGGTCTATACATACAATGGAATTTTATTCAGCCTTAAAAAAAGGAAGGAAATTCTGATAACATGCTACAACGTGGATGAAACTTTAAGACATTACCCTAAGTGAAATAAGCCAAACACAAAAAGAAATATATTGTATGATTCCACTTATATGAACTACCTAGAAAAGGCAAATTCTTGGAGACAGAACGTTGAATAGAGATTACCAAGGGCTGGGGGAAGGGGAAAATGGAGAGTTACTCCTTAATGAGTACAGAGTTTCTGTTTGAGAAGATGAAAAAGTTCTAGAAATAGATTTTGGTGATGGTTACACCCACATTGTGAACGCACTCAATGCTACTGTACACTTTAAAATGGTTAAATGATACATTTTAAGCTATAAATATTTTACAAAAAATTTTAAAAGTACATGCAGGATGCAAGGAGGCATTAGTGGGAAGGTAATGCTTCGGGGGAAGATTGTTAACAGAAAATAGAGGTGTGGAAACCATGTTTCAAGGGGGAAAGTAGCAAGAGGAGGAAATATAAGATACTGCAGAAGAAAAAGAGAAAATCCCCCCACTTATTTTTGACCCCACAATTCTTCTCCCCAACCCTCAAGTCATCTAGTTAATAAATCATACTTTGCTACACAGAAAGAAGTAGGTGTACTTGAATTACAAATCTTGTACACAATTCCAAGCTTGTTGTGACAGAAAGGACACAGATACCAGCTTGCAGGGAATCTCAGAGGCCAAGTCTGCGACAATTTCAGCCTCAAAATAAATAATGATATTAGCAGATTACAGTCCATTGAATAAAATAAGAAACTGTGCTTCCAGAGTCATAGAAACAAATAGAAGATAAAACTCTTCCCTAAAGTAGAAAGCCAATTAATAAGTGTAGAAGGAATGATGGAATCAGAAAATTTCCATTTGGAAACCATTATAATAACAATTGATTACAGCAAGTGCCATCAATAGATGCTAAAACTAGTGAAGGGGAGTCTGACCAGTAAAAATATATATGCATACACTCTAGGATTTCCTCTCAAGATACTAAAGATTACGATGAGAAAAACAGTAACTTTACAGTGGGAAATTAGGCAGATACCACCTTAACCAACAGAGCAATGTTAAATTTCCCAGGAATAGGTTAACTCAACATCACAAGACTCCTAATGTGATAATATAATGTACTGAGACGAATACAATATTACTTTGGTGACTTTCTTACCAAAAAGCAAAATCTAATCATGAGGAAACATTTGACAAATTCAATGGAGCAACAGCTGAGAAATAAAATGATCTATTCATTTCACAGATTTCTTCATGAGAAAACATCTGATAATGCAACCCAAAGCGCTTGAAAAGATGAATATTTTAAATAATTTAATCACTTTGAACACTGTAAATATATCAGGCATGTCAATTATCACAAAAATTAAAGCATATTTTGCTTTTTCAGGCTGCTTTGAAAATGTTCTATTAAGAAGCTATGAAAATGGACATTTTTCTCTTCTGCCTAGATTCTGAACAAGTCTCTGAGAGTAAGAGAAATTAGGCAAAGAAAAACCTGTCGACAGCTTAATGATGATTGTTACTCCTTTGCCTTGTTCTCTTATGATGCACATGTTTTGGTTTACTACATTTCCTTACTTGTGATAGGAACCAATATTCTCTTCCTCTGGTGATCTAGGGAGATGAATGAGAAGGGGAAGGTGCAGACAGGAGGGAGATGTTGATGGTTCTGTTAATGAGACACATTTAAATTTAACAGTGGCCTGAAGAATGTTAATCACTTTGGGATAGCCCTTGGTACAACATCTGAGGTCATTACATCTTAAACTTTATCCTAAACTTTATCCTTAAACTATTTGTTCTTTAAACTTTATCTTAAACTACATGTTCACTTTATCCAGGGTGATCAGACATGAAGATGTCTGCTTTATTCTCTCTCAAATCACCCAGTACAGTGTTGGACCAAAAATTTATACTTAATTTTTACGGACATACACACTGGCCATCATTCTAGCTGGCCTGGGCAGCCTCTTCTTGACAAGGGAGCCTCTTTCAGGCATCAAGCAAGCTGAGGAACTCTCTGCTCCTTCCCAAGTCATTTCCTTGCCTCACACCCTGAGGTAATTACCATCCAGAATTTTGTGTTTATGTGGTAGCTAGTCACGAAATATGGTCACCCAATGAACTATGACCCTGGTATTAATGCCCTTCTATAATCTTCTCCCCTTGAATCTGGGCCAAATCTGTGAATCATTTTTGATCAATAATATTCAGCAGAATTAATGTTTTGACTTCCAAAACTGAGTTATAATATTTGCCACTTCTACCTAGGTCTCTCAGAATGCTTGCTCTAGGGACACTCCCTCTCAGAAACAAGCCACCTTTCTGTGAGAAGCCCAACCATGCTCCCACCTGGCAGTCATCAACAACGGCCTGCCATCTTGGGTATCAAGCCCAGTTGTGCCTTTAGCCCCAGCTGCCACTTGAACGCAAACACATTAGACACTCTAAGTAAGAATTGCCCAGCTGAGCCCAAACGTGGAACCAAGACAGATATTAATAACTTGTTTTTTAAGCCAGTAAATTTTGGGGAGAGTTGTTACACAGTAGTGGATAATGTGGACCATGAACAACGAAATGGAGTTACTTATGTCAAAGGGATCTAAAATGGAGCCAGGAGGCCATTAAGGAAGTAGAACTTACACACATCCACCCCCAGATGCAATATAAACTTTTGACACAGCCATCCTGAGACCATCTGGAACTTTTTTTTTTTATGGAACTTGTTTTCTTTTCTCCCTAGAGACCACAGCTTAGCAACCAATCTGCTGTTCCCAAGTGACTGAATGCCACCAATCGTAGTTCTGTAAAAATAATGTGTATATAATGCTACTGGGATGTTTTTGTCCGTTGCTTTTATAAACCCTAGCCATTTTTTATTTCCCTTGGAACATATTTGAGTTGCTGCTAGAATCTGTGCCTCTCGAGTTGCAATTCTTAGGACCTCAAACAAACTCTTTTTTCTTATTTGCAGTCTTCTGCATTGGGGGTTGACAATAACTAAAATACCATCTCATCCAATCACTTGCTGTTTTTTATGATCTTCACCACATGTACATATCACTTAGTATAAACTTAATTTTGCAAAAAATGATATATCACATGTAGTTTCCTATGACTTTAGAATTCAGCATGTTTTACAATTCATCAAAGTTTTGTATATAGCTTTGGTTCATCAATTTTCATTGCTGTTTACTGTGTTAATACTCTAAAATGTATCCATTCTCCTACTAATGGACATTCAGACTACTTCCAAATATTTGCTATTATGATCAGTATAAATGTATTTACACATAATTCTTGGTGCTCATCTGCAAACATTTATCTATCATGTATAGGTGCCTGTGTATTACAACAAGCAGGTGTTCAACTTTGCAAGATGTCATGACCTGTATCAATTTATACTCCCACTAGTAGAGTATGAATGCCAGTTATTCCACATACATTCCAAAACTCAGTATTGTCATACATCTTATATTTGCTCATGTGTACTTTAAGATCATGCCTGTGGTCCTAATTTACATTTTTAAACTAATGAAGTTAAGCATCTTTTCATGTTTTTGGAAATTTGTATTTCCTCTTCTGTGAAATATGTAGTCATGTATTCAGATCACTTTTTTCTATTTTCTTTTTAATTGATCCATACAAATTATTCAAAATTTCCAGAAAACATATTGGGCATGCTGTGGAAAGATTTCCTTCTGTTTTGTGTCTTGATTTTTCCTTTTTGGTATATTTTGATAAGCATAAGTTCCTTATTTCAATGTGAGCAAATAATATAAACATTTTATATAGCTTATTTGTATCCTATTTAAAAAATTCTTCCCTATCTTGTGGTCATAAAATTATTCCTTACATATTTTTCCAAAATCATATAACTCTTGATATGGTGAGGGTAGGCATCCTTTTTTTTTCTATGTGCATGAACCATTTCTGCTTCTTAGAACCATTATTGGGTAGTTCATTCTTTCCCCATACTCGTCATGTCATGAATACTTCTAACCTTTTATCATTTTTTTCAGCAGGTTTTTTGGTAAATACCTTTTTATCCGGTTAGAAAGTTCCCTTCTACTGCTGCTTGGCTAAAAGTTTTTATCATGAGTAGGTACTGAGTATTTTGGGTTTTTTCCTACATGTATTGAGATTAACATATGGACTTCTGTTAATATTAAGGTAGTACACAGCATCTGTAAGTTTCCTAATGTTAAAATAACCCATGCATTCCCATGAAAAATCTGTATGTATCATGTGTTAACTATGTTTAGGTACTTTGGTTTACATTTGCTAATGCTTTGTTTAGGATTTTTACATTTCTGCTGATAGATGATATTGGCCTGCAATTTTTCTGTCTTGTATTTTCCTTGTCTGATTTTGGTACTGGGTTATATTAGAATCATCATGCTTATAGATTATCTCCTCTGAAAGATCCTGCAAAAGACTTAATCTGTTACAGTCAAGTTTGATAGACCTCGCCTTAAAAATAACTAGGCTTAATATTTTGTGTGATTTTATTTAGATTTAATTTTTTGATGATTTTAGGACTATTGATACTTAGGGAATGCTGTGGTCTGAATGTTTGTGTCCCCTCAAAATTTATGTTGAAATTCAACCCCAAAGGTGATGATGGTATTAGGAAGTGGGTCATTGGGTGATGATGATCATGAGGGTACCTCCCTCATGAATAGATCAATGACCTTATAAAAGAGGCCCCTGACAGCTCCCTCACCATGTGAGGACACAGTGAGAAGTCACCAGAAATGAACCAGGAAGAGGGTTAACGACAATACAGCCATGCTGGTGCCTTGATCTTGGACTTCCCAGCCATAATCACGAGAAATAAATTTCTGTTGTTTATAAGCTACCCAGTCTCTGGTATTTTGGTATAGCACTCCAAACTAAGATAGGGAAGTTATGTGTTTCCTAGGAATTTTCCTTAGGTAATTAGAGAATTTAAAAGAATGGTTGTTGGGAAAGAGACATTGTGGGTAGAGTACTAAATGACCCAGAAGAGTTTGTTCCTCACAAGTCTGAAACAGTGAGACTGATCAGTCCCAGGAGGCAAAGCTGAATTCACCGATTTTTGCTTTGCTTAATCTCCACTCCAAATAATAACATTTTGGAATTTTTGTTTTGTTTTGTTTAGCACCTTGGCAAATAGAAAAAAACTAACAGTTTTTAAAATGAAATGAGTATTCCTGTCCTTAACTGCTTGTCTACTCCTGATAAAATTGGCAAAACTGGATGTTAACCTCTGAACTTCTGTGAAGCTCATCAATTTTAGTATGACTTGTTTTTAGCTTGCTCAAATTATTGTTCACATTTTAGAAATGCTTTACTGGGATAAATAACTTGTTAAGGGACATAGCCCATTTTTTGGAGGAAAAAGCATCTGAACTTAGAGCCTGAATTTTTGTCTAGTGGCCCTGAGACTGTGGGAGGGAGAGAGGATCATCTGATGGAGGTGAAGGTAGAATGTAAGAGTGAAAGTTATCCTGTTCACTTGACCTCCTAGGAGGACAACCCAAGTTCCATGTTGTTCCTGGGCCTTACTCGTGGCTGGTAACCAGAGTACTCAAGGAAGCAGGCACAACCTGGGGGCCAAGAGTCATACTCCCTATGGCTACATTGCAAGATGATTTTTAACAACATTTATCAGTAAATTAACTTGCAAAAGCAGTAGTTATCTAAACAACCTCTAATTCTCAACTTAATACAGCAAAGGTAATCACCTTATGAGAAAAACAAGTGAAATACCATGCCTTGTGTGACTTGAAATCATGTGACTTTAGATCTGATTCACAGTTTGGAATAGTTGGGGAGAAAACTCACAGGACTTGCACCTGTGGTTTACAGAGTGATTCTATTTTCAGGTGAATGGCTTAGGAAGCAGGGGAGAAATAACTCAAAAGTTTTAACAACCACCAAGTACAGAAGTTGCTTTTAAACTCTTAGAAAAACAAATTTTAGTGACAGTGAGGTAGCTCCAGGTCACCTGCTTACATTTCCTTTCCAACACATTCTTCTTAGTACAACTGGCTTGAGTAACACTCAATTGCAGTTTCAAAAAAATAGAATCCTAAATTAATCTGAAGTCTGGATTTTATGGCTGCACTTTTCCATAAATCAACATGCTTCCCAGTGATGCCTGTGAAAGCTGGTGGCTGTTTTCATACATCACTAGAAAGAAAATAAAATACTAACCCTTTGATCAGACAAATTTTCTATTTTATAGTCAGTAATAACTTAAGAATATATGAAAAAAACTTCTTATAGAAGCTTTCCTAATATTCCTAAGGTTATCTTGCATCATAAAGTCTCTGATGTTTGATGAGATCTAAATTCTGAAGTTTAATGCACAATTAACTAATCTTCATGATTTTCTCCCCAAGATGAATTCTTTAATATTTCATGTGGAATTAACTTCAGTTGGAAGGTTTTTCCCCATGCATTTAACTTATAGTTTTTCTCCAGTATGAGTCCTCTGATGATTTGTAAGGGATGAGCTCTGACTGAAAGCTTTCCCACATTCTTTACATTTATAAGGCTTTTCTCCTGTATGAATTCTCATATGTGTCATAAGGGATGAACTCTGTCTAAAGGCTTTCCCACATACTTTACAGTTATATGGTTTCTCTCCAGTATGAATTCTCTGGTGCTGAATGAGAGCTGAGCTTTGGTTGAAGGCTTTTTCACAGTCATTACATTTATAAGGTTTCTCTCCAGTATGAATTTTTCGATGAGTATTAACTGCTGAGTGGGAACTGAAGGCTTTTCCACATTCCTTACAGTTATATGGTTTCTCTCCAGTATGGATTCTGTTGTGTATATTAAGCCGTGAAATCCAGGAGAAAGCTTTCCCACATTCATTACATTTGTAAGGTTTTTCTCCAGTATGAATTCTTTGATGTTGTATAAGAGCTGAGCTTTGGCTGAAGGCTTTCCCACATTCTTTACAGGCATAAGGTTTCTCACCAGTGTGAATTCTCTGATGTATAATAAGAGCTGAGTGGTAACTAAATACTTTTCCACACTCATTACAATTAAAGGGTTTCTCTCCAGTATGAATTCTATGGTGTCTACTTAGCCGCGATATTGAAGTAAAGGCTTTCCCACACTGACTACATTCATACGGTTTCTCTCCAGTATGAATTCTATGATGCTGAATAAGAGATGAGCACTGGCTAAAGGCTCTCCCACATTCATTACACTTATAGGGCTTTTCTCCAGTATGAATTCGCTGGTGATTATTAAGGGATGAACTACCTTTAAATGTTTTTCCACATTCATTACATTTATAGGGTCTCTCTCCAGTATGCATTCTCTGATGTCCAATGAGAGATGTAGTGAAACTGAAGGCTTTTCCACATTCACTACATATATAAGGCTTCTCTCCAGTATGAACTCTCAGGTGCTGAGTTAGAGATGAGCTTTGGCTAAAAGCTTTCCTACATTCCTTACATTTATAGAGCTTCTCTCCAGTATGGATTCTCTGATGTTTACTCAGAGAAGAACTGTGGAGGAAGATTTTCCCGCAGATACTACACTTGTAACACTTACGCACTGTGTTGATTCCCAGCTGTTTAAATAGAATTGAATACTGCTGTGAACAGGGTTTCCTTCCTCTGGAAACAATTCTGGGTTTTCTAATAAGTGATAATTTTAGATCAAAATTTTTCCCAAGGTCAATACCTGTAAAGCTCTTCTCCTTCATACAGGTTTTCTTGATGGTAACTAAGACTTCCCTCAAAGGTCTGTTCTTTTTGCCTTGCTGATTCTCTAGTTTTTCCTCATTTATGTAGATTTCTCCCAACTTGAAGTCAAAAGGACCATCACCTATGAGTTGATTCATTACTTCCTGATTTTCTTCTTCAGAAACTGTGGTTTCAAACAAACTCTCCCATCCTAAAATAAATGAAACATGTAAGTCTCTCGTGCACTGAGAATAAAGAAAAATGACATCAACATATACAAGGATGGCTAACAAATGTATCCTGGGAGTCCTTAGAAAAGGATGAAAAAAGAAGAGCAAGAGAAAGAAGCAGGATGGAAGATGTGCCTGGGTGGGAAAGGGTCTTAAGAAACCTCTGTGTGGGCAGGCTAAGGAACTGAGAGGGCAGCTCTTCCAGTAGAGCCAGGCCTGATCTAGTAACAAAGCACAGGTCAGCACGGTATACAGCATTTCTGTGTACAGCAGGCTGTACTGTTATTCAGCTTCATCTCCCAGGTCAGCCACCAGTGTACTCAAGCCAAATCCAAGAGAAAACTGCAGAGGGGCTACAAACAAAAAGTGGAAGAAGCACTGCCCTTAAAAGGCTCTTTGAAACACCAGACCTCAGCTACTGAACTTCTGGGACTCATTTGAGTGCTGTGCATAATGTTGTAATGAACTTCACTGACTCAATCAGACAGTATCTACTGAGTATCCACTATGTATTACCATGCAAAGGTCAAGACTCAGGGTTAACGGGGAACATGCCAGATAAGAGTCCAATTTTCACAAGGTTTACATTCTAGTAGCCAACACTGACAATAACCAAGTAACCAAATAAAGTATTGGGAGTAATGAGAACTGTAAGAAAATAAACAAAAACAAGGCAATGTGTAGTATGAGTGAACAACCTGATATTTTAAACTGGGTGATGAGGAAATAAAATTAAGCATGAGATCTAAATAACACACAAGAGCTGGCCATGAAAAAATGTGGGTATAAAGATGATTCCACCCAGAAAGAAGAGCCATTACAAAGGCACTAAGGCAGGAGTAAGCTTCGTGTGTTTGCAGATAAAAAACCAGTGTGGCCTAGGCAAGAAGGAACTGGGGGAGAGTGCTACAAGGGGAGGAAATGAGGTGGGCAGGGGCCACATCATGTGGCATCTTGTAAGATATAGGAATGTGTTTGGAATTTCTTCTAAGGATCACTGGGGGATGGTTGTGTGACAAATGGGCTGTAATTGGGGGCAGAGGAAAACAGAACAAAGACAGGTATAGAGCAGCCAATTAGGAGGCTGCCGCAGTCTTCCTGGAGGAAGGTGATGGCAGCCTGCACTGGCACGGTCGTAGAATCAGGCACACTGGGATATTTTAAAGGCAGAGATGACAGGTATGTTCACCTATGAATAGGGGGTACAGAATAAGTGAGAAGACTCAAGAATGAGGACACCTAGCTTTTGGCTTGGGGAACCCAATGGAGATGGGTGCCATATAGGAAATACTGGGAGAAGACTACATTTTTGAAAATGATTTTCTGTCTACCTTTTTGATCACTTAGGATACAGTGCAAGAAATGGGATCACTGATTCTAAAGAAATGAATGTACCTTATAAAAGAGCTTTCATTTTCTTAACTAAAAAGGAAATATATAATCATTGTAAGAAAAATTAAGAAAATACAGAAAACTAAAAATGAAAATACAGTTCACCCATAAACACATCATACAAATATAATCACTGCTATATGTGGAATTCAGCTCACCAAAATTTTTCTGTATATAAAGAAAACATTTTTACTTAAAAAATTAAAGTGGTTAAAACTTCCCCCTCCCCCACTTCACTTAAAAAAAAAATCATGAACTCTCTCCATGTCCATAAATGTAGGCTGACATCATCATTTTGATGGCTGCATAATATTCCAGTACATGAATATATCATATTTAATAAATCCCCTCTGGAGTCATTTAGCTTTAGTTACTCCTAGTAATGCCTCATGTTATAACAAACATTCTTTTACACTATCTTTGCAACTTTGCACAATTATGGAATTATTTTCTTAAGATAAATTTCTAAGCCTGGGATTGATTTTAATAAAGCCAGAAAGACGTCCAATCAAAATCCCACTAAAGATACTGCTTATTGCTCAGAACAGTAGCAAAACACTGGATGTGTACTTCTTAACCTTTGGTAATATTCCCTATTACAGAGAAAAATGGTATCTCATTGCTTTAGTTTGAATTTCACTGATGAATAATAAAGTTGAGTAGTTTTTCAATAAATCTTTTTAATCATAATGCTCATGCCTTTGTGCTATAATTATTCAGACCTTCTCCCCCTTATATTTACTTTTGTGTTCCATAGCCATGACAGCAATATTAATAGGGAAAAACGGGAAACTAAAATTTCCAAAAGGAAGATTGTTTAATAAAATATGGCTTAACAATACACTAGAGTTCTTTCAATGAAGTAGACCTCTATTCAATGATGGCTAAATAACTGAATGACATTCATAATTAAAAACAGACTCAAGAACAATATGTATAATCAATCTGTTTCTCTGCATGCATGTGTCTCTCTCATGTACAAACACACTCAAACAAATATTCACAGTTTGAAAAGATAAATAGTAAAATATTAACAATGGCTCAGCACAGTTGGTAAAATGTCAAGTGAATCTCCTTTTTTTTGCTCCTCTGTCTTTTTTTTACAATACCATGCACACCTTAAACAAATTTAAAATAATTATTTTTTTTTAATGCTTGCAAAAGAACACAGTCAATTTGAAACTAATGATTCCTTTGCCAACTAGAAAGCTCACAGCCAAATTTGAAACTCATCCTTGGCTACCATCCTGGTTCTTACAACAGATACATTTATTTTCTACAGTTCTGATTGAATTTTTATTTTATTATATTGTTATTCTTATAGTCAGGCTTCTCCAATTGTCCATGGAATATGGCAGAATATATTTTAGTATGTGGTAGAAAAAAGACCCCTGAACTGAAAAAAGACGTGGGTCTTCAAAGCAAAGGGCCCCGTGAATGCCGAATAATATTAAGAACAAAAACAAAAAAGCCAAACCTCCTTGATATAACTTAATGAAACTTCTGAACTCCAAAGACAAAGAGAATATCTTATAATATTCTAGACAGAAGACAAAAAAGGGGGAAAAGGTTTTCTATACAGGAAATAGAGGGGAAAAATACTCCAGAGGACTTTTAATCAACAATACTCAGTGCCCCAACACAGTGGAGCAAAGTCTGAACAATTCTTGGGAATAAAAACTGATGCTAGAATTCTAGATCCCAAACATAATTCCCACAGGAGAGGTAAAAGAATTGGTATTAGACATGCACAAATACAGCAACATGAACCTTTCTGAAAACATTACTCAGTAAACATTCTAGTCAAACCAAAGGAAAAAATCTGAAGACAGAGTTCATGAATAGAAACATAAGACTGAACTGACATAGAAAGGCTATCTCTTGCTATCAAGAGAAATAAATTCTGGACAAGCAGCAAAACTCAAAAAGCAAGCCATCCTCTGGTGTCAGAACAAAGACAAAATTCAAAGTAGAACAGAAAGCAAGAGCTTATGATTCAGCAACCCACAGGGATTTTAGAGACTGAGAGATATGTCTTAGCAGCCAGGGTCTGGAACATAATAGTTTAAAATTTTTCACACAAAAGAATTAGGAAAAAGGCATGTTGAACATCTGCAAACCTTCTGCCCGAATTCAGTAATTGTTACCATTTTGCTAACCTTGCTTTCTCTCTCTTGCATAGTACATAAATATACATGCATCTTTTTTTTGTTTAGTTTTTTCTTTTTTTGTATTTTTTTTAGCTGAAACGTGTAAAAAGTTGCAGATAAGTCAAAGCAAAAACCCAAGATGGGACAATGAGGAATGCATTGTAGTGATAAAAGGTTTGTTCAGACCATAAAAAGAAAATAATTTAAGAAAATAATCAATCCAGTAAAAGCAAGAAAAAAGGGGGAAGATATGAATCACAAACCTTTACACATTACATACTGCATTACATATTCTGCATTCAAATTACAAAGGACATATGACAAAAGTGCAACCCATACTGGAAGAATTCAACTCTCCCTCTGAACCTGCGGTACCAAGTACTCAAAAAGGTCAAGTAAGGATATGCCCTTCCCAGCATTTCTCACCTGGCCTGGTACATCAAGGAGGGCCTTGGTCAATATCTCCTGAGTGCAGCCTCCTCACTGATCAGCAAAGCCCAAGCAGTCAGAAAATGCTATACCCATTTCCCAATTACTGTCACTCACCTAGACATGTGCTTTGAGAAACTCCATTTTCCACCATCCAGGGGTCTTCCCCTTGCTCTAACTGGAGGATAACTTTTGGTTTGGAAAACAGAATCCCTGTTCATGAGCAAGAAAGAGAATGAATCCATGGTGCAGACATGAGTGGCCAGTCTGACACTCAGATCCAGCCCCAGAGTCTGGGGCAGAGGGACAGTTGAAAGGAAAGAGATTTGTTCTGAGAAGGGCTTAAAATTGGGCTCCCAGAGGATGGCCAGGAGGTGGTCTCAGGAAGAAAGTTAGGGCTCTGGCTGTGCACTCCTCTAAGCTGGAACCTCCTGTGAGGCCCAGAGGGACAGAGTTCAGGGGGCAGAAGACAGGAAAAGCACAGAGAGGATGCCCATCACCAACTCTACCAAGCCGAGACTTGTCCTGGCGGCCAAGGGCAATAGCAACCGCTACTTTCTGAGTCCACCTGTGGGCTGAACCTGGCCATGCCCTCCAAATGTCCTCCTTGGAGAGGGCACCAAGGTGCTCCCCCAGCAGATTCTACATCACAAGGAAAGGTCCTTACCCAGCGAGAACAGAGTGCTGTAGTTCTCCAGCATCACCTCCTGGTACAAGGTTCTCTGCGCAGAGTCCAGATGCAACCACTCATCCCGGCTGAAGAACACAGCCACATCCCTGAATGTCACAGACTCCTGTAACAGAAACCCATTCTTGCTCACCCAGGACCATGCCCTCTGTGGGATGACTGGGCAGCAACACTGTCACCACTCTAGGCTCTGAGCATTTCAGGCTGAATACTTCCTGACCACCCCTCAATTACTGATCACATATATATTTGTCACCTACCTACTGTCAGTGAAGCACTGTGTTCCCAGAAAAATGAAACACAGCAGCCAAACAAGGTAAAGCACTTGAAATAATTAAATAAAATCAGAATGACGGAAACACTGAACTCTAGACATGGACATATACAATCACCTAGACCAAACTCATTTTACAGGTGAGACATGAGAATTGGGTTTTAGAAGGTTTTAGAGCCTCCAGTACACTCACTCAAGGAGGAATAGGTGTGCTTGGATTCTGTCGTCACCGTGGGCCATCTGTGTCCCGGGCGAGAGGACACTGACAGTCACAGTAAGGGAGGCTCAGAGAATGCCCCAGGCATGGCTTTCCCAGGAGCGGGCCCAGCGTGGTGGGCTGCACAATCTTTGAAGAGCCAAGTGAGAAGGCTGCAGTTGGGACTCTCTCTCCCCACCCCATAAGTCTTTGTTCTACCTCTCTCTGATACCAAGCAGGACCCTGTGGGGCCCTCCTGTATACAAAGAGCCTTTCCATGTCCCCCATTTCTTGTTTGTAGGAAAAGGGCTTCAGCTTCCTAGACCTTCCTGAACACCAAAGAGCATATTCAAACAGTTGCTAATCAGGGAAGTGAGGGAATGCAGAAACAAAGGAACAGACAAACAAAGGAAACTGTTTCTGTTGTCAAGAAACAACAGTGCAGCCAAAAAGCAGGGTCCTGGTTCCTGCTCAAGGGACATACATAACAATATATCTTTGAGTTCTTCTGCAGGAACTAAGGCCCCCATCCACGTAGAGAATGTTACTTAAGGCTGAGCGCAAGAGTCCTGGAACACTGCCCTGTTACCTCACCACCAACGAATCAGAAGAAAGTCACACACTCTGCAGCCCTCACCCCAAATTTTCCCTAAAAAAACTTATCCCTGAAAACAGTCAGGGAGTTCAAGTTTTTTTTAACACAAGCCATCTGTTCTCCGTGCTTGGCCCTGCAATAAACCTTTTCCACTCCAAACTCTGACGTTTTGGTTAGTTATGCCTCACTGTGCATCAAGGACACGAACTTGCCTTCAGTAACATCTCCCACTTCACTGCATCACAAGTCACCTCTTTTAAAGTAGTGGCCCCTTTCTTTTATTATTAAGAATCTTTTTTTTTTAAAGCAAATTAGGAATAAGCAAAAGAAAAAGGAATGTTAATCTAACTTTCTACCACCAGAAACAAGGTTTATTAACTTCTTGCTGTATGTCCTTTCAGACTTTTACATGATAATATGGCTCTAAATTTAAACAAAAATAAAATGTTACACAGGTAACTTTATCCAGCAACATTTTTTATTTGCTGCCCAGCATCTCACTGTATAGATTACTTATAGATTATTAGATGGTTTACTTAACTAATCTACTGGTGGGCATTTAGGTAACTAATCTACTGGTGGGCATTTAGGTTGTTTCCATTTTTGTAACCCTAAAAATTCTGGATTGAGTATCCCTGCACATCACAAAAAAGCATGCAAAGCCTATTTCCTTAGGACACATTTCTAGAGGCAGAAATACTTCCACACTTCCTCTTTATCCCCAAAACCCAGAAAGGAGATCACAAGGCCAGGGATGTTCTCTGACTGATAAGGGCAAAAACAAATTAAAACTAAGTGGCTGTTGGAAATAAGTGAGAAGACTCCCACCCCAATCTCCATTTTCTTTCTGAATTTCTTTCTTCGTCCTTACCAAATGTATGTAAATCTTTTTAATAGCTAAATAAACCATCTGTCAGTCTCACAACTCAGGACTGTTTCCTCAAGGACCTGGTAACCATTTCTTTGAATGCGCCAACATTCCCAATTCCTGGGAGGAAATGGGCCTAACTTGTCACCTGACAAATTTCCAAATTGCGAAATTGGGTTATAGCACTTAGCTATGCAAGAGTGAGTTTTCTGTCTTTGCACTCTCTTTAGTGGATTGCCTGTGATGCACATTACATTCTGGCTTAAAGTTTATTCAATAATAAAAGTGTTTTCTTTCTCTTCTACCTTTGTGGAAAGGTTTCCTGGGTTGGGAAGACATTATGTTTTTAATTATAGTTCCCCAAGTGAAAGGGCAAAGAAGGGAAAAAATCACTGTGAACCAGATGCTTCCCACCTCAGGGAAGGCTCACTTCCCGAATCTGTCCCCGCAAACCACTGCCCAAATTGCGACTTCTTTTCCTTTCACCATCTGTAGGAGCCTAATCCTGCTTGCATGTGCAAAATCGCACAATAGGAGGGAGTATCCCTGACCACACCTGCTGACTCAGAGATCTTCTTTCTAAGATCTTCTTAGAAAATCACCTGGATCCTTACCAGGTATTACTGGAGTAGACTGGTTCTCAATACCTTGAGGATAGAGACCTTCTTCTTCGATTTCCTAGCGTTATGGGAAGATCTGACTCCCCCATGTCTCTGCCCTCCCCAAGGCAAAACAGACCTGGATCCCACACAAAGCTCTGGGTGTGGCACTGGCATGGGGCCTGTGGGCCCATTCATCTCCGAGTCAACAAGCACCAACTGTTACGTAGAAAATTCACAATGAGACTGGCCCTGTAGCAAGGGAAACACCTTCTTTCTGAAGTTCCTCAACTACCAGGCCTTCAGGTCCCTCAATGGGCTTCATTACCTAGAAAACCTCAACAATGGATGAAGCATATTCCCCACCTCTGAAACCAGAAGGCAGTTCAAGAAAGAAGCCTTCACATACCAGAGCCTGGGCTGGCAGCAATCTTGTGGCCATGTCTCCCTCCTGCTGCTCCTCTTGGAGAAGGCACCTGAAACGGAGAAAGAAACTGTGAGATCTCTCCATCCTGCCTGCACTCCCGTCCTCATCACGGTTAGACTAGGTTAAGAAGTCTCCACACACTGAGCACCCTGCCAAAGGAAACCAGAAGGAACCTGGAAGCCCAGGCATTCCTGAGTGGGAGGGGCCCTGTGCTTGACCACCAAAACCAGGAGTGGGCAGTAAGAAGACTGCCAGTCACTGGGCCTGCTACCTTTCAGCCAGTGGTTTATGAATAAAGAAGAATCAAACTAAGGGCTTAGAACCATCTGATATGCATTAACAGTGTAAAGGGCAGTCACACCGGGCTCACAGAAATGTTAAATCATTGAGAAATGACATAAATATTCCACACACCTGCATTTAGGTACTTTGAGTTATAGTAATTATGATATAATAATTCTTCAAAAATCATTTTAAGAATTGGTGTCCTTTTCAGAAATAGTCAACCAAAAATTAGCTGTGTTTTTGGAAATTGTGTTTCCTTTCGAAGAGTTATCAAAGCGCCTTAAACGTAAAAGGAAACATTACCTTTCCACCTTCCCTACTCCCACACCCCCAACAATACAAGACTAAGAAGAAATAGCTTCGTTGGCTAGAAATGAATTTAAAATTTAGAGAAAAGGGAAGTAACTTTGCAAGCGGACAAAATTACTCTAAACAAAAAAGGAAACAGTTAAATCACTTCGGATTCACTCTAGGAGAACAATGTCAAAAAACAAGGTTGGCAAAAACGGATAAACATAAAGTTTAAACTCTAGTGGGGAAAAAACCAACCAACGGAAAAAGCCGAAAACCGCCCCAGGGTTCACGAACCCTGAAACAAGGCACAGCTTGCTGCAATCTCTTTTCGAGGGCCGTTTCTCCAGGAGCCTTGCCCCAGGCATAGGCCCCGCTGTCGGGCGGTGAGACCTCCCGGGGCAACGCCCCCTCCTCGGGCCGCGTTCACCTGCCAAGGCCGCCTGGGCTGGCACGCCCAGAGCTGGGACTCGCGCCGCGGCTGGCCTTCTGTCCTGGCCCCGCCGTAGGAGGCGCACACCCCGGGCCCACTCTCACCGGCAGTCTCTACCTGGGCTTGCCGGGACGGGGACTCGAAGCGGCGGCCCTTACTGAAGGCAAGGGGAACACCTAGCGCAGAGATATTTGTTGTCGCCGCCGCCGCCAAGCCGCCGGACAAAAATGCGCGTGCGCACAGGAGAACCGCAGCGCTTTTCCTTTCGAACTATACTTCCCAGACGTCTGCACTGTACGGCCCTCTACGGGGTCCGAGAAGGGCCAACGGCGGGAGGGTTAGAGAAAGCAGTCTTGCTAGAAGGCAGAGGAAGTTGAAGCCTCTGCTGTAACCACGTGTCGTCTCGTGCACCCTTTTTATTCATAATTATGATGACAATGATAGTAAGAGGGAAAAGTGAATATGTAATAGAAAATGTGGAAGACTAGCCGTTTGCTGCTTCTTATTGGTTATTGAGAAAACTGTTAGAATCTATTTAACAAATTTTTGAATTAAAAAAAATTGTCTAAATTTTGTAGCCTATGATAAGAGATATATATTTTAACTGACACACTGGGTAAAAACAAAAACATAGACCTAGTATTGCCCTTTTCATGACACTCATTACTTCTTTTAAAAGGGTTCCTTAAAATTGTAAAGCTTGTCTTCCAGTATTGACTGTACTTCCCTTCTTTACAACTACATCCTCATTGTCTGGCACTGTACCTACCAAATAATACGTATTCAATAAGTGTTGAATGAATGCTTTTTTAAATATCCACCATTACGGTTTACAAAAACAGACCTAAAATCAAAGGGCACCTTAAGGTAGAAAATAAAGAGATGAATTAAGATATACCTGGAAAAACAATATGAAAAAGAAATCTGGGATCACAATGTTACAATGACAAAGATATTTCAAAGTAAAAATAGTTAAGCTGGACAAAATGGGTTGTTATGTATTGATAAAAGATAACAATACACATTACTAACCATTAGGGAAATGCAAATCAAAACCACAATGAGTTATCACTTTACACCCATTAGGATAGCTGCTATCAAAACAAACAAAGACAAAAACAAAATAATACAGAAAACAAGTGTTGGTGAGGACTTGTTGAAATTGAATCCTTGTGAATTGCTGGTGACAATGTAAAATGGTGCAGCTGCTGTGGAAAATAGTATGGCGTGTCGACTTAAAAGAAATGCACAACGTGCAAGTTGTGAATCAAGTTTTATTTGGGGCGAAATGAGGACTATAGCCTGGGAGACAGCATTTCAGATAGCTCCGAGAAACTGCTCCAAAGAGGTAGTGGGGGAGGTCAGTATATTTGTGATTTTGGTGAAGGGGGAGTACATGCAATCAAGCACATATTTTTTTGCAGAAGGTTTCTGCTAGTCAGGAGGAGCAGTCATCACCATGAAGGTGTTTAGTGCTTTCCTAGATATGAGGAGATGCAAGAATTGGACTCATAAAATTGTCTCCTGAAAATATCTGACTATCTGAAGACCTGTTCTGCCAGTTTTTCCCAGAGCACAGAGTGCCTCATTTCTGCTCTCCACCCTGAATTCTTTTCAGGGGGTGTTGAAAGTCAGCAGCTGCAGCAGCACATCTACCTTGTAGAGGTAGATGGCAAGTGCCAATGGCAAGTGCCAATTTGTAGTTGACAGGCGGTTCCTCAAAAAATTAAAAATAGAATTACCATATAATCCAGCAATTCCACTTCTAGGTATATTCCCCAAAGAATTGAAAGCAAGGACTCAAGCAGGTATTTGTACACTAATGTTCACGGCAACATTATTCACAATAGTCAGAAGGTAGAAACAACTGAGGCGTCAATGAATGGATGAATGGATAAACAAAACGTGGTCTATCCATACAATGAAGTATTATTCAGCCATAAAATGAAGGAAAATCCAATACATGCTACAACATGGATGAATCTTGAAGACATGCAAAGTAAAATAAGACACAAAAGGACAAAAATTGTATGATTCCACCTATATGAGGTATCTAGAAGAGTCAGATTCATAGAAGGAAAGTAGAATAGTGGTTACCAACGGTTGAAGGAAGAGGGAAATGAGGATTTATTGTTTAATGGGTACAGAGTTTCATTTTGGGATAATGAAAATTTTCTGGAGGTGACTACTGGTGATGATTGCACAACAATGTAAATATGCTTAATGCTATTAAGCTATACACTTAAAAATGATTAAAATGGTAAATTTTATGTTATATGTATTTTACCACAATAAAATAATAATATAAAATAAAATAATAATTATGAACCATTATTGGCAAGACAGCATTGAGATTTACAAAGTAAAAACAAGGTGGCAGACTGAATACACATAATTACCTCCTTTATTCTCTTCATATTCTTTAAAATAACAAAAACACATGTATAATTTGAAAAGTAATAAAAACCATACAACTTTAGAAAAATACCACCAGAACACCAGAAATTGATAATCTTGGAAGGCATGCAGCAGATATGTGCCCTGAGAGCCAAAGGCCATCTAACAGAGCCATATGTCTCCTTGCATGGCCCTGCAATAAACCTTTTTCTGCTCCAAACTCCGACTTTTCCGTTTGTTTGGCACACAAACTTGTGTTGGGTAACAAAAGTATTTACACAGATTATAGTTCCTAGAATAGCTCTGATGGAATTAATTATGACTATAATTCATTACAAAATCAAAGAAAGTAAAATTTGTATGGATTACAAGAAAATGAAGTAAGTAAATTAATCAGTAAAATATCTGAGTCAAAATTAGTGTTGAGGCATATTGTGAGGGTAATTAATCATGAGATTAAAAACCAAAAAGATTACAAAAGAGAGTGGCAAAGAGAATATGGTAGCAGGTTAGTGTTCTTCATTATTCAGGCGAATGACATAATTTGAGAAATAAGTTTTTAAAATCTTTAAATGTGTATGTTAAATATTCGATAGAACCCACTAGGCAAATCAATATATGAATATCTAACCAGCCACTGAGTAATCTTTTTTTTTTTTGGAGGTTCAAATCTTACTTATTTATTTATTTTTATAATTTTTATTGGAGTATAGTTGATTTACAATGTTGTGTTGTTACAGGTGTACAACAAAGTGAATCAGCTATACACATACATATATCCACTCTTTTTTAGATTCTTTTCCCATATAGGTCATTACAGAGTACTGATTAGGGTTACCTGTGCTATACAATAGGTCTTTATTAGTTATCTATTTTATAAATAGTAGTGTGTATATGTCAATCCCAATCTCCCAATTTATCCATCCTTCCCTTCCCCCCGGTAACCATAAGTTCTTGTTTTGTTTTGTTTTTGTTTTTTTTGTTTTTGTTTTTAAAAAGAATTGTTTATTTACTGGACCTGGGGCACATTAGATACACAACCAATTTTAAATTTACATCTTTTAACTCAATTTTGAAGTGTTTTCACACACACACGCACACAAATTGGCATGCAACAGTTGTCCTAAGGTAAAACACAGTCACCTTAAACTGTTGCAAGTATTTTCACCCAAGGTTGAAAAATTGTTTATCCTGAACATGAAAACCTGTAACAAATTTAAATTAATTATATAAAACTCATTACTTGTAGTTTTCCCCTTGCAAAGATCCAAAAAAAAAAATGTACAAGTAACTAATATACATCAGTCACAACATAATCCTGGATCATCCCCACACCAAAACTAGATGCTCCTTTAATTTTAACCCATCATCAGAGGCCAAGAGAAAGTCATTTTGGTTTATACAAAACAAAATTCACATGTGCCAAAAAAGAAAGACCCAAGAAAAACAAAAACAAACACCCTAGTACTGACAATCATGTTCAGTACGCTAATTAAACAGTGGCCAAAATGCCACTGATCAAAAATAAAATAGTGCCTGTATATCACTGCAAAGAAATCCAAGAGGCTTTTAACCCTTTGGCATCAGAAATCCAGATTTTTCCAATTATGTGAACGCATACCTCCTCTGCGCTAAGAGTAGAGAAAGTGGATGTGCCACACAGAAAGAAAAAGAACCACCGTTCACTGCAACACCCAGAGAACTGGGTTTAATAGAGACTTCTTACAAGGTTAGGCAGAAACCCAAAACTGGTTATTAGCTGCTTGTGTCAACAATTTTAAGTGGAGGTGATTGAGTTCTAAGGTTCAAAGTAAAACTTTAAAGGGGAAAAAGGTTATTGGTTTAAGTCTTATCTTCAAAGCAAAAACAAGATAGACAAAGTATAAAAGTACCAACCTGGTAGCATACTCTAGTCACAGAGCTCTGCCATTAGGCTGGATAGAAAATGTCAAGATTCAGATTGTTCTTTCTGATAAGGACTCAACAAAATGAATCTTTAATGACTTGAACTGCAGGATAAGGGATCCCAAGAATGAAGTCATTTTTAGTAAAGTACTATCAGTAAAGTACAATCCTGAACAAACTGCATTTTATTATAAAAACAAAGGAAAGAAGATATACTAAGGACTATGCACCTGTATTCCACTTACAGTGCTTGAGTTCTGGAAGGACCTGTATAATGGAGGAAGAATTCAAATATGAAATCATGCTAATCACATGTCAAATTTCACTATAACTTTCCTAAAAAATGTTTCTCCCCAATATCTATTAATCACAAAGAAACATAAGCTGTGAATGTACAGTTTAGAAAATAAAAACATAGAAACTAATGACATTATTACAACCAAGATGTTCGGTAAACAGTGAATTATGAGTTTGGGATCATCAGGAAAAGCCTTTTTAAACAACCCTCCTGACTTCAAAGAAATCTCTTCAGGAGTGGAAGGACTTGCTCTCACTCCCTCTTGTGAGAGCACCAGAATCACAACTGGCTGCTGGACAATCATCGACAGGTGGACACTGGAGCTCACCAGGGAAGATTCCCCACATCCAAAGACAGAGGAGAGGCCGCAGTGGGATGGTGAGAGGAGCGCAATCACAGTAGGGTCGAGTCCCATAACTGCTGGGTGAGTGACTCACAGACTGGAGAGCACCTGTACCACAGAAGTCCACCCACTGGAGTGAAGGTTCTGAGCGCCACATCAGGCTTCCCAACCTGGGGGTGCAGCAATGGGAGGAGGAATTCCTAAAGAATCAGACTTTGAAGCCTGTTGGGATTTGATTGCAGGACTTCGACGGGACTGGGGGAGGCAGGGACTCCACAACGCTATGAGACTAGAAATGAATTACAGGGAAAAAAACGTAAAAGACACCAACACATGGAGGCTAAACTATACGTTACTAAATGACCAAGAGATCACTGAAGAAATAAAGAGGAAATCAAAAAATACCTAGAGACAAATGACAATGAAAACACAATAATCCAAAACCTATAGGATGCAGCAAGCAGTTCTAAGAGGGAAGTTTATAGCTATACAAGCCTACCTCAAGAAACAAGAAAAATCGCAAATAAACAATCTAACCTTACACCTAAAGGAAGTAGAGAAAGAGGAACAAACAAAACCCAAAGTTAGTAGAAGGAAAGAAATCATAAAGATCTGAGCAGAAATAAATGAAATAAAAACAAAGAAAACAATAGCAAAGATCAATAAAACTAAAAGCTCATTCATTGAGAAGATAAACAAAATTGATAAACCATTAGCCAGACTCATCAACAAAAAGAGGGAGAGGACTCAAATCAATAAAATTAGAAATGAAAAAGAAGTTACAACAGACACCACAGAAATACAAAGCATCCTAAGAGACTACTACAAGCAACTCTATGCCAATAAAATGGACAACCTGGAAGAAATGGACAAATTCTTAGAAAGGTATAACCTTCCCAGACTGAACCAGGAAGAAATAGAAAATATGAACAGACAAATCACAAGTAATGAAATTGAAACTGTGATTAAAAATCTTCCAACAAACAGAAGTCCAGGATCAGATGGCTTCACAGGTGAATTCTATCAAACATTTAGAGACGAGCTAACACCCATCCTTCTCAAACTCTTCCAAAAAATTGCAGAGGAAGGAACATTCCCAAACTCATTCTATGAGGCCACCATCACCCTGATACCAAAACCAGACAAAGATACTACAAGAAAAGAAACTTACAGACCAATATCACTGATGAATATAGATGCAAAAATCCTCAACAAAATACTAGCAAACAGAATCCAACAACACATTAAAAGGATCATACACCATGATTAAGTGGGATTTATCCCAGGGATGCAAGGATTCTTCAATATATGCAAATCAATCAATGTGATACACCATATTAATAAATAGAAGAAGAAAAACCATATGATCATCTCAATAGATTCAGGAAAAGCTTTTGACCAAAGTCAACACCCATTTATGATAAAAACTCTCCAGAAAGTGGGCAGAGAGGGAACCTACCTCAACATAATAAAGGCCATATATGACAAACCCACAGCAAACATCATTCTCAATGGTGAAAAACTGAAAGAATTTCCTCTAAGATCAGGAACAAGACAAGGATGTCCACTCTCACCACTATTATTCCACATAGTTTTGGAAGTCCTAGCCATGGCAGTCAGAGAAGAAAAAGAAATAAAAGGAATACAAATTGGAAAAGAAGAACTAAAACTGTCACTGTTTGCAAATGACATGATACTATACATAGAGAATCCTAAAGATGCCACCAGAAAACTACTAGAGCTAATCAATGAATTTCATAAAGTTGCAGGATACAAAATTAATGCACAGAAATCTCTTGAATTCCGATACACTAATGATGAACAATCTGAAAGAGAAATTAAGGAAACACTCCCATTTACCATTGCAACAAAAAGAATAAAATACCTAGGAATCAACCTACCTAGGGAGACAAAAGACCTGTATGCAGAAAACTATAAGACACTGATGAAAGAAATTAAAGATGATACCAACAGATGGAGAGATATACCACGTTCTTGGATTGGAAGAATCAATATTGTGAAAATGAGTATACTACCCAAAGTAATCTACAGATTCAATGCAATCCGTATCAAATTACCAATGGCATTTTTTACAGAACTAGAACAAAAAATCTTAAAATTTGTATGGAGACACAAAAGACCCTGAATAGCCAAAGCAGTCTTGAGGGAAATAAACGGAGCTGGAGGAATCAGACTCCCTGACTTCAGACTATGCTACAAAGCTACAGGAATCAAGAGAGTATGGTACTGGCACAAAAACAGAAACATAGATCAATGGAACAAGATAGAAAGCCCAGAGATAAACCCACGCACCTATGGTCAACTAATCTATGACAAAGGAGGCAAGGATAGACAATGGAGAAAAGACAGTCTCTTCAATAAGTAGTGCTGGGAAAACTGGACAGCTACTTATAAAAGAATGAAATTAGAACACTCCCTAACACCATACACAAAAATAAACTCAAAATGGATTAGAGACCTAAATGTAAGACCGGACACTATAAAACTCTTAGAGGAAAACATAGGAAGAACACTCTTTGACATAAATCACAGCAAGATCTTTTTTGATCCACTTCCTAGAGTAAGCGAAATAAAAACAAAAATAAACAAATGGGACCTAATGAAACTTCAAAGCTTTTGCACAACAAAGGAAACCACAAACAAGACGAAAAGACAACCCTCAGAATGGGAGAAAATATTTGCAAACAAATCAATGGAGAAAGGATTAATCTCCAAAATATATAAACAGCTCATGCAGTTCAATATTAACAAAACAAACAACCCAATCCAAAAATGGGCAGAAGACCTAAATAGACATTTCTCCAAAGAAGACATACAGATAGCCAAGAAGCACATGAAAAGCTGCTCAACATCACGAATTATTAGAGAAATGCAAATCAAAACTACAATGAGGTATCACCTCACACCAGTTAGAATGGGCATCATCAGAAAATCTACAAACAATAAATGTTGGAGAGGGTGTGGAGGAAAGGGAACCCTCTTGCACTGTTGGTGGGAATGTAAATTGATACAGCCACTATGGAGAACAATATGGAGGTTCCTTAAAAAACTAAAAATAGAATTACCGTAAGATCCAGCACTCCCACTACTGGGCATATACCCAGAGAAAACCATAATTCAAAAAGACACATGCACCCCAATGTTCATTGCAGCACTATTTACAATAGCCAGGTCATGGAAACAACCTAAATGCCCATCGACAGACGAATGGATAAAGAAGTTGTGGTACATATATACAATGGAATATTACTCAGCCATAAATAGGAACAAAATTGGGTCATTTGTTGAGATGTGGATGGATCTAGAGACTGTCATACAGAGTGAAGTAAGTCAGAAAGAGAAAAACAAATATCATATATTAACACATGTATGTGGAACCTAGAAAAATGGTACAGATGAACTGGTTTGCAGGGCAGAAATTGAGACACAGATGTAGAGAACAAACGTATGGACACTAAGGGGGGAAAGCCGCGGTGGGGTGGGGATGGTGGTGTGCTGAATTGGGCGATTGGGATTGACATGTATACACTGATGTTTATAAAACTGATGACTAATAAGAACCTGCTGTATAAAAAAATAAATTAATTAAAATGCAAAAATTAAAAAAATATATTAGGACACACAAACTAGCAATACATAAAAATGGTAATAATATATGATAACCATGTTGGGCTTTTCCAGAATACAGATTATTTTAACTCTAAAAATAATGTGATTCACCACATTAACAGATTAAAGAAGAAAACACACACACACACACAAAATCTCTTCAGGTAGTAGATCTGTCCCAATGTCATGGCAATTAGAACAAGAGCTTCAAAGAAGGATCAAAGGACCACTCTGCTGTTTGTGCTGTCATTGATTGCTCTGTGTATTCTCTCCTGAACTTCCATGTATTCCTGTTCATGCTTTACAGCTGTCATCGCCACTGTGAGTTCATTAATCATTTCTTCTAGCTTGTTCTGGTGAGCTTCTGTTTCCATGTCTTGTCCTTTGGGGGCCTCCTCAATATGAATGGTGAACATCACTATTTTTGGAGTCATGTTGGACATCCTTTTGCTAAAACAAAACTTACATGTTCCATCCATGTGAGCAGCAAATGTGTATTTCCCACTGGACTCCCAGTCTCCTTTATAAATTCCTTTATTATCAGGCCCTGTACTCTCCACGTCGATGTCCAGGAAGACGCCCTCAGCCACCTCTAAGATGAGACCCATCTTGGTGCCCGAGGTGACCTGCTTGAAGAAGCACTCCTCTGCATGTGTGTCAGTGCTGACGAAGTAGTCTGAGGCCATGGCCAGGATGGCGGCCAGGAACACCAGCAGCTCAGCAAGCGTCACCATGGTGGGGCTGGGGCCGAAACCAGGACCAGGACTGCGACCTCCAGAGCCACTGTCGCCGTCGCCACTGGGGTCGTCTCAGCCGCCGCCACCTCAGCCCATAAGTTTGTTTTCTACATCTGTGACTCTATTTCTGTTTGTAAATAAATTCATTTGTACCATTTTTTTTTTAGATTCCACATATAGGCAATATCATATGATATTTGTCTTTGTCTGTCTGACTCACTTCACTCAGTATGACAATCTCTAGGTCCATCCATGTTGCAGCAAATGGCATTATTTCATTCCTTTTATTTTTTTATGGCTTAGTCATATATCGCATTTTCTTTATCCATTCATCTGTCGATGGACATTTAGGTTGCTTCCATGTCTTGGCTATCGTAAATAGTACTGCAATGAACATTGGGGTGCATGTATCTTATTTTATATTTTTAAAATTAATTTTTGTTGGAGTATAGTTGCTTTAGCATGTATCTTTTCAAAGTAGCATGTGTACTTTTCAAGTATATTCTCCAGATATATGCCCAGGAGTGGGATTGCTGGATCATATGGTAGCTCTATTTTTAGTTATTAAGGAACCTCCATACTGTTCTCCATAATGTTTGTCCCAATTTACATTACAACCAACAGCGTAGGAGGGTTCCCTTTTCCCCGCACCCTCTTCAGCACTTACTGTTTGTAGATTTTTTGATGATGGCTATTCTCACCGGTGTGAGGTGATACCTCTTTGTAGTTTTGATTTGAATTTCTCGAATGATTAGTGATGTTGAGCATCTTTTCATGTGCTTTTTGGCCATCTGTATGTCTTCTTTGGAGAAATGTCCATCTAGATTGTCTGCCCATTTTTTGATTGGGTCTTTTTTTTTTTTTTATATTGAGCTGCATGAGGTGCTTTGTATATTTTGGAGATTAATCCCTTGTCTGTCACTTCATTAGCAAATGTTTTCTCCCATTCTATGGGTTGTCTTTTCTTTTTGTTTATGGGTTCCTTTGCTGTGAAAAAGCTTTTAAGTTTCATTAGGTCCCATTTGTTTATTTTTGTTTTTATTTTCTATACTGTAGGAGGTGGATCAAAAAAGATATTCCTGCAATTTATGTCAGAGAATGTTCTGCCTATGTTTTCCCCTAAGAGTTTTATAGTATCTGGCCTTACATTTAGGTCTTTAATACATTTTGAGTTTATTTTTGTGTATGGTGTTAGGGAGTGTTCTAATTTCATTCTTTTACATGTAGCTGTTCAGTTTTCCCAGCACTACTTATTAAAGAGGCTGTCTTTTCTCCATTGTATATTCTTGCCTCCTTTGTCATAGATTAGTTGACCATAGGTGCATGGGTTTATCTCTGGAGTTTCTATAGTGTTCCATTAATCTATATTTCTGTTTCTGTGCCAGTAACAAACTGTTTTGATTACTGTAGATTTGTAGTATAGTCTGAAGTCAGGGAGCCTGATTCCTTCAGCTCCGTTTTTCTTTCTCAAGTTTGAATGGGCTATTCGGGGTCTTTTGTGTTTCCATATAAATTGTAAAATTTTTGTTCTAATTCTGTGAAAAAAGTCATTGGTAATTTGATAGAGATTGCATTGAATCTGTAGAGTGCTTTGGATAAGATAGTTATTTTGACAATATTGATTCTTCCCATCCAAGAACATGGTGTATCTCTCCATCTATTTGTGTCATCTTTCATTTCTTTTATCAGTGTCTCAGAGCTTTCAGAGTACAGGTTTTTTGCCTCCTTAGGTAGGTTTACTCCTAGCTATTTTATTCTTTTTGATGTGATGGTAAATGGGATTGTTTCCTTAATTTCTATTTCTGATCTTTTGTTGTCAGTGTATAGAAATGCAGCAGATTTCTGTGTATTAATTTTGTATCCTGCAACTTTACCAAATTCATTGATGAGCTCTAGTAGTTTTCTGGTAGTGTCTGTAGGATTTTCTATGTATAGTATCATGTCATCTGCAAACAGTGATAGTTTTACTTCTTCTTTTCCAGCTTGGACTCCTTTTATTTCTTTTTCTTTTCTGATTGCTGTGGCTAGAACCTCCAAAACTATGTTGAATAAAAGTGGTGAGAGTGGACATCTTTGTCTTATTCCTGATCTTAGAGGAAATGGTTTCAGTTTTCACCACTGAGAATGATGTGAGCTGTGAGTTTGTTGTATGTGGCCTTTATTATGTTGAGGTATATTCCCTCTGTGCCAGCTTTCTGGATAGTTTTTATCATAAATGGGTTTTGAATTTTGTCAAAAGCTTTTTCTGCACCTATTGAAATGATCATATGGTTTTTATTCTTTGTTAATGTGGTGTATCTCATTGATTGATTTGCCTATATTGAAGAATACTTGCATCCCTGAGATAAATCCCACTTGATCATGGTATATGATCCTTTTAATTTGTTGTTGGATTCAGGTTGCCTGTATTTTTTTGAGGATTTTTGCATTTATGTTCATCAGTGATGTTGGCCTGTAATTTTCTTCTTTTGTGGTATCTTTGTCTGGTTTTGGTATCTGGGTGGTTTCTCAAGCTCATAGAATGAGCTTGGGAGTATTCCTTCCTCTGAAATTTTTTGGAGTATCAGGAGGATAGGTATTAACTCTTCTCTAAATGTTTGAGAGAATTCACCTGTGAAGCAATCTGGTCCTGGACTTTTGTTTGTTGGAAGTTTTAAAGTCACAGTTTTGATTTTAGTACATGTGATTTGTCAGTTCATATTTTCTGTTTCTTTTTGGTTCAATCTTGGAAGCTTGTACCTTTCTAAGAATTTGTCCATTTCTTCTAGGTTGTCCATTTTATTGGTGTATAGTTGCTTGTAGTAGTCTCTTATAATCCTTGTATTTCTATGGTGTCAGTTGTAACTTCTCCTTTTTCATTTCTAATTTTATTGATTTGAGCTCTCTTCCTTTATTTCCTTATGAGTCTAGCTAAAGGTTTATCAATTTTGTTTATCTTTTCAAAGAACCAGCTTGTAGTTTCATTGATCTTTTCTATTGTTTTCTCCATCTCTATTTCATCTATTTATGCTTTGATTTTTATGATTTCTTTCCTTCTACTAACTTTAGATTTTGTTTGCTCTTCTTTCTCTAGTTACATTAGGTATAAGGTTAGGCTGTTTATTTGGGATTTTTCTTGTTTCCTGAGGTAAGATTGTATTTCTATAAACGCCCATCTTAGAACTGCTTTTGCTGTGCCCCATAGGTTTTGGATTGTCGTGTTTTCATTTTCAATTGCCTCTAGGTATTTTTTGATTTCCTCTTTGATTTCTTCAGTGATCCATTGATTGTTTAGTAGCATATTGTTTAGCCTCCATGTGTTTGTGTTTTTTAACAGTTTTTTCTTATAATTTATTTCTCATCTCATAGCATTTTGGTTGGAAAAGATGCTTTATAAGATTTCAATTTTCTTAAATTTACTGAGGCTTGCTTTGTGGCCCAAGATGTGAACTATCCTGGAGAATATTCCATGTGCACTTGAGAAGAATGTGTATTCTGCTGCTTTCAGATGGATGCTCTATAAATAGCAATTAAGTCCATCTGGTCTAATGTGTTATTTAAGGCTTGTGTTTCCTTACTGATTTTCTGTCTGGATGATCTGTCCATTGGTGTAAGTGGGGTGTTAAAGTTCCCTGCTATTATTGTGTTGCTGTCCATTTCCCCGTTTATGGCTGTTAGCATTTGCCTTATATATTGAGGTACTCCTATGTTGGGTGCAAATATATTTACAATTGTTATATTTTCTTCTTGGATTGATCCAATCATCTTTATGTAGTGTCCTTCCTTGTCTCTTGTAACAGTCTCTATTTTAAAGTCTATTTTTTTCTGATATGAGTATTGCTACTCCAGCTTTCTTTTGATTTTCATTTGCAAGGAATATCTTTTTCTATCCCCTCACTTTCAGTCTGTATGTGTTCCTAGGTCTGAAGTGGGTCTCTTGTAGATAGCATATATATGGGTCTTGTTTTTGTATCCATTCAGCCAATCTATGTCTTTTGGTTAGAGCATTTAATCCATTTATATTTAAGGTAATTATCAGTATGTATGTTCCTATTGCCATTTTCTCAATTGTTTTGGATTTTTTTTTTGTTGGTCTTCTTTTGTTCTCTTCTCTTGTGATTTGATGACCATCTTTAGTGTTGTGTTTGGGTTGCTTTTTCTTTTTGTTTGGGTATCTATTGTTGTTTTTTGGTTTGCAGTTCCCATGAAGTTTTGATATAGCAGTCTGTATATGTACAAGGCTGTTTTGAGTTGCTGGTCTCTTAATTTCAAATGCATTTCCCATTTCCTGCATTTGTACTCTCCTCTTTACATGGTTGCTTGTTTTGATGTCATATATGTGTATGATAATCCCCTACTATTACTTTATGTTTGCCTTTACTCATGAGCTTTCCCATTTGTGATTTTCTTTTTTCTAGTTGTGGCCTCCTTTTTTTCCCTCTTGCTTAGAGAAGTTCTTTTAGCATTTGTTGTAAGGCTGGTTTGGTGGTGCTGAATTCTCTTAGCTTTTGCTTGTTTGTAAAGCTTTTGATTTCTCCTTCAAATCTGAATGAGAACCTTGCTGGGTAGAGTATTCTTGGTTGTAGGTTTTTCACTTTCATCACTTTAAATATATCATGCCACTCCCTTCCGGCCTGTAGTTTCTGCTGAAAAATCAGCCAATAACTTTATGGGGATTCCCTTGTATGTTGCTTTTCCTTTGTTGCTTTTAATAATTTTTCTTTGTATTTAATTTTTGTAAGTTTGATTAATATGTGTCTCAGTGTGTTCCTCCTTGGGTTTATCCTGTATGAGACTCTCTGTGCTTCCTGGACTTGGGTGACCGTTTCCTCTCCCATGTTAGGGAATTTTTTGGCTATAATCTCTTCAAATATTTTCTCAGGCCCTTTTCCTTTCTCTTCTTCTCCTGGGACCCCTATAAGTTCAAGTTCCCTTGTTTCTCCTGGAATTTACCTCTACATTTCCAAATTAAATAAAACAAAAGCAAAAGCAAACATGTTGCTATTTTTCTACTTTAAGATATTAAATATTGACAATGTTTTATCCATGGTTTCATTTGTTTATTTTTTTTTAATTTAGGAAATATTTGGTACAATGGTTAGGAAGTATAACTTGGTCTCCTTCTTTTTAGAATGCAGAAAGTACTAGTAACTACCTATTGACTTGTGAGGATTAAATGAGCTAAATTACAAAAAGCACTTAGAGCAGTGACAAATGTAACCACTATACAAGTATTAGACATTATTATACTATTATTGTCATTATTTTTTTATCTCCATTCTCAATCCAATCCTCAACACTCCCTCCACCCCACCCCACCCACCACCAGTGGTAACCATTCTCCTGGATTCATGTTGGTGTGTTTAACGTTGTCCCAGAAGTCCCTGAGACTGTCCTCATTTCTTTTCATTCTTTTTTCTTTTTTCTGTTCTGTGGCAGTGGTTTCCACTGCTCTTTCTTCCATGTCACTTATATGTTCTGCCTCAGTTATTCTGCTGTTGATTCCTTCTAGTGCATTCTTCATTTCAGTTATTGTATTGTTCATCTCTGTTTGTTTTTTCTTTAAATCTTCTATGTATTTGTTAAGCATTTCTTGTATCTTCTTAGTCTGTGCCTACATTCTTTATCTGAGATTTTGAATCGTCTTTACTATCATTATTCTGAATTCTTTTTCAGGTAGATTGCCTATCTCCTCTTCATTTAGTTGTTCTTGTGGTTTTTTTCTTGTTCCACTGTCTGCAACATATTTCTCCGTTGTCTCATTTTGTCTAACTTTCTGTGTTTGTGGTTTCCTTTCCACAGGCTGCAGGATTGTAGTTCTTCTTGCTTCTTGTGTCTGCCCCCTGGTGGGTGAGGTTGGTCCAGAGGCTTGTTTAGGCATCCTGGTGGGAGGTACTGGTGCCTGCCCTCTGGTGGGTGGAGCTGGGTCTTTCCCCTCTGGTGAGCGGGACCATGTCAAGGAGTGTGTTTTGAGGTGGCTTTGAGCTCAGCACGACTTTAGGCAGCCTGTCTGTTGCTGGGTGGGGCTGTGTTCCTATCTTATTGGTTGTATGGCCTGAGGCATTCCAGCACTTGGAGTCTGCAGGTTGTAGGGTGGGGCCAGGTCTTGGTGCTGAATTGGAGACTCCAGGAGAGCTCAGGCTGATCAGTATTCCTGGGGGCCTCTACTACTAGTGTACTTGCCCCCACAGTGAGCTACAGCTGACCCTTGCCTCCCTGGGCGACCCTCCAAAACCCCTAGGTAGGTCTAGCCCAGGTTCTTATGGAGGTACAGCTTTGTGCTGTGTCCCAGTGCACATGAGACCTTGTGTATGCCCTCCAAGAGTGGAGTCTTTGTTTCCCCCAGCCCTGTGGGGCTCCTACACTAAAGCCCCACTGACCATCAAGGCTAAATACTCTGGGGGCTCTTCCCCCCAATGCCAGACCATCAGACACTCTCGGAGGGCTATTTTTATGTGAGAATGTCCCTGTGTAGCCTGTGTGGGTTTAATATTTTTTGGTGCAAGGGCTGTTTTTAGTATAGAAGTCTGCTACCTCTTTCCTCAGTTTATGCTGCCATTATCCCCTTGATAGAAGGTGCGACTGATGTTGTGGTGACCAGAGCCTGCACTGGATATTGAGCAGGGCCTCCCTTTTGCTCTGTGGTTGTCACTGCCCTGTCAGGGGCTGGGTCTGTTCCCTAGTTGTTGGAGTAGAGGTCCCCAGATCTGTTTCATAGCTGTGTTTCTGATCAGCAGTATGAGGTAGGTGGGATTGAAGCACTCCCACTGGGAGAGAAGACACCTGAGTATTCCTCCTCTGGAGATGTTCACCTGTGGATGTGCTCTGTTGTGTCACCTTTCACCTGTTGTGTGAACTCTGATTACACTGTTGTTAGCACTGCTCTCGGCCCCATCTTAGCTGTGAGTATGCCAGCAATTGGTCCTGGTGTCTCTCAGGTGTTGTTTTCAGCAGACCACCAGTAGAGACCCACTGAAGTCAGGTCCCTGGATTGCAGTAATCATGGATCTAGACCTGCTCTGGGTGAGTGGGGGCAACTCAGACTCTAGCCTGGCCCAACCCTTGCATGTACATGCCCACAAAGTCCATAGCTGCTAAAGCTAGACCTGTCTTGGCTGTGGGAGCACTCATTGTCTGTTCAGATGTTCTGCAGGCGCTGAGTTTACAAAGTCGGTAGCAGGGGTGTAAATCTGCAATTTGCACAGCCGTGAGAGATTTCAGCTCTTCTTCCTTAGTTGCATGGCCCCTGAGGTTCAGCTGTGGTTTCAGCCCCACCTCAGCATGTGGGCCACCCACAGACATCTACTCCCAAGGATTCCCTGGAGCACAAAAGCCCACCCTAGGGGGGACGGGGTGCGGAGGAGGAGGCAGCAGCCAGGGCCATGAGAGCCTGCCCTGGTGGGAGCCCTTTCTAGTGCCCAGGGAGGCAGGGGCCAGTGCATGGAGATAGAGGCTGCAATGGCAGCCCTGCCCTTTGCACATCATTCAGCAATGGCACTTCACTTCTATGAGAGTCTGGACTTCCTCCACGAGCATTCCTGGTTGCAGAGCTCCTCACTCCTGTCCCCTCAATCTACCTCTGTACAGCCAACAGCAGCCCTCTCCCTGGGTCTGCTCTCCAATCCCTGTGTTCCATCACCCAGACCCCGTCCACACCAGCAGACACATGTCTCAGACTGGGGCACACATGGCTGTGGCACAGACCATCTGTGTAGGTCTCACTCTGTCCTGCCTGCCACAGATTGGTTGCTGCGCTCTCCTCCGAGCCCCAGAAGCCCCTCTTCTGTTCTAGCTGATCTCCCTGCTGCTGAGGGGGCTTCCCCAGATGCAGGAACCTCTCCTCTCCTTCAGCCCCTTCCCAGGGGTTGAGGTTCCGTCCTGCTTCCTCTCGTCTTCCTTTTCCCTTCTTCTTTTTTTCATCCTACCCAGTTACACGGGGATCTTTCTTGTCCTTTTAGGTGTCTAAGTTCCTCTGCTAGTATTCAGCAGGTGCTCTGTATTTTTCCACATGTATTCTTTTTTTTTTAAAGATTTAATTTTATTTTTATTTTTTTGGCTGCGTTGGGTCTTTGTTGCTGCGTGCAGACTTTCTCTAGTATGGCAAGTGGGGGCTACTCTTCGTTGTGGTGTGCAGGCTTCTCATTACGGTGGCTTCTCTTGTTGCGAAGCATTGGCTCTAGGCGCGCAGGCTTCAGTAGTTGCAGCACGAGGGCTCATTAGTTGTGGCACACGGGCTCTAGAGCTCAGGCTCAGTAGTTGTGGCACACGGGCTTAGTTGCTCTGCGGCATGTGGGATCTTCCCAGACCAGGGATTGAACCTGTGTCCCCCACATTGGCAGGTGGATTCTTATCCACTGAGCCACCAGAGAAGTCCCTGTGGATGTATTCTTGATGCATATGTGAGGAGAGGTGAACTCCCCATCCTCCTACTCCTCCACTATCTTGACTCCTCTGAGTAATCTTAAACTACATTCAACATTCTTTTTTAATATAAATTACTTTATTTATTATAGTAATTATATCTTTACAATCAAAGTTGTCTTATCACTATGTTCTGTTAACATGAAATTAAATGGTAGTTATAAGCAAATTTGGTTGCCTAGGAAACAATAATTGTATATTCAGTTTAACAGAAATAAAAGAATTCGTGTCTGAAAATGCAAGATTGTTTGTTACATAGCCTTTGGCCTTGCAATTACAGTATAAAAAAGTTCAATTTCAAAGTGACAATTACTTGTGCTATTTGAGCTTTAAGGGTTGGAATGTTAAGTACAACATCAGCTCCTTAAAGAAAAAGAAAAGTGATCTATGTCTCCCCTGCAAGAGAGTATTTAGATTTACAATTAACATGAAAATCTTGTATCAGACTTCAGTGGGAGATTCTTCAGCATACCTTATCTAGCATATTCATAGTCCTATACATGGTACATATCTTGCCAACCTCACTTTCCCACATATGGGAGTACAGGTTCCCACGTACACATGGTGATAGAAAATAGAATACACTAAGTTAGCACTCTAAATTTCAGTTCTAAGTCTCCTTGTTGATACTAGTACGTACGTATGCAGGCCGTAATAAGATAGACTTGGACCTGGGACCCTTTACCAGAGTGCTTGCACTTGCACCTGGACAAAGGTCTCCTCCAGCAACAAAATACAAAGAAACTAAATGGGACTAAAAATAACAACACTCATGTGCAATTGGGGCAATTATGAACAATAAACTATAAAAAGGGCACAAACTAACAGCCACTTCTGAGGTTCCCTGAGCAAAAGCAGGATACTGTGCATGATCCCCGCACACAACACCACCAAATGGGTGGGCAGACCACCTAAGCCACCCCTCTGGCTGGACCCACTGGTCTGCCCCACCCTCACTCCATTTAAGGAACCAACTTGCTCCTGCTACCCCTTGGGGGGTGAGCAAGGGAATCTGTTACTTGTTTTTGCTCCCTCATGTCCCACCAGTCCCAATAAAGCCTTGCCTGAATTTCTCATCTGGCCTCATAAATTTCTATTGATTAAAGAGTTCAACAACCCAGGCTGGTATCAGTAATACTACTCCACGAGATGCAGACAGCAAAAAATACATTCCAGGATTTTGGAGGTAGTTGAGGGGAAACAAAAGCACTGATGAGCTAGAATCAATAAGGATGTTAAGCTGCCAACCACTAAAGTGTTAATTTGTTCCTTGGCTGAGGTTTCTCGGCAGAGGCCTGTAGTCCAAGCCACTGGTGCTTTGGGTCCTGGTAGAAAAGTTCTCCTTTAGGGTGTTGCCTCACTCTCCCCAAGCCCACTCAAAGCCTAGTCAGCATTACCTCCCAAGGTCTCAGGTCCATGCCTCCAAACGCAGAAACCTTGGGTGGGCTGGGATGTCCCAGGGCAGTGGGTGGGCACTCAGAACTGGGGCTCCCTAAAGCCCAGCTCTTCTCCCCACCTGGAGCAGCTAGGCAGCCCTGGTGCCACACCCCCACCCAGATTCTGTGCAGAGGCTCAGGGCCCAGGCAAGACTTGTGGGGAAGGTGGAGACCTCCAGGGCCGGCTCTCAATTATCTTATTGAGATTTTTTAAAATGTTACTTCAAAGAACTTAAGTGGAAAAGGCTTTTGTCTAACATGTGAACGGGGAAATATCAGAAATCAAAGTTTGGTTCTCAAAAAAAGGTTTTTCCTGTCTCTATCTACTGTAAAGGCCTAGAAAGAATGACAATCCAATAGCAATAACAAATTATGGTCTCTAAGTAGCATTTAATAAAAAAAAGTTTCCATAGAGAAATGGCTGATTACAAATCCAAGATAGGGAGTTCACAAAATAAGTCCGATGCTTGGAAGCTGGAAAGCTATCCATGACTACTGGGTCATGTCAAAAGGACATAGGAACCAACTTGAAGAGTTTCTGTTGGACAAAGATGGAACAATTTGGGCATCAAAAAAGAATATTAACTGCAATGGATTGAAATGCATCTGATGCCAGAAAAATCTGTTTACTTGTGCTTCTGGCTAAGACAGAGTAAAAGGAGCTAGAGTTATCTTCCCACCTTAAACAACAGCAATAACAACAAACACAGATGAAATATATGAAATAATATTTTCTAGACACAAGACATCAGGTGACAAAGGACATTGGTTCCTGAGACACAAGAAACAAAGGAGAAGAGCCCTACAAAACTGTCCAAGCTTACTTCTTTGACAGAGTTTTCAGGTCAAGGCACAATAAAAGCATTTGCAAAACCCAACGTCCATTTCTGATTAAAAACACTCACCAAACTGGAAATAGAAAGGAGCTTCCTCATCTGCAATGTTAACAGTAGGTTTTACAGCTACCATCATGCTTGATGATAAAAGACAAAATGCTCTACAATCAGGAACAACACAGGGATGTCACTCTCATCACTTCTATTCGTCATTTTAGTGGAGGTTCTAGTCAGTGCAATAGGGCAAGAAAAAGAGAGAAAAGGCATCAAGATTGGTAAGGAAAAAGTAAAACTACCTTTATTTGCAACCAGCACATATTCTTTATAGGAAAATCTGATGGAATCTACAAAAAGGTTACTAGAACTAGAAAGTAAGCTTAGCAAGATTGCAGTATACCACTAGGTTGCAGTCAGCCACTGTAATTCGGAAAAGGCAAGGAAATGGATTCTAATCTAGAGTCAGCGAGAGTTCGGCTCAGTGAAACAAATTTTTTGGACTTCTGGCCTACAGAACTATGAGAACAAATTTATTTTTTTTTAAGTCACTGAATTTCAGCAGCAATACACCTATTACAATTATTTAAATAATTTTTAAAAAGATAATACAAAATGCTGGTGAAATGTGAGGCAACTAGAACTCTCATACTTTGGAAAGCAGTTTGTCATTTTCTTATAAAGTTGAACATACAGTTATCATATGACTCAGAAATCTCACTTCTAGGTTACTCAATAGAAATGAAAATATATGTCCATACAAAAATCTGTATGAAAATTTTACAGCAGCTTTATTCATAATAACCCGTAATTGGAAACATAAATGTCCAGCCACTGATAAATGAATAAACAAACTTTGGTACACATTTTTCTTAAAAAAACCCACTACCGTTACATGCAATAATGTACATGAATCTCAAAAGCATTATGCTAAGTGAAATAAGCAAGGCAGAAAAAGGATACATAGTATATAATTCCCTTTATACAACAAACAAGAAAATGCAAAACTATATGGACAGAAATCAAATCAGTGGTTCCCTGGTGCAGGGAGTAGAAGGAGGAAGAAGGGATTGACTGCCAAGGGGCACAAAGGAACTTTTTGTGGTGATGTAAATGTTCTACATCTTGATTTTTCTGGCAGTTACATGACTATAGGCCAAGATTCAACAAACTACATTGAAAACGGGTGTATTCTACTGTAAGTAAATTATGCTTCAATAAACCTGAATTTTAAAAATGAGTACATCCTTGAAAAAAAGCAATTAATATAATCACTCATATTAAAAAATGAAAGGAGAAAGGGACTTCCTTGGTGGTCCAGTGGTTAAAACTCTGCGCTCCCAGTGCAGGGGGCCCGGGTTTGATCCCTGGTCAGGGAACTAGATCTCACATGCCACAACTAAAAGATCCTTCATGCTGCAATGGGGATCCCACATGCCACGACTAGGACCCAGCGCAGCCAAATAAATTAATAAGTATTTTTAAAAAAAATTAAGGGGGGCCCAGTCTTACCTAAGGGGCCCCACACTTTAAAAAAAATGAAAGGAGAAAAATCACATGGTCATCTAAATAGATGCAGAAGTTTCATGAAATTCAACATCCATTCATAATAAAAATTTGCAGCAAATTAGGATAGAAGGGAACTCAATCTGATACTGGAGTTCTATCAAATACCTCCAGCTTACCACCATTCCAAATGATGAAATAGTGAAAAAAATTTTCCTTTTGAGATCATGAATAGGACGATGGTTCTGGTATCATTCCTTCTATTTGAGTTTTTTAAGAGATCATAAACAATCAAGAGTGGTTAAAAAAATAATTTAAAGGCATAAGGATTTAATGAAAGGAATCACATTATTTGTAGGTGACATGCTTCTGTAGATACACAATCCAGCATATTCTACTGATAATTATTAGAATTAATGAGTTAGTGAAATTGATAGCTATAAAACTGATATAAAATAATTTGTTTTCCTATATATCAGCCACAAACTATCAAAAAGTGAAATTAAAGAGACACCATTTACAATAGCATCAAAAATATGCAGTCCTTAAGAATAAATCTAACAAAGATGTTCAAGGCCTCGATGAAGAAAATTATAAAACTTTATCAGCAGATGTTTAAAAAATTTAAACAAATGGAGAGAGAGACCATGTTCACAAATTAGAAACCTAAAAATTGTAAGTATGTTCAATTACCCCCAAAAGATTTACCAATTCAGTGCAATCCCAACAGGTTGTTTGCTGAAGTTAACAGGTTGATACTAAAATTTTTATCAGCATGCGTAGGGTCAAGAATAGCGAGGACAATAATGAAATAGAAGTATATGAGAGGAATTGCTCTCTAAGATACCAAGCCTTATGATAAAGATAGAATAGTTATGACATGCGTTGTTGCAAGATTAGATAAACAGATGAGTGAAATGAATTGAAGAGCCCAAACACATACCTATGTGTAATTGGCCACTTAATATATGACAGTTTTAGCATGGCAGATCACTGAGGAAAGCATGAACTAGTCAATGAATGGAATTTGGATAGTTGGATACCATATGGAAAAGAAAAAAATGAAACTGGATCCTGCATCAGTCTGTTTAGATGAAGTTATGCTATAGTTAACAACCCCAATATCTCAGTTGTTCTCAAACTTTAGCTCACATAGGAATCATCTGGAGGACTAATTGAAACACATTTCTTGGCCTCACCCACAGAGACACAAAAAAATGTTTGAATAAATAAGTAAATGGGTGAGAATAGATAAATCACTCATGCAGTTAATACAGAAACTCTGTCTTCAAGGAAGTGGAACATAACTTCCTTCCAAAGAGGACAGTACAGGAAGGTTTAAAAAAAAAAAGAATAACTTGACAGTGAAGAAACATGACAACACACGTCAGCCAGGTGATTCAGGTCAACATCAATAGTTGTAAATTATGTTGATAGTATGTACCCTTGAAACAACGTGATGAAAACAGCACTTTACCTCTGTGGTCTTCCTCCCAAAACCCCATAACCCCAGCCTAGTAATGAGAAAAACATCAAAAAATTTACAATAAAGGGAGATTCTACAAAATGCCTGACCAGTATTCCTCAAAACTATCAAGGTCATCAAAAATAAGGAAAGTCTGAGAGTGTCACAGCCAAAAGGAGCCTAAGGAGGACATGACAACTAAGTGTAATGTGTCATGGATGGGATCCTGGAATGGAAAAAAGCAAAAACTTAAGAAATTATTCTGAATAAAGTATGAACTTTAGTTAAAAATAATTTATCAATATTGGTTCATTAATTGTGTGAAATGCAAGATGTTCATACTATTGAGTTGAGTTGTATGACAACTGTACTATTTTTGCAACTTTTCTATAAATCTAAACTATTCTAAAATAAAAGTTTATTTTAAAAATGAGGCTTGGCCCAATATAAGGAGTTAGCTTTAATTTTAGGCAGAAGAGCATTATATGTGTTTAAATATTTTCATAGAACAGTTAGGATTTCTTTGATTTATAAAACATTTTCTCATATTCTTATTTTCATTTATATTTCCTTTTTGTAAAAAAAAAAAAAAAAATTACTCCTTTCTTTTCCTGCTTATCTCTGTAAGCTATAGGAAAAAAATGAGACAGACTTTGAAATGGACCAAAAAGTTTACTGAATGTCCTTCTGGGTTATTTAAGCCTTTCATTGTCTTTCAGCCATTTCACAGTTCTGAAAGTTGTAAAAAATTGTTAATAATGCAAGCTGTTCTTATTTACAGAAATGCAAATAAATTGCGTCTGGGGAATGCAATTGATTCTGCATTCCTATGAATAGAAACTTTGTGCATCTATTTGTAGATCCAGATTTCCGCATTCTGGATTTGCTTATATATGTGTGGTTCTTTGAATTTTCCTGTGAGTTTATTTTAAAATCTTACTTGTTCCCTCATTAGTTAATAAGTTAAATAAAATCCTTGGCATGCATTCATTTTATATTTCTATGAGAGCCATGGTCTTACCTGTTTTCTTTATTCCTTAACAAGGCCTTTGTGTTTCTTTCATTTTTTGAATCATTCAAATATTTTATTAGGCTTTTAATTTTTCTTATAATTTTTCATGATATTCTGAAATTTAAAATACTTTTGTAACTCAAGTATCACAATATTTTCTGTGTCATTTATGCCATTGCGGAAAACATAAAAAAACCTTTACCATTCAGAGACCAGCTAGATCTCACATATTTTTATTCTAATTATATTTTTCAGTAAATTCTTTCTATCAAAAAAATGCATGCATATAGTATATATGCCAAATGGGAGAGGCAAGTTTTATCATCAAAAGGCAGGGCCCTATACAACTCCTCCCTAAAATGGAGTACCACATCTAGAGGAACCCTCTTTCAAGTTCCCTTGTTTCTCCTGGAATTTACCTTTACATTTCCAAATTAAATGAAACAAAAGCAAAAGCAAATTTATGCTGCTATTTTTCTACTTTAAGATATTAGATATTGACAATGTTTTATCCAAGGTTTCATTTGTTTATTTGTTTTTAATTTAGGAAATATTTGGTACAATGGTTAGGAAGCATAACTTGGTCTCCTTCTTTGAAGAATGCAGAAAGTACTAGTAACTACCTATGGACTTGTGAGGATTAAAAGAGCTAAAGAATAAAAAGCACTTAGAACACTGGCAAACTGTAAACACTATACAAGTATTAGACATTATTATACTATTATTGTCATTACTTTTTTAATCTCCATTCTCAATCCAACCCTCAACACTCCTCTTCCCCTTCCCCCACACCAGTGATACCATTCTCCTGGATTCATTTTTATTATTCCATTGCTTTTTAAAAACAAATATTACAAATACATATCCCTAAAATATCTGCCTAGTCTCCCATAGTTAGATGTTTTGCTCATCACCTTGTTTGGAAGCTTCATCTATCTTAATACATGTGACTGAAGTTCTTAATTTTCATTGTTCTTTGGGATGCCATTGTGTGACTTTACTACAATTTATTTATCCATTATTCTGTCAGTTGTCCTATGGTCCCCACTCCTACTACACTGCCTTTTCTCTCACAGCCTGCACCCATGGCTTCATAGGGAGTTCACATTTGTGTCCATGTGAATGCTCACCAAAGGGTGACCTCAGCAGAGGAGAATTTCACTAATCAAGTGGATAAGATAACCTGTTCTGTGGAAACCAGTCAGTATCTTTCTCTAGCCACCTCTGTCATCAACCAATGGGCTCATGAACAAAGTTGTCATGGTAGTAAAGATGGGGGTTACATGTGGGCTCAGCAGCATGGACTTCCACTCACCAAGGCCGACCTGGCTATGGCCATTGTTGAACGCCCAATCTGTCAGCAGTATAGGCCAACACTGAGTCCTTGATATAGCACCATTCCCATGGTGATCAGGCAGTTTGATGCCTTATCCACCATTATAGTATTCCACACAGCATTGTTTGTGATCAAAGAACTCACTTCACAGCAAATGAAGTGTGGCTATGGGCCCATGCTCATGGAATTTGTTGGTCTTACCATATTTCTCACAATCCTGAAGTAGCCAGATTGATAGAATGGCCTTTTGAAGATCTAGTTACATTGCCAACTAGGTGAATACCTAGCAGGGCTGAGGCAAGTTTCTCCCTAAGGCTGTATATGCTCTGAATCAGCATCCAATATACAGTTCGGTTTTTCCCATAGCCAAAATTCACAGGTCCAGGAATCAAGGGGAGGAAATGGGAAATAGTGACACCACACACTATTACCCCTAGTAACCCACTAGCAAAATTTTTGCTTCCTGTTCCTGCAAACTTACATTCTACTGGACTAGAGGTCTTTGTTCCAGAGGGAGGAAAACTTCCACCGGGAGACACAACAATGATTCCATTGAACTGGAAGTTAAGATGGCCACTTTGAGCTCCTCATGCCTCTGTATCATCAGGCAAAGAAGAGTTATGATGTTGGCTGGGTGATTGATCCTGACTACCAAGGGGAAATTAAACAGTTACTCCCAATAGACATAAAGAAGAGTATGTCTGGAATACAGGAGATCCCTTAGGATGTCTTTAGTATTACCATGTCCTGCAATTAAGGTCGGTGGAAAACTACAACAAGCAAATCCAGGCGGGATTACTAATGGCCCAGACCCTTTAGGAATGAAGGTTTAGGTCACCCAACCACGTCAGAAACTGATATCAGCTGAGGTGCTTGTTGAAAGCAAAGGGAATACAAAATGGGTAGTAGAAGATTGTTATAAATACCAACTATGACCAAGTGAAGAGTTACAGAAATGAGGACTGTAATATTATGAGTTCATTTTTTGGTTATGAATATGTTTTCTTCCTTATCTTATGCTCTTATCATGTAACATAAGATGTATTGATTTTATATCATAGTATTTAAGTTACAAGATATCAGGAAGAGTAAACATTCCTCAAGGACATTACCTACTCTTCTGTGGAAGGGCTTAGTGAGTTTTTGATTGTAGACAGGATACTTGTATCATTTTGGGTAGAAGTATGACCTTGTTACTATCTTTATTTAGAGATTGAGTATGGTTTAAAGAGATGCATATGGAGGCCAAGTTGACAAAGTGTGGTTAATTTATTGTTTCAGTTTGAATAGGCCATAGATCGCCCTGATTTTTGGTCAAACATTATTCTGGGTGTGTCTGTGAAGGTGTTTCTAGATGAGATGAACATTTGAATTGGCAGACTGAGTAAAGCAGATTACCCTGCATTATGTAAGTGGGCCTCATCCAATCAATTGAAGGCCAGAATAGAAGAAAAAGGCTGATTCTCCCATGATGAACAAGGAACTTCTGCCTGACTATCTTAAGATGGAACATTGGTCTTTCCCTGCCGTCAGATTCAGACTGAAACATTGGCTCTTTTTGGATCTTGAGGCTCCTGGTTTTTGTTCTGGAATTTTTACCATGGGCTCTCATAGTTCTCAAACCTTTGGAATCGAACTGAAACTACACCATCATCTCTCCCGGTCCTCCAGCTTGTCAGTTGTAGAGCTTGAGACTTCTCAGCCTCCATAATCACATGAGCCAATTCCTCCTAATATAGTCATGTTCTGTTTCTCTGGAGAACCCCGAATAATACAGTAGACAATCATATCTATAAATGATGAGAGTTGTATTTTTTTTTAATTTTTGAATTTTATTTAATTAATTTTTTTGTATAACAGGTTCTTATTAGTCATCAGTTTTATAAACATCAGTGTATACATGTCAATCCCAATCGCCCAATTCAGCACACCCCCACCCCCACCCCACCACGGCTTTCCCCCCTTGGTGTCCATATGTTTGTTCTCTACATCTGTGTCTCAATTTCTGCCCTGCAAACCAGTTCATCTGTATCATTTTTCTAGGTTCCACATACATGTGTTAATGTACGATATTGGTTTTTCTCTTTCTGACTTACTTCACTCTGTATGACAGTCTCTAGATCCATCCACGTCTCAACAATTGACCCAGTTTTGTTCCTTTTTATGGCTGAATAATATTCCATTGTATATATGTACCACATCTTCTTTATCCATTCATCTGTCGATGGGCATTTAGGTTGCTTCCATGACCTGGCTATTATAAATAGTGCTGCAATGAACATTGGGGTGCATGTGTCTTTTTGAATTATGGTTTTCTCTGGGTATATGCCCAGTAGTGGGAGTGCTGGATCATACGGTAATTCTATTTTTAGTTTTTTAAGGAACCGCCATACTGTTCTCCATAGTGGCTGTATCAATTTACATTCCCACCAACAGTGCAAGAAGAGGGTTCCCTTTTCTCCACACCCTCTCCAACATTTATTGTTTGTAGCGTATCTGATGATGCCCATTCTAACTGGTGTGAGGTGATACCTCATTGTAGTTTTGATTTGCATTTCTCTAATAATTAGTGATGTTGAGCAGGTTTTCATGTGTTTGTTGGCCATCTGTATGTCTTCTTTGGAGAAATGTCTATTTAGGTCTTCTGCCCATTTTTGGATTGGGTTTTTTGTTTTCTTAATATTGAGCTGCATGAGCTGTTTATATATTTTGGAGATTAATCCTTTGTCCGTTGATTCGTTTGCAAATATTTTCTCCCATTCTGAGGGTTGTCTTTTCGTCTTGTTTGTGGTTTCCTTTGTTGTGCAAAAGCTTTGAAGTTTCATTAGGTCCCATTTGTTTATTTTTGTTTTTATTTCGCTTACTCTAGGAGGTGTATAAAAAAAGATCTTGCTGTGATTTATGTCAAAGAGTGTTCTTCCTATGTTTTCCTCTAAGAGTTTTATAGTGTCCGGTCTTACATTTAGGTCTCTAATCCATTTTGAGTTTATTTTTGTGTACGGTGTTAGGGAGTGTTCTGATTTCATTCTTTTACATGTAGCTGTCCAGTTTTCCCAGCACTACTTATTGAAGAGACTGTCTTTTCTCCATTGTCTATCCTTGCCTCCTTTGTCATAGATTAGTTGACCATAGGTGCGTGGGTTTACCTCTGGGCTTTCTATCTTTTTCCATTGATCTATGTTTCTGTTTTTGTGCCAGTACCATATTCTCTTGATTACTGTAGCTTTGCAGTATAGTCTGAAGTCAGGGAGTCTGATTCCTCCACCTCTTTTTTTTTCCCTCAAGACTGCTTTGGCTATTCAGGGTCTTTTTTGTCTCCATACAAATTTTAAGATTTTTTGTTCTAGTTCTGTAAAAAATGCCATTGGTAATTTGATACGGATTGCATTGACTCTGTAGATTGCTTTGGGTAGTATAGTCATTTTCACAGTATTGATTCTTCCAATCCAAGAACATGGTATGTCTCTCCATCTGTTGGTATCATCTTTAATTTCTTTCATCAGTGTCTTATAGTTTTCTGCATACAGGTCTTTTGTCTCCCTAGGTAGGTTGATTCCTAGGTATTTTATTCTTTTTGTTGCAATGGTAAATGGGAGTGTTTCCTTAATTTCTCTTTCAGATTGTTCATCATTAGTGTATAGGAATGCAAGAGATTTCTGTGCATTAATGTTGTATCCTGCAACTTTATGAAATTCATTGATTAACTCTAGTAGTTTTCTGGTGGCATCTTTAGGATTCTCTATGTATAGTATCATGTCATCTGCAAACAGTGACAGTTTTAGTTCTTCTTTTCCAATTTGTATTCCTTTTATTTCTTTTTCTTCTCTGACTGCCGTGGCTAGGACTTCCAAAACTATGTGGAATAATAGTGGTGAGAGTGGACATCCTTGTCTTATTCCTGATCTTAGAGGAAATGCTTTCAGTTTTTCACCATTGAGAATGATGTTTGCTGTGGGTTTGTCGTATATGGCCTTTATTATGTTGAGGTAGGTTCCCTCTCTGCCCACTTTCTGGAGAGTTTTTATCATAAATGGGTGTTGAATTTGATCAAAAGATTTTCCTGCATCTACTGAGATGATTATATGGTTTTTCTTCTTCAATTTGTTAATATGGTGTATCACACTGATTGATTTGCATATATTGAAGAATCCTTGCATCCCTGGGATAAATCCCACTTGATCATGGTGTATGATCCTTTTAATGTGTTGTTGGATTCTGTTTGCTAGTATTTTGTTGAGGATTTTTGCATCTATATTCATCAGTGATATTGGTCTGTAAGTTTCTTTTCTTGTAGTATCTTTGTCTGGTTTTGGTATCAGGGTGATGGTGGCCTCACAGAATGAGTTTCGGAGTGTTCCTTCCTCTGCAATTTTTTGGAAGAGTTTGAGAAGGATGGGTGTTAGCTCTTCTCTAAATGTTTGATAGAATTCACCTGTGAAGCCATCTGGTCCTGGACTTTTGTTTGTTGGGAGATTTTTAATCACAGTTTCAATTTCATTACTTGTGATTGGTCTGTTCATATTTTCTGTTTCTTCCTTGTTCAGTCTGGGAAGGTTATACCTTTCTAAGAATTTGTCCATTTCTTCCAGGTTGTCCATTTTATTGGCATAGAGTTGCTTGTAGTAGTCTCTTAGGATGCTTTGTATTTCTGCGGTGTCTGTTGTAACTTCTCCTTTTTCATTTCTAATTTTATTGATTTGAGTCCTCTCCCTCTTTTTGTTGATGAGTCTGGCTAATGGTTTATCAATTTTGCTTACCTTCTCAACGAACCAGCTTTTAATTTTATTGGTCTTTGCTATTGTTTTCTTTGCTTCTATTTCATTTATTTTTGGCCTGATCTTTATGATTTCTTTCCTTCTGCTAACTTTGGGTTTTGTTTGTTCCTCTTTCTCTAGTTCCTTTAGGTGTGAGGTTAGATTGTTTATTTGCGATTTTTCTTGTTTCTTGAGGTAGGCTTGTATAGCTATAAACTTCCCTCTTAGAACTGCTTTTGCTGCATCCCATAGGTTATGGATCATTGTGTTTTCATTGTCGTGTGTCTCTAGGTATTTTTGGATTTCCTCTTTGATTTCTTCAGTGATCTCTTTGTCATTTTGTAACGTATTGTTTAGCCTCATGTGTTTGTGTTTTTTACATTTTTCCCTGTAATTCATTTCTAATCTCATAGCGTTGTGGTCAGAAAAGATGCTTGCTATGATTTCAATTTTCTTAAATTTACTGAGGCTTGATTTGTGACCAACAATATGATCTATCCTGGAGAATGTTCTGTGTGCACTTCAGAAGAAAGTGTAATCTACCGTTTTTGGATGGAATGTCCTATAAATATCAATTAAATCTATCTGGTCTATTGTGTCATTTAAAGCTTCTGTTTCCTTATTTATTTTCACTTTGGATGATCTGTCCATTGGTGTAAGTGAGGTGTTAAAGTCCCCCACTATTATTGTGTTACTGTCGATTTCCTCTTTTATAGCTGTTAGCAGTTGCCTTATATATTGAGGTGCTCCTATGTTGGGTGCATATATATTTATAATTGTTATATCTTCTTCTTGCATGGATCCCTTGATCATTATGTAGTGTCCTTCCTTGTCTCTTGTAACATTCTTATTTTAAAGTCTATTTGATCTGATATGAGTATAGCTACTCCAGCTTTCTTTTGATTTCCATTTGCATGGAATATCTTTTTCCATCCCCTCACTTTCAGTCTGTATGTGTCCCTAGGTCTAAAGTGGGTCTCTTGTAGAAAGCATATATATGGGTCTTGTGTTTGTATCCATTCCACAAGCCTGTGTCTTTTGGTTGGAGCATTTAATCCACTCATGTTTAAGGTAATTATCGACATGTATGTTCCTATGACCATTTTCTTAATTGTTTTGGGTTTGTTTTTGTAGGTCCTTGTCTTCTCTTGTGTTTCCTGCTTAGAGAAGTTCCTTTAGCATTTATTGTAGAGCTGGTTTGGTGGTGCTGAATTCTCTTAGCTTTTGCTTGTCTGTAAAGCTTTTGATTTCTCCATCGAACCTGAATGAGACTCTTGCTGGGTAGAGTAATCTTGGTTGTAGGTTCTTCCCCTTCATCACTTTAAGTATATCATGTCACTCCCTTATGGCTTGTAGAGTTTCTGCTGAGAAATCAGCTGTTAACCTTATGGGAGTTCCCTTGTATGTTATTTGTCATTTTTCCCTTGCTGCTTTCAATAATTTTTCTTTGTCTTTAATTTTTGCCAATTTGATTACTATGTGTCTCAGCGTGTTTCTCCTTGTGTTTATCTTGTATGGGACTTGCTGCATTTCCTGGACTTGGGTGGCTATTTCCTTTCCCATTTAGGGAAGTTTTTGACTATATTCTCTTCAAATATTTTCTCTGGTCCTTTCTCTCTCTCTTCTCCTTCTGGGATCCCTATAATGTGAATGTTGTTGCATTTAATATTGTCCCAGAGGTCTCTTAGGCGGTCTTCATTTCTTTTCATTCTTTTTTCCTTATTCTATTCCACAACAGTGAATTCCAGCATTCTGTCTTCCAGGTCACTTATCCGTTCTTCTGCCTCAGTTATTCTGCTATTGATTCCTTCTAGTGTAGTTTTCATTTCAGTTATTGTATTGTTCATCTCTGTTTGTTTGTTCTTTAATGCTTCTAGGTCTTTGTTAAACATTTCTTGCAGCTTCTCGACCTTTGCCTCCATTCTTTTTCCGAGGTCCTGGATCATCTTCACTGTCATTATTTTGAATTCTTTTTCTGGAAGTTTGCCTATCTCCACTTCATTTAGTTGTTTTTCTGGGGTTTCATCTTGTTCCTTCATCTGGTACATAGCCCTCTGCCTTTTCATCTTGTCTATCTTTCTGTGAATGTGGTTTTTGTTCCACAGGCTGCAGGATTGTAGTTCTTCTTGATTCTGCTGTCTGCCCTCTGGTGGATGAGGCTATCTAAGATGCTTGTGCAAGTTTCCTGATTGGAGGGACTGGCAGTGGGTAGAGCTGACTGTTGCTCTGGTGGGCAGAGCTCAGTAAAAGTTTAATCTGCTTGACTGCTGATGGATGGGGCTGGGTTCCTTCCCTGTTGGTTGTTTAGCCTGAGGCAACCCAACACTGGAGACTACCTGGGCTCTTTGGTGGGGCTAATGGTAGTCTCTGGGAGGGCTCATGCCAAGGAGTACTTCCCAGAACTTCTGCTGTCAGTGTCCTTGTCCCCACGGTGAGCCACAGCCACTCCCCACCTCTGCAGGAGACACTCCAACACTAGCAGGTAGGTCTGGTTCAGTCTCCCCTGGGGTCACTGCTCCTTCTCCTGGGTCCCGATGCACACACTGCTTTGTGTGTGCCCTGCAAGAGTGGAGTCTCTGTTTCCCCCAGTCCTGTCAGAGTCCTGCAATCAAATCCCAGTAGGCTTCAATGTCTGATTCTCTAGGAATTCCTCCTCCCGTTGCTGGACCCCCAGGTTGGGAAGCCTGACGTGGGGCTCAGAACCTTCACTCCAGTGGGTGGACTTCTGTGGTATAAGTGTTCTCCAGTCTGTGAGTCACCCACCCAGCAGTTATGGGATTTGATTTTACTGTGATTGCGCCCCTCCTACCGTCTCATTGTGGCTTCTCCTTTGTCTTTGAATGTGGGGTATCTTTTTTGGTGAGTTCCAGTGTCTTCTTGTCTATGATTGTTCAGCAGCTATTTGTGATTCTGGTGTTCTCACAAGAGGGAGTGAGAGCACTTGCTTCTACTCCGCCATCTTGGTTCAGGCTCCTCTCTCCGTGAAGGGGACAGCCTCGACACTGCCCATGGAATAGGGATGACACCTCTGGTGAGGACCTGATGCAGATGCATCTCCAGAGCCCCGGCCGGCCAGGCGAATGCACTAGAGACTCAACGAGCCCCGCTTTTGGGTTCTGCCCACGAGGGTGCTTCCCGCACTGCCTCCCTCAGGACCCACCCCACTGTGGCTTGGGCTTAAGGCCTCGCCCCCCTTTTGCCTTCCCCCAGCCTGGTCCCAGACATGGGAGCTCCTTGACTGCCACCGCCATAACTGCTGCCACCACCAGGATCACCACTCGGCTGCGGAAGTGCCCGGATGCTCCCCAAGAGTTGTATATTTTTTAATTTGATTATTATGCTTATTTTTCTTGCACTGACTAGTGCCCCCCAGAGGGGGTGATAATTGGAATTACAGTTGACCGTTGAATAACACAGGTTTGAAATCATGGGTCCACTTATACACAGATTTTTTTTTTCAGTGAATTCATACTACAGAACTACACAGTCTGTGGTTGGTTCGATCTGTGGATGCAGATCAGTGGTTAAACATAAAGTTATACATGTGAAGGGGGTCAGCATCCCTAAACCCTGTATTGTTAAGGATCAAGTGTATTGTCTTCTTCTGGTTTTAAAGGAATGAATACTTGAAATGACTCATCACTGAATACAATATTTTCTGGAGGATGTTGGTAGATAATTTTATCAGGTTAAAGAAGATCCCTAGATTACTAAGTTTTTAAAATTATGAGTGAATATTGGATGATCTCAAATGTTTTTTCACATCCATTTAGATAATGTTTTTTCCTTTAATCTGTTAATGCCGTGAATTACATTAATAATTTCCTAAGTCGTTAATCTGCTAAAGTGCATTTCTGGGACAAACCAGACTTGATTATGATGTTTTTATGTTCTTCAGCTTGTAAATGTTTGACAAGGATTTTTGTATTTGTGCTCCTTGGTTTGGCTGTAAATTTTATTTCTTGTCCTAGTTAAGTATTAGTCACATAAAATATATTGCAAGATGTTTTCTTTTGTCTATTATGAATTTTTTGTGAAGAATATGTTCTGCTGCAACAGGTGCTTCTGTATTATGGATCAGTTTAGTGTGATGTGGAAGGTTTCTTGGTTCATAGGAGATTTTTTCCTCTAGCACATTAATATGTTAGTATTCAACTAAGAGGATTCTGAGTGCAGGTAAACCAACACAGCAGAGAGCAGTACAATTGGAGAAAATAGGACTGTTCCTGATACGCCTTTAACTCTCACAATCTCTCTCCTAACTCAGTGTGGCCACCTGCTTTCTCTCTCAGAAACACTTCTGAGTCTTCATGACTCAGTGGCATCAACCCTTCATCAATTTCTCTTTATCCAACGTACTTTCACCCTTTTTTTTTTTTTTTTTTTTTTTTTGGTCGCACCACGTGGCTTGCAGGATCTCAGTTCCCTGACCAGGAATTGAACCCCGGCCACAGCAGTGAAAGCACTGAATCCTAACCACTAGACCACCAGGGAACTCCCACTTTCACCTTTCTTAATAGGAGAAGTTTTCTCTCTCTCTCTCACACATTCTCTCTCTTTCTCATGCGTGTGCATATATAGTATCTAATAACTAATCATGTCTTTTAAATTATGCTGTTATTTTTTATTAGGATTGTTCCAAACCTGCTAAGGTTTGAATGTTCTGTTCAAATCCTATTCTTCCCATAACTCCAGTTATTTTTTTGTCTGCATTTTTACTCAACAGAAGATTTTTCAGAGATATATATACTGTACTCCAGCAGAAGCACCTATATTCATTCCTTGATTAATTTGTGCCACCTGTCTGTACCTGGAGTCTCCAATTGCTGTCTCCTCTGCCTGGTAGATATCAACATTGCTTTCTCACACTTTTCATTCAGTTTCTGCCCAAGTATCACCTGCCATAGAGATCTACATATCAAACTGGATATCCACTTGCAAAAAACTGAAGTTGGACCTCTGCCACACCTCTGAGGCATACCTCAGAGATATCACAGGTTTGGTTCCAGACCACTTCAGTAAAGTGAATATTGCAGGAAAGCAAGTCACACAAGTTTTTTGGTTTCCCAGTACATATAAAAGTTTTGTTCACACCATATTGTAATCTATTAAGTGTGCAATAGCATTATGTCAAGACAATGTACATACCTTCATTAAAAAAGACCTTATTGCTAAAAAATGCTAAACATCATCAGCCTTCAGCAAGTCATAATCGTTTTGCTGGTGGAGGCTCTTGCCTTGATGTTGATGGCTGCTGACCAATCAGGGTGGTGTTTGCCGAAGGTTGAGGATGGCTGTGGTAATTTCTTAAAATAAGGCAATGATGAAGTTTGCCACATTCATTGACTTCCTTTCATAAATGATTTATCTGTAGCATGCAATGATAATGCAATGATAGCATTTTACTTGCAGTAGAAATTCTTTAAAAATTGGAGTCAATCCTCTCAAACCCTGACACTGCCTTATCAACTAAGTTTATGTAATATGTAATATTCTTAATCCTCTGTTGTCATTTCAACAATCTTCACAGCATCTTTACCAGGAATAGATTCCATCTCAAGAAACCACTTTCCTTGCTCATCTATATGAAACAACTCTTCCTCCATTAAAGTTATACCATGAGATTGCAACGATTCAATCACATATTCAGCCTCCACTTCTAATTTTAGTTCTCTTCCTATTTCTGCCACATCTGCAGTGACTTCCTCCACTAAAGTCTTGAACCTCTCCAAGTCAACCATAGGGTTGGAATCAACTTCTTCTAAACTATTGTTAATGTTGATATTTTGACATCTTCCCACGAATCACAAATATTCTTAATAGCATCTAGAATGGTGAATACTTTTCAGAAGGTTTTCAACTTACTTTGCCCAAATCCATCAGAGGAATCACTATTTATGGCAACTATAGACTTGCAAGGTGTACTTATTAAATAATAAGACTTGAAAGTTGAAATTACTCCTTGTTCCATGGGCTGCAGAATGGATGTTGTGTTAAAGGGATGAAAACAACATTAATCTCATTGTACATCTCCATTAGAGCTCAGGAGTGACCAGATGCATTGTCAATGAGCAATAATATTTTGAGAAGAATCTTTTCTTTCTGAGTGGTAGGTTTCAACCATGGGCTTAAAATATTCAGTAAACCATGGGGTAAATAGATGTGTTGCCATCCAGGCTTTGTTGTTCCATTTATAGAGCATAAGAAGAGTAGATTTAGTGTAATTTTTAAGGGCCCTAGGATTTTGGGGATAGTAAATAAGCTCTGGCTTCAACTCAAAGTCACCAGATGACTGATTCTTCCAGCTCTGTTTTTCTCTCTTAGGATTGCTTTGGCTATTTGGGGTCTTTTGTGTTTCCATACAAATTAAAAATTTTTTTGTACTAGTACTGTGGAAAATGCCATGGTAATTTGATAGGGATTGCATTGAATCTGTAGATTACCTTGGGTAGTATAGTCATTTTGACAATATTCATTCTTCCAGTCCAAGAACATGGTATATCTTTCCATCTGTTTGTGTCATCTGGTTTCTTTCATCAGTGTCTTGTAGTTCTTGGAGTATAGGTCTTTTCCCTCCTTAGGTAGGTTTATTCCTAGGAATTTTATTCTTTTTGATGTGATGGTAAATGAGATTGTTTCCTTAATTTCTCTTTCTGTTCTTTTGTTGTTAGCGTATAGAAATACAACAGATTTCTGTGTATTAATTTTGTATCCTGAAACTTTACTGAATTTACTGAACTAAAACTAACAAAAACACATAACTTAAAAACAAAACCAAAGCAGTGTGCCAACTGAAGAATAAAGCAAGGAAACAGAACAAACAGATAAAAATGATTTTAAAAAAATAATAAAATAAAAAGGGAAAAACACAGGACAACAGAAAAGCAAACTAGAAATATAAACATAAATATATATATATATATATGAAAGAAAAAGAGGAAGAAAACAATAAAGGAAAAAACACAGAACAACAGAAGAGGAAAGTAAAAATAGAAATGTTTGGAAAAAAATGTTATAAAACACGGAGATCCGAAAAGAGTAAAAAAAAAAAAAAAACCACTAAACAACAACAAACAAAAAAAGAAACCAAAAAAAAAAAAAAAAAGCTAGAACAAGCAAGAGAATGAATCAAACCATACAAAAATTAATAGTAATAATTATGCTTCCCTGGGGTCTCTGCTGTAAGTGTCCTTGCACACACCACAAGACACAGCCCACCTCCATCTCCCCTAGAGGCTCTCCTCTGCCTCTGGGCTAGTCTCTGGACCTGCTGTGGGCCCTGTGGGCACCATTCAGACTCTGATCGGGCCCAATTCCTGTGTGTGCTTGACCCCAAAGTCCACAGCTGCCAGAGCTAGACCGTTTTCACTTGTGGGAACACTCATTGTCTACTCAGATATTCCATAGACACAGGGTCTACCTAGCTGATCACAGCAGGTTAATCTGCAGCTTGTACAGCTGATGGAAAGATTTTCAATCTTCTTCCTTAGTCACCCTGTCCCTGGGGTTCAGCTTTGGTTTTATCCCCACCTTTGCATGTGGTCCACCCACAGGAGTCTGGTCCTGAGGCTGCCTTGTAGCTCTTGGGTCTGCCCCTGTGAGGACCAGACACAGAGGTGGTATGACTGCTTGGATCGCAGGAGCCCCAGTGGCACCAAATGCACAGGGAAGCCAGCGGCCACAGGCACAAGAGATACGACCCTAGTGAGAGACTTTTCTGGTGCCCGGCATAAGGCACATGAGGGCCAACCCAAGCCAGGATTTTTCTGGCACCCAGCGGCAGACATGCAAGGGCCAGCCCTGAGAGGGCTCTTTTTTTTTTTTTTTTTTTTTTTTATTGCCCTGCAGCTGGCACGTGAGGGCCAGCTCTGAGGGGGCTATTTTTATTGCTCAGCAGCCGGTGCACAAGAGCCAGCCCTGAGCAGGCTTCTTTTATTATCATCAGCAGGCAACGGCATGTGGGGAGAAAGAGGTTACAATAGTGGTTCCTCCCCCTGCGTGTGACTCAGCAGTAGTGCCCTGCTTCCATGGCAGTCCAGTCTTCCTCCATAGGCATTCCCTGCTGCAGATTTCCTCCCTCCCATCCCATCAGTCCGTCTCGCCACAGCCAACAGCAGTTCTCACTCGGCCCCTGTTCTCCAATCCCCACACACCAGCTCCCAGCCCCCTTGAACACTTGTGAACACATGTCCTAGTCCGTGGCACATAGGGCTGAGGTACGGACCATCTGTGTATTTCTCAATCTGTCCCGGCTGCTACAGATCAGCCGATTCACCCACTTATGACAGCCTCAAATGCTTCCCTTCTGTCCCAATCCATTTCCCCATCGGAGAGGTGGTTTCCCTGTCAGAGAGGGGGTTTCCGCGAATTCGGGAATCTCTCCTCTGCTTCAGCAACCCTGTCCGGGGGTGCAGGTCCCGTCCCGCGTCCTCTCCTCCTCCTTCTCCCTTCTTTTTTTCCATCCTACCCAGTTATGCAGGGATCTTTATAGTCCTTTCCAGTGTCCAAGGTCTTCTGCTAGTTTTCAGCCAGTGTTCTGTGAGAATTGTTGCATCTATAGATGTATTCCTTATGCATCCATGGAGAGAGATGAACTCCACGTCCACCTACTCCTCCACCATCTTGAATCTCCCCATACTTCGGGAGAACAGTTTTTAACCAAATATTTCCCCTTGCATATAAATCCTGCTCATGTCTCATACATTTTTCAGATGTTGCATTTTCCCAAAAACTTCCTCCAATACTGCTTGTATTAATCAAGGTTTTCCAGAGAAACGGAACCAACAGGACACGTGCATGCATGTGTGCACGCACCTATTTCATCTTAATTGTTTGCATCTTCTTCCTTTTTTTCTTAGTCTAGCTAAAGGTTTTTGAATTTTATTGATCTTTTCCAAGAACCAACTTGTGGTTTTACTGATTTTTATCATTTTTTTCCTATTTTCCATTTCAATGATGCCTGCTCTAATCTTTATTATTTTCTTTCTTCTTTCAATTTAGTTTGCTATTCTTTTTCTAGTTCCTTAGTGTGTAAAATTAGGTTATTAATTTGAGATTGTCTTCTTTTTTAATGTAGGCATTTACAATGATAAATCTCCCCCTGAGCTCTGTTTATGCTGCATTCCATAAGTTTGGTTATGTTGTGTTTTCATTTTCATTTCTCTCTCATGTTGGTATCCTTGGTGGTATCCCACAGACTTCTGGGGCTCTGTTCATTATTCTTCATTCCTTTTCTGCCCCTTCTTCCTTACACTGGATAATCTCAATTGTCCTATCTGCAAGTTCACTGATTCTTTCTTCTGCTCTCTCAAATCTGTTACTGAGCTTTTCTAGTGACTTTTTCATTTTAGGTATTATACTTTTCAGCTTTAGATTTTCTATTTGTTTCCTTTTTATAATTTCTATCTCAATATTGATATCTTCTATTTGGTGAGGCATTGTTCTCATGCTTTCTTTTAGTTCTTTAGATGTGGTTTGTTTTAGCTCTTTGAACATTTTTAAAAGATGATTTAAAGGCTTTGTCTAGAAATTTCAATATCTGTTCTTCCTCAGAAACAGTTTCAGTTGATTTATTTTTCTTTCCCCCATGAATGGGCCATACTTTCTTGTCTTTGCATGCCTATTTTTTTTGTTGAAAACTGGATATTAAAATATTAAAATGTGATAGCTCTTAGAATCAGAGTTTCCCCTTCCCCAGGATTTGTTGTTTTCATTTGTTTGTTGTTCTTGTTTAGTGACTATTTTGAACTAGTTCTGTAAAGTCTGTATTCTTTGTTGCCTGTTGGTGAGCTTAGTGATCAGTTAATGACTGGATGGAGATTTCTTCAAACACCTAGAACAAATAATCTCCCAGTCCTTGCCAAGAGGCTCTGGGTACATGTTGGCGCACGCCTTCATCACTCAGGCAGTTGACAAATCTGCCTTACCTTTGCTTCCTGCTTCTCCAGAGCCTCAAGGTCAGCCAGAGTTGAGGGCTTAGGGCTTTCTCATGTCTTTCCTCAGTTATGTGCACAGGCTACACATGTGTGTGGACTTCTAGATTCCCAGGAATATGTCAGAGCCTTTCAAAGCTCCAGTAGTCATCTCATTTGTCAGTTTTTAGAAAAATCCTTATTTGGCTTGTCTACTTTTTGCTCCAACTGTTATCCATCACCTTAGCCACAATATTATGACATTTGCTTGCAAATTTTTTTCACAAGTGTTCCCTAGGGAAAGACGTTTAGCACTGGTTGAGCACCAAATCAGGTAAAATAAAGACAAGTCTTTCAAGTAGGGTCTTCCAGGGAACCATCAGATAGGTCAGACAGGTACACAACTTTGGGAACACAACTTTGTACTCTTATGTTTTAGGTGTGTCCCTTAAAAGCAACCCAAACTGGATTTTGTTTTACCCAACCTCAAAATTTTTTCTTTTAAAGGAAGCACTTAGTCCAATTACACTTATTTTAATTACTGATATATTTCAATTTAGTTCTCACATCTTACTTTTCCTATCTAATTGTCCTACATTTTCCATGTTTTAATATCTTTTAATTGTGAAAAATAACACATAAATTTTTAAAATGCAATTTTAAAGTTGCATTCCCTATTACAATCCTTCCTTGCATTTATTTGTGGTTTTACCACTGAAGTATGTATCTCTAAACACTATGATTTACTTTGCCTACTTATGTATACTATGTAAAATGGAATCACAGTGTATGTATTCAACAATATGTAAGATGTGTTGTTATGCATAATTTTGGCTCACTCATTTTTCTATGTAATATTCCAGTCCATTGCATGAATATACCACAAGTTATTTATTCACTTTACTGTTAAAGCAATTTTGATTTATTTTTATTTTTTTTCTCTAATGAATAATAATACTTTGAATATTCTTTTGTATGCATCTATGCATTCATTTCTCCAGAGAATATACCTAGCAGTAAAATTGCTAAGAAATAGGGCATGTATATCTTCAACTTTAGTTATAATGAAAAACTGTGTTCCTTAGGATTATATCAATTTATCCTCCTACTAGCAGTGTCTAAGAATTCCTATTACTCCCCATCCACATTAACACATGGAGTTTTCAGTTGCTAGTTGGTCTGCCCTGCTTATTGTAATTTTAAGTTAAATTTTCCTAATTTTTAATGAGGTTGAATATCTTTTCATTTGGTTTTTCATATTTTGATATCTTCTTTTGTGAAGTGACTGCTCAAATCTTTTGCCCATTTTTCTCATGTGTAATTTGTCTTTTTATTACCTTCTGGATACAGTTATTTGTTGGTTATATGAGTTTTAAATATATTCTCCCACTCTGTGGCTTTCTTTTTCACTCTCGTTTTGTTGTCTTTTTCTCTTGTTTTGTTTTATAGAGAGAATAGTGTAATAAACTCTCATAAACCTATCACTTATCTTCTATAATTATCAACATTTTATCCTTATATCTTTTGATAGAGTTCTTAATTTTAAAGTTGTCGAGCTATAGTTATAGTTATTATGGTTAGTACTTTTCATGTTCATTTTATGATATCTTTCCCTAAGGTCATGAAACACGCTCATATATAATCTTTTACCTGCTTTATCAGTTTCCATTTCCTATTTAGGTCAATAATGCATCTGGAATTGATTCTGGTGTCTGGAATGAGGTACGGTTCAGGTTCCATTTATTTTCATATGGACACATGATTTTTCCACATTATTTACTGAAAAGATTGTCTTTTATCCAAATCTCTGCAGTGCCACTTTCCTCACTCTCTGTCTCTCTTTCTCCCTCTTTCTCTCAGCCTCCAGCTGGCCCTCCAGAACCCAAATCAGGCCTACTAGTTGGGGTTCCTGACCCAAGTTCATACAGAGAAGGGGAATCCCATTCACACAACCAGCTAGTGCCTTGTTTGCATTCCTGGCCATGACCCTGAGGCTGACTCTGGGAACTGTCTGTGACTGTTTTCACACCACATCAGCAGAGTTGAATACTTATAACAGAAACTGTATGGTCTGCAAAGCCTAAAATATTTACTACCTGGCCTGCACTAGTTTTCTATTGCTGCTGTAACAAATTGCCACAAACTTAGTTATTTAAAACAACACAAATTTATCCTCCTACAAAGCTGTAAAATCAATATCACTGGGTCAAAATCAAGGTGCCAGCAGAACTGTGCTCCCTCAGGAGATTCTAGGGGACAAACCATTTCTTTGTCTGTTCCAGGTTTTAGGGCTGTATTCCTCAGCTTGTGGCTCCTTTCTGCATCTTCAAAGCCAGCATTTAGCATCTTCAAATCTCTCTCTGCTTCCATCTTCACATCACCTTCTCTCTTATAAGGACCCTTACGAATACATGGGGCCCACCAGGATAATCGAGGATCATCTCTCCATCACAAATCCTTAATTAAATCACATCTGCAAAATCCCCTTTGCCATATAAGGTAACATTCACAGGTCCTGGGGATTAGGACTTGGACAGATTGAGATGGGGGGATGCATTATTCGGCCTACCATATGGCCCTTTTTAAAAAAGTGTTTTGCTGTGATCATCATACCTTGACACTGTGTATTATGGAGAAAATTCCATTAAATCTAAGTTCCATTAATTAAAAAAAATTTTTTCTGACTGCTGTTCTACACTATATCAGGGATAACTTCTCTGAGATTCATTCTATGGCTTTCCTCACTTTGATTTCTCTAATTTTGAAGAAAATGTATACTCTGGTTAAAGGTTTGCCATCATAAACAACAACAACAACAATTAGGCAGTATCTCCCAATGAATACCCTGCTATTTAGCAAATAGTTCCCTTAAAATGAACAGTTTCTCAAGTATATTTCACACCTGAGTAATATCACTGAGTCCACAGTGTCAAATCCTTGACTCAAGCTGCCCCTACTCACCTCACAACTCATGTTATCAGTTATTATTGTCCCAAAGCAAAGGACTGGCAGACTACGAAGAAAGCTCATTTGCAAAGTTTTTCGAGGTGTTATGGGCTGATCTGTGTGTGTCACCCCCTGCCCCTCTGCACCCAAATTCGTATGTTGAAGTCCTAACCTCCGGTACCTCAGAATGTGACCTTATTTGGAGATAGAGTTGTTACAGAGGTAACCAAGGTGAAATGAGGTCTTTAGGGTGGACCCTGTTCCCATATGATTGGTGTCTTTATAAGAAGTGGATTTGGATGTACAGAGGGAAACAATGTGGAGACACAGGGAGAAGACAAGCCAAGAAGAGAGGCCTGGAACAGATTCTTCCCTCACAGCCTCCAGAAGGAACCAACCCTGCTGACACCTTGACTTCAGATTTCCAGGTTCCAGAACCATAAGACAATAAACATCTGTTGTGTGTGGTACTCTGTTATGGCAGCTCTATCAACTTAATATATGTGGTGAGAGATTCTTGCTTCCAAAGGAATTCCAGAGTTGGAATTCCCCAGGAACCAAAAAACCACACGTTCAAAATAAACAAATTGTAATTTCTGTAACACTCTCTTCCCTTTCTGTCAAGATTACATCTACAACAAGCAGGGGCGTGGTGGGAGGTGCAAAGAGAAATGTATAGTTAGAAAGATGTATATGCACTGATGTCATCTGTATAGCCCAGTGAGTAATAGCCTAGTTCAGAGTCAGCCTGACTTGGCTTCACTATCCCAACTCTGTTACTTAATGTTTGTGCAATCCTGGGTAAATTAGTTCCTTACCTCTCTGTGCTCCTCAGTACCTCAGTTTTCTCATCGGTAATATGGGGATGATACTGACACTGACTTCACAGAGAGTGTTGTGAGAATTAAGGAGATTTATATATATATTTCACACAGTAAGTGTAAACTTTTAACACCCATTGTAATTATTTAATTACTACTCTCAACACTTCCTATAAGCCCCAGAAGAGAACATTATGGAGTCTAGACATTGGTACTCAAAACATTGAACTGAAATTTTTAAACTGTGGAATCTGCTGTATTAAATTTCCCCCTTTACTGAATCTAACCAGGAGCTTGACCTATCCTCTCAAATCTCAAATGAAATTCTTGGCTTTCCTGTGTCCAAAACCAAAGTCTTGGTTTCTGCCCTCCTCTGACCTGCTCTGCCCTGGTCCTGGTCCTCACATGCTCACGGGTGGCTACTTCCTCCTCCCAGGTGCCCCAGCCATGATGTCTCCCTCTTCATCCTCAGAGCTGGTTCTTCCCCTTGCCAGGAACTCACCTACTTCTCTCCCCTTCCACCTCCCGCACTCTGGTCAGACACTCACCTCCCTCCTGCACCACAGTGAGGGCTATTGCCCCGGCTCCCTGGTGGTCCATCCTATACTCAGGGAACCAGTGAGATGCTCTCATCCTGTGAGTCAGGAACCTGTTTTGTGAAGTCAGCTGTGGCCCTGTCTAACCTGTCCTGAGCAGGGGAGGGCTGTGGGGGGCTGTGTGAGCCCAGCGGCAGGAACCTACTACCTCAAATGCCCAGTTTGTACAGACTTCTGCAACGTCAAGCTTGGGGCCTAGCACCAGCTAAGTGCCCCATCCTTCCCAACCTGTAAAATGGGTGAAGGCCAAGCTGGACCTCCCAACTCTGCCAAGGACAGGTGTCTGGACAGCTCTGAAAACAGAGACAATCAGGGACCTTGGATGTGGTGAGGGAAGGGAGAAGGGTGACACAGCTTTTGCTTGCTCCCTCTGCCAGCTTTGCCCAAATCCCTGTGACCACCCTAATCCACCCTCTCTAATGGAGCCCAAGCCAGCTCAGCCCCCCTTAGCACAAACTTGCTAATCCCTGGGGCTCAGAGCTCACCACCTGTCTCCAGGACGTACTTTGCTCTGTGTCAGAAAGGCAAATCCAGGGCCTCAGATGGGGATGGTGGTAAAAGTGTCCATCACCTTGGCCCAAAACCTGAGATGAGGAAACTCAGGTACCAAGAGCCTCACACAGTGTGTCACTGCTTCAGACCCCAGAGCCAGGAAGGCTTTATGAACCACCAGAAGAGCAACTCCTTAGGGTTCCATCATCAGATGCAAGAGGCAGGGGTGGGAACTGCAGGGCAAGCCTGCCCTGTCCCCTCCCTCCATCAAAGGCAGTGAGGGCTGCTCGTTTCACACCAACCTGAGTACAAATCCTGATGCTGACACATGTCCACTGTGTGACCTTGGGCGAGTCACTTAACTCCTTGAGGTCTCTACTTCCCCAACTGCAAAATGGGTCTGATGGTAGAAGTCTCTTCTTTGTAGGGTTGTGTGTGTGTGATAAGCAGAGACCTTGCTACCATTAAAAGTCTGCTTGCTCCTGCCTTCTTCCAACTCAGCCCTGTTCTCCCTCCTCCTGTTCAGGTGCAATCCTGTTTGCTCAGCCCGTGTTCCTTTCTCACTCCACTCACGGGTTTATTGCAGGGATTTGCAAGAAGAAACCTGGGAAGTGCCTTAAGCAGCCTGAGCCAAGACACTGGAGGCCAGAAGAGAGAGGAAGAGTAACAGAAAACGGGTGAAACACAGCAACAGAAAACAGAAAACACTGACAGAGAGAGATAGAATGAGACTGAGGCAGAAAGAGAAGAAAGAGAGAAGGGAGAGGGTTGGGTAGAGAAAGCCGGAGACAGAGATGAGAAATAGAGAGACCAGAAGACAGAAAAGAACAGAGTGTGTGTGTCAGACACATATACAAAGACGGAAAGAAACAGACCCAGGGAGTAGGAGAGGGAGGGAAAGGAGATGTGGAGAGAGCCAGTCCTGCGCACACGCCTTGCTCAGGACGGGTCTCCGCCCTCAGGGCGGCCTCCCATCCCTTCCCCAGAATCCTTAAATCCTCTCTCCCTCAGGGCCCTCGGCATCTGTCACTGTCCCGTCCTGAACCGACAGCGGCTGGCGCAGGCGAGTGCGGCTACAGAGGGGGCCTGGGTGTGCGCTGGGGATGGACTCCCAGAAAGAGCGGCCCAGGGCTGTCGGGGAGGGCAGGGGTAGGACTGGAGCGGTGGAGACAGTGGTCGGGCAGGGGGGACCCAGGTGATGAGGTTCAGAGGGTGTGAGAGCCAGGTGGCCCGGGAAAGCTGGCCGAGTTGATGCTTCATATCTTCTCCAGCTGGCTCGGCCAATATTTATGTATTGCGCGCCTCCCCTCTCCCCAAGGCTTGGAGCTCCCTCGCCTTTCCGCCAATCCGGGTCCTTCCTCTGCCGGCCGCTCAGAGCGTTCTCCCGTTCTGTTCCCGTCCCCACCCCGTCTTCCTCCCGCAGCCCCCGAGCCGATGGCCGGGGTCCTGGCGCCGCTGCCGCTGCTGCTGGCGCTGGCGCAGGCGGGCGTGGCGGGCGCCGCGGGCTCGGTGCGCCTGGCGGGCGGCCTCACGCTGGGCGGCCTGTTCCCGGTGCACGCACGGGGCGCGGCGGGCAGAGCGTGCGGGCCGCTGAAGAAGGAGCAGGGCGTGCACCGGCTCGAGGCCATGCTGTACGCGCTGGACCGCGTGAACGCCGACCCCGAGCTGCTGCCCGGGGTGCGCCTGGGCGCGCGGCTGCTCGACACCTGTTCGCGGGACACGTACGCGCTGGAGCAGGCGCTGAGCTTCGTGCAGGCGCTGATCCGCGGCCGCAGCGACGGTGACGAGGCGGCCGTGCGCTGCCCAGGCGGCGTCCCCCCGATGCGCGCCGCGCCCCCTGAGCGCGTGGTGGCTGTCGTGGGCGCCTCGGCCAGCTCCGTCTCCATCATGGTCGCCAACGTGCTGCGCCTGTTTGCGGTGAGGGCCCGGGGGAGCCCCCGGGTTGCAGCATCTCTCCCTCGTCCTTTCCCTGGGCGTGGCTGAGGTCTGGTCTCCTTGCGAGAATCACTATAGTTCGCAAAGAAACCTTGTCCCCGGGGCCAGACGCAAGCCTGTCTGGGAAGGTTGTTCGGGACATTAAAGCGTCTAGAGTGCCCGAGGTAACTACGGCGTCCATTAATTGCACCGTAGCCCATGAGTGTTTCTCTGCCTCGTTTTCTCTCATTTTCCCTCTTTCTTTGTCTTTCTTCTTGATTTTCTCTTTCCATCTCCCTGTCTCTCTCTTCCCCCTTCCTCCTTCCATCTTTCCTTCTCTTTCTCCTCTCCTTTCCATAACGTCTTCACACTCCACCCTTCCTTTCTGTTTTAGCTTCAAACATCTCTGTCTTCCCTAGACCAGCTCCAGCCCGCTTCTTCCAGAACCTCCCCCTCTCTGCTGACCTTCATACCGGCTCCCACCTGCTCCCTTCTGTGTGTGTTTTTGTTTTCTTTTCCTTTCTGTGTGTGTTTTTTTTTTTTTTTGCTCATGAGTCTTTCTTTAACATGAGGGATACACCCTCTTCTCTGCTAGCCGCCCTCTTCCCAGCCTCCCCAGCCACCATTCTCCACTCTGCTTTCACACTTACTGCCCCCACTCCTTCTCCTGGATCAGCTCAGCTGTAATCCCTGCTATTAATCCCTCTAATGCACACAGATAAACCCAGTTCCAAACAGGCCCCTCCATTAGGCCAGACACAGCCTTCAATCAAATAACCCCTCCCCAGCTCTCCTGCCTGGTCTGCCCCTCCTGGCCTCTCTGTGTGGCTGTTCCAGCTTGCCCCCAGCACTCTAACCCCAAATGTCCATGTCCTGGGTCCTCATTGCCCTCCCTCCCTAGGGTCACTGACCCTCCATCCACAGCCCCGGTGTCCTTCCCCACTCCAGATCCCCCAGATAAGCTACGCTTCCACGGCCCCTGAGCTCAGCGACTCCACACGCTATGACTTCTTCTCCCGTGTCGTGCCACCTGACTCCTACCAGGCCCAGGCCATGGTGGACATCGTGCGGGCATTGGGATGGAACTACGTGTCCACGCTGGCCTCCGAGGGCAACTATGGCGAGAGTGGGGTTGACGCCTTTGTGCAGATCTCCCGAGAGGCTGGTGAGCTTGGGGCAGGGGGGGGTCTGAGGCATGAAGGAGCCTATAGAGGGTCCGTTGGACAGGGCATAAGCAGTGAGGTAGGGCACTGGGTTCATGATGGGGAGCCTGGATGGTGCCCCCTGTGGGGGTCCTTTGAAAGACTTAGCCCCTGCCACAGTCATGAGTGGTGGTGGCCCTGGTGGGTGAGTGGGTGGGACCGCAGCTGACTTTGGCATCTCCGACACCCAGGGGGCGTCTGTATTGCCCAGTCCATCAAGATTCCCAGGGAACCAAAGCCAGGAGAATTCAATAAGGTGATCAGGAGACTCATGGAGACACCAAATGCCCGGGGCATCATCATCTTTGCCAACGAGGATGACATCAGGTGGGACAGATGGCATGTTCAATCACTGTGTTCTTCAGAGGCTCTCCTTGAAGACCCTGCCACCTCTTCTCACATATCCCAGCCACGTACATCCTCCTTTCCCTCTTTCTCGCCTTCCCTTACCTTCCTGCCCCCACATACCTTTTCTACTGCCACCTCTCTGTCTGGTGCCCCCAGAAATGAACCAGGCCTGGTCTGGGTGAAGATGCTCCAAACCTTGCCAGGGAAACACAAGAATATATGTCTGTTTCTATAATTAACAGTGGGGGAGAGACTGGTGGGCACATGTAAGTGCAGAAAATGAGCTGTCAGGGAAGGACTCCCAGGGGTAGGAGGGTATCAGCAGAAGGCCATGGACCCCGGCCTGAGCCCCAGCAAGAGAAGGTAGGCCCTTCTTAAAAGCAGCATGCAGTGGACTATGGTGCGTAGAACAAGAGGGCAGGCCTGGGGTCAGAGCCTGGCTGGACCCTTTACTACCTGAGAAACCCAGGGCAAGTGTCCTAAACTCCCTACATTCTACTTTTCCTGATAAACAAAGGGTCTGATGAATGATGCAGAATGGGATAGATGGAGAGAGAAGAATGGAAGGTGACCAGAGTTAAGTTGGAGGAGGCTCTCCGGCCCTCACTCACCCCTACCCTATCCTTACCAGGAGGGTCCTGGAGGCTGCACGCCAGGCCAACCTGACCAGCTACTTCCTGTGGGTTGGCTCAGACAGCTGGGGAGCCAAGATCTCACCCATCCTGAACCTGGAGGACGTGGCCGTGGGAGCCATCACCATCCTGCCCAAAAGGGCCTCTATAGATGGTGAGTGGGGGTACGCCCTTCCCCACTGCATCTCCCACCCATATTTATCCTTCCCCACGATCCCCTCTTGGGGGGGTGCTCATTTTCCCCTTCTATAAAATTGTACCGTGATCCAGGGTCCCTTCTAGGATTCCCAGATTCTAGAATTCTGAGATTCTGTGAATACATCCCTCCAAGCAGTGTTTGAATGAATTGGCAAATGAGGAAATGCACATCCCACTCTACAGGGTGAAGAATTGTTAGGTTTTGTTTGTTTGTTTAGTTTTGTGTTAATTCAATGCCTGTATTCCTGGTTCTGCCAAAGGCACTCTAATTTGAGGGTGACTGTGGGAGGGATAGAGACCAAGGATGTGGGTCATACTGTCCTGCTGATCAATTAATGAGGCCTTCCTCTTCACCCCTCCTCCACCATCCCGCCTGTGAATATCTGGAAGAATGCAGGAAAGATGGCCACTTTACACTCGGATTGCTCATTTCCCCAAAGGCTAAACTGAAGATGCTTTGATGAGGCACTTTGGGGCTATTTTGTGAAACACAGACCCTTGTAAATGCTGAGCCCTGACTCCAGGGGCTCCCAGCCTTTTGGAGGTGTACACCCACCCTTACACTCTTTCTTTCCCATAGAATGCATTCAGCTGCAAGCAACAGACTAGACTGAGAGTGGTTTTAGCAATAAAGGCGTTTCATTACAAGACAAGAGGTTTCAAAGTAGGGGCAACTTCATGTTTGGGGCAGTGAGTCAATGATGTTCTCAGAGCCCTGAGCTCTGTCTCCCCTTCTGTTCCACCATCCTCTGTAGTTGCCATATGCCTTCTTTTTTTTTTTAAAGTCAACCTGTTTTTGTTTTTGTTTTTTTTAATGAATTTATTTATTTATTTATTTTTGGCTGCGGTTGGTCTTTGTTACTGCGTGCGGGCTTTCTCTAGTTGTGGTGAGCGGGGGCTACTCTTCATTGTGGTGCACGGGCCTCCCATTGCAGTGGCTTCTCTTGTTGCGGAGCACAGGCTCTAGGCATGTGGGCTTCAGTAGCTGTGGCACATGGGCTCAGTAGTTGTGGCTTGCAGGCTGTAGAGCTCAGGCTCAGCATTTGTGGCACACGGGCTTAGTTGCCCCGTGGCATGTGGGATCTTCCTGGACCAGGGCTCGAACTCGTGTTCCCTGCACTGGCAGGCAGATTCTTAACCACTGCACCACCAGGGAAGTCCCATGTGCCTTCTTGATTGTGGTGTTTTATTCACAAAGTGGCTGCTGAAGCTCCACCCATTACATCTTCATAGCAGCATCCTAACCAGGAAAGAAAAGGCAGCAAAAAATTCTCTCATGTGGTGAGGCTCTGAGCTTGTATCAGGTTGCAAATTTACCGTGGAGTCCCTAGATGGCTTTGAACTCATTGGCCAGGCCAGAAATTGGTCACATGGGTATCCCCAGCTGCAAAGTAAGCAAGCGGTGAAGGGACACAAGTAGTGAGCTGTGGCTGGCTCAGACTGTTGCCAGCCCCCTCCCTCCTTCCCTGTCTCTCAGGATTTGACCAGTACTTCATGACTCGCTCCCTGGAGAACAACCGCCGGAACATCTGGTTTGCTGAGTTCTGGGAAGAGAATTTTAACTGCAAACTGACCAGCTCAGGTACCCAGTCAGACGATTCCACCCGCAAATGCACAGGTGAGAGCTGCCCAGGGTGGCGAGGGTGGTGAGGGAGAAGGTGGGAGGCCCGGTTGGGCATCTGGGAGCCAGGCACACTTCCTCTGGGCATCCCTAGGACAGGTGAGGAACGCATTGGCCGGGACTCTGCCTACGAGCAGGAAGGGAAGGTGCAGTTTGTGATCGATGCTGTGTACGCCATTGCCCACGCCCTCCACAGCATGCACCAGGCTCTCTGCCCCGGGCACACAGGCCTGTGCCCAGCAATGGAGCCAACCGACGGGCGGACGCTGCTGCAGTATATTCGAGCTGTACGTTTCAATGGTGAGTGGGCGCCAGAGCCCCTACGTGAATGAGGGGAAACCTGCTGGGATGGAGTTCTCAGGACCTGGGACGACTCAGGATGGAAGGAATGGGAGAGCAGAAGGGTATAGTGGGAGCATCTGGGCCTGAGAGCTGGAGGCTCAAGCCAAGTTCTGGGGAACAGTTTTTAACACTCCTCCTTCTCCAGCCTTCAGTACCTCCTGCCCCAGGCTGCAAATTCCAGGTGTTGGGGAACTTCTCTGTGACCCCTTCTGCCTGGATCCCTCAGAGGGTCACACACAACTCTCCTCTCCATTGCACAGAGTTTGGAGTCGTCTGGTCTCTGAGGGCACGCGTGGGGCACAGTGCAGACTGTGCAAAGGCACTGCTTGCACAGTGGCCCACTCCGAGTCTCAGGCCTCCGAATGCCTCCCCAGCCAGGCCCTGTGCTGCCTGAGCACAAGGCATGAGTCTGTGTCCCCCCAGTACGAGTGGAGGCCCTGGCACATGGTCAGGGCGCAGAATAAGGGTTTCTGAAAAGGCCCAGATGGACTCAGCCGTGCTTATGGTTTGCTGGGGGGGGGGGGGGCTTCACATTGTGTTCAATTACAATCCTTTAGTAAATTAAGAACTCTCTTCTTCCACCAAATGTTGAGCACCTTTTCTCTGCCAAGCTCTCTGTTAAAGAGCATGACTTAGGGATTTTCCTGGCGGTCCAGTGGTTAAGACTCTGTGCTTCCACCGCAGGGGACACAGGTTCGATCCCTGGTCAGGGAACTAAGATCCCTCATGCCGAGTGGCCAAAAAGTTATAAATAAATAAATAAAGAGCATGACTTAATAGCACTCCAGAACAGCTCTGCAAGCTGGTAGAACAAGCTTCTAAAAGAAATAAAGCTGATTGTTCAAATCAGTACCTTTGTTAAGTCTGAACTCATCCTCTCGCCTGCACAGTTAAGCTCTTTCTTATTCTTTTTAAATTGTGGTAACATGCACATAGCATAATATTTACTATCTTAACCATTTTTAAGTGTACAGTTTAGTGGTGTACATTGTTGTGCAGTCAATCTCTAGAACTCTTTTTATTGTACAGAACTGAAACTCTGTACCCATTAAACACTAACTCCCCATTTCCCCCTCCCCCAGCATTCTACATTTTGTCTATGAATTTGACTGCTCTAAGTACCTCATATGAGTGGAATCACACAGTATTTGTCCTTTTGTGACTGGCTTATTTCACTTATCATAATGTTCTCAAGGTTCATCCATGTTGTAGAATGTGTCAGAATTTCCATCCTTTCTAAGGCTGAATAATATTCCATTGTATGTATAGACCACAATTTGCTTACCCATTCATCCGTTGATGGACACTTGCGTTTATTCCACGTTTTAGCTACTGTGAATAATGCTGCTGTGAACATAAGTGTACAAATATCTCTTTGAGTCCCTGCTTTCCATTATTTTGGGTATATAGCTAGAAAAGGAATTGCTGGATTGTGTGGTAATTCTATGTTTAATTTCTTGAGGAACCACCATATTGTTTTCCACAGTGACTGCATCATTTCGCATTCCCACCAGTGAAGTATAGGGTTTCAATGTCTCCGTACACTTGCCAACACTTACTTTCTGTTGTTTTGACAGTGGCTATCCTAAATGGGTGTGAGGTGGTATCTCACTGAGGTTTTGATCCAGATTTCCCTGATGATAGGCGATGCTGAGCACGTTTTCACGTGCTTGCTAAGCTCTTCCTTTGTCCCGGCTGGGCCTTTGATGGGCTCGAGAACCAGCTGAGGATGACAGGCTCTCCTTCCAGGCAGCGCAGGAACCCCTGTGATGTTCAATGAGAACGGGGATGCACCCGGGCGATACGACATCTTCCAGTACCAGGTGACCAATGGCAGTGCGGGCAGTGGCAGCTACCAGGCTGTGGGCCAGTGGGCAGAGACCCTCAGGCTGGATGTGAGTGGCACAGGATGAGCTCTGGGCACAGGGAGGCGGACTCACCTTCCTGGAGGCGGGAGTCGCAGGTCCCGGTGTTCCCTGTGTCCCAGGTGGAAGCCCTGCAGTGGTCGGGAGACCCCCGAGAGGTGCCCGAGTCTCAGTGCAGCCTCCCCTGTGGGCCGGGGGAGCGGAAAAAGATGGTGAAGGGCGTCCCCTGCTGTTGGCACTGTGAGGCCTGCGACGGGTACCGCTTCCAGGTGGACGAGTTCACTTGCGAGGCCTGCCCCCGGGACATGAGGCCCACGCGCAACCACACGGGCTGCCGCCCCACGCCAGTGGTCCGCCTGTCCTGGTCCTCGCCCTGGGCGGCCCCGCCCCTCCTCTTGGCCGTGCTGGGTATCATGGCCACCACCACAGTTGTGGCCACCTTCGTGCGGCACAACAACACGCCCATCGTCCGGGCCTCCGGCCGCGAGCTCAGTTACGTCCTGCTCACCGGCATCTTCCTCATCTACACGGTCACCTTCCTCATGGTGGCCGAGCCCGGGGCGGCTGTCTGCGCTGCCCGCAGGCTCTTCCTCGGCCTGGGAACCACCCTCAGCTACTCTGCCTTGCTCACCAAGACCAACCGCATCTACCGCATCTTTGAGCAAGGGAAGCGCTCGGTCACGCCCCCGCCCTTCATCAGCCCCACTTCGCAGCTCGTCATCACCTTCAGCTTCACCTCCGTGCAGGTGGGTCCTCGGGGTCCCCAGGGTGACGGGGTGGGCAGACGGGGTCGGGGCTGGGGGTACGGGCACTGACCTCCACCTTAAAAAATCAGAGTCCCTCTTCTATTTTGGCCTCTATGTTAAAAAAAAAAAAAAAAAAAAAAGTCCCAGGAGATAGGGCACTACTGTTTCTGTAACTAGAAGAACTCATTTAGGAGCAGCTGTTTCCTCCTGCTTCATCCTTGGAGGAAAATGGATCAGTAAGGTGGGGAGTGCAAGCATCCAGTTATTTTTCTGTGAAACAGTGAAATTATTTTCAGAAAGTGAACATGCTTTTCCATAGTTTGGCTCCCAGAGCAAAGAGAATCTGATGAATTTCCCCCAAGCAGAGAATCTGTTTCCATAAAGGGAGTTCCTGCTGCCCAGTCACTGGGTAACTTGGATAAGAGGCACAGGGTCTAATGATATTATGTGGAGTGAAGCATCCAATTCCATAGATGGCCAGAATTTCATGCTGTATGTGCAGCAAAAGCAGAGTTCCTTTAGGGTTTTCTCTGAGATGGTAATATTACAACATTGGAAATGGCTCCTGTGGTCTGGAAAGCACTGGATGTTTTCTATGTAAAGGGTGCTAAGAGACAAGTGTGTGTGACATTGTATGACATTGCAGAGCCAGCCCAGTTCTCAGGGCCAGGTGGATGGCCCATGCTCAGCTCATTTGGACATGGCTCACTCTCCACCCCAGGAGAGCCCTTCTTCCTACCCAGCTCTGCATATAACATGGTCATTCCCACTCATAGGCCTCAGTCCATCCAATTCTTCACAACTGGAAGGTGCTGCCATTTTCTGGTACATAGCAGGGTCTGAGCGTCCTCTGTCAGGGCCGGAATCTCAGTGCGCAGCCCATCCTCAGAAAGCACCTCACTGCTTCCTGCCTGAAACCCCCGTGGCACCTCTTGCCTCAGGATAGAGATGTTCAGACTGCATTCAGTGCCCGCCTCCGGCTCACCTATGGACTCCCCACATGACACCTCCCTTTCTAGAAATCCCAAATCTTTTCAAAGATGCACACCTTCAGCTTTACAAGGTTATTCAGCAATATGATGGATGTGAAATGGTACCTCATTGTTTTCATTTGTCTCTACTTGTGCAGCTAGCCTTTGTACTTTCCTCTTCTGTGATGTGCCTGTGCCTGTTCCTGTGCTTTGCTCACTTTCTATTATTTTGTAGGCGTTTATTACCTGTACTGGATGCTCGTTCTTTTACCAAGTACGTGGGTTGCAAATTCAGTGGGGCGCATTTTGGTTGCTACTCCCGTGTATCATAGGCCTTGGGTTTTAGTTTCTCTTGGGCAACTTTTCCCCCCATCTAGAGGAGTTCTAAGAAGAGCCTCCATGCTTCCTTCCTGGACAGTGGGTGGAGTTTTATTTTATTAGTCCCTTGTTCATGGTGCTGCTGCCTTTGGGAGAATCACATAAAGGTGCTCCTTCTGGGTGTACAAATTATTTAAAAAGCATCCTTTCCTCTAGGATCACATAGCCCTACTCCAGGTGCACAGTATGGCACTGAAGTGTTGGCTAGGTTTCAGCCCCGCTCCTCCCAAGTCAAGCATCTTGTGCAGTGAACGACCTGCACAAATGTAGGGGACGGCCCTTCCAGGGTCCCACCTTTATGCAGGTGTCTTAGTTCCTACTCCCCAGCTTCCCTTGGCTCGAGGTCATGTCTCCCCTCAGTGTGATGGAATTCATACTCCATCTTCTCCTTGTTAGGGCCTGTGTCTGACTCTGACCTCCCTGGCCACCCGGCATCAGTTCACATTCTTACTGCTCTCCATCCAGTGCCTCTATATTTTGAGCCACACTATGCATTCACACACAATTTCATTATATCTTGTTCAACAGTTCTCTGGATCTGGAGAAGGAAGGGGGTCCTCAGGAACGTGGTTTGCCATATTGCTAGATTGGATCAAGCTAGTGTTTTCCCACCTACAGAATACATGATACTGCCTCCCTGGAGGGTTGTGAAGAGGAACATCTCTGCTGGGCCTGGTTCCTAATCAGTGGGACATGCACTGACTCTTCCCCCCAAGCTGGCATCACAACAGATTATGAGGGTTCCCATTCAGTAGATAGAGGAGATGTGATTAGGGTCACCGTTCCAGAGCCTCTGCCTGCAGTCAGTGCACCTTGCTGGCCTCAGTAAATGGTGCTGGTAATGGCTGAAATACAGGAAGAAGACATCCAGGGCCCCTTCCCAAATCAGCCCAGATGTCCCCAGCACATACTTCCACTGCAGCCCCTTCTCTCCACTGCCTGTGTCACAGGCGTTTGCCCAGGCAGTCCCCTCCTGGACAACCCTCCCCTCTCCACAGTGGCTCTCAGGCCTGAGCATCCCACTCAATAGGCCAGGAGCCTAAAAGCGACCCTAACCTGCCAGAGTTCTCAGGCGAAGGTGAGGCTGAGTGTGTCCTTGATACCATGTTGGCTCCTGCAGGTGGTGGGAGTGATGGCCTGGCTGGGGGCCCAGCCCCCACACAGTGTGATTGACTACGAAGAGCAGCGGACGGTAGAACCAGAGCAGGCCAAAGGGGTGCTCAAGTGCGACATGTCGGATCTGTCCCTCGTCGGCTGCCTGGGCTACAGCCTCTTGCTCATGGTCACATGCACGGTGTACGCCATCAAGGCCCGTGGCGTGCCTGAGACCTTCAATGAGGCCAAGCCCATTGGCTTCACCATGTACACCACCTGCATCATCTGGCTGGCTTTTGTGCCTATCTTCTTTGGCACTGCCCAGTCAGCTGAAAAGGTAATCCAGGTCCCCCATCAGTTTCATGACCTCGTTTGTTTCCTGCCTGTCCACGGAAGGGCTCGATTATTCCAAGAGCTGGGCCACCCATATGAATGATTGCTTGGTTGGCTGATTCATTCGTGTACTCATTTGTCTTTCCAGTCTCCCTCCAGTTGTTCTCTCAGTCCCCTTTCCATTGTTCATTCATTCATTTTTTCATCCATGCTTCTTCCAACCATCAATTAACTTTCTTTTATTCAATTATCTTTTCATATACTTTATATCTGCCAATCCATTCATCTGTCAGTGTATTTGTTTGACAGTCATTTATTCATGTGTACAGTGGAGCATTTGTTTATTCACCTCCGTCCTCCCTTTGTTTGCCTACTTGCTCCTTTATTCAGGTTTGGTTCATCCATTCATTTGTACATTTGAAAACATGTTCATTCATTCATTAACATGCTCTAGCACTATTTAGGCATATGGACCATTTCCCCAGGTGTCGCTCTCTGTGAATGAACCTCTCACTTCCCTTGGTCACTTGTCCACTCAGTGCTGTGTCGTTTACACTTCTTCCTGCCTATACCAGAGCCACACTGTGACTACCAATTCTTCATGCCATGAGGCCTTTGCTTACACTGCTCTCCTTTATTGAGTGCTCATTCCCAGTCACTTGACTGAAATAGACTCACCTCCAGGCTGTGTGGGGGTGGAGGGCGGGAGAGACCTGGGCTGAGTCCCACCTGGTCCCTTCCTCCGTGGCTTAGATCTACATCCAAACCACCACACTGACTGTGTCCTTAAGCCTGAGTGCGTCGGTGTCCCTCGGCATGCTCTATGTACCCAAAACCTACGTCATCCTGTTCCACCCGGAGCAGAACGTGCAGAAGCGGAAACGGAGCCTCAAGACAACCTCCACAGTGGCAGCCCCACCCAAGGGCGAGGACACAGAGGCCCCCAAGTAGCAAGTAGGGGATGAATGGGACAATTGCTCCCCGTCCTCTGTTCTTTTCTTTCCCTCGCTTCATGGTGGAAGCTGTGAAGAGTCCAGATCTGCAGTGAGCAATCAGGGTGGGGAGTCCACAAAGGCTACGCCCAGCAAGATGGAGCTGGCCTGGACCCACATGACACATTTTTCTGTTTTTCTGTGCATGATGGCTTCATACTTCCTCGCTGCAGACCAGAATTTCTACTCCTGGTGGGAAACAGCCACCAAGAGAATCCTACTCTGGAGAGGGACTAAACTTACACTCACTGGTTTGAAGTTCAGAGATCATGATGAAGCCCTGGGCTTGGTCCAGTGTGAGTGGATTTCCACCCTTTGATTAACCACCAGAATTTGGAGATTGGGCAGCATGTGAGAATATGTAGACCCCAGAATGAAATTCAGGGTTGGAGTCAGGGAGGAGCAGTTTCCACAAGAGCTCTGTGGGTCTGTATTTTGGACTGAGTACTTGGGCTTGGGTAAATATTTTGCTGGTACAGAGGGATTGAGCCTTGGGTGAGAGCCCTGTGAGAGAAGATGGGCCTGCACAGGACAGGGGGATGAGCAGAAGGAACTGGAATGCTCCTGTGAGATTATTTGTGGCAGGGTCTTTTCCTCGAGATCTTTTCTCCTGGGATCTGGGGGATGTCACTCTTAGAGAACTGCTTTTTTTTCCTTTCCCATGTGTATTCCCTTAAATGAACCCTGAACTTTAAGAAAATCAGATACACTTGTGTGGTGGTAGGGGTGTGAGAATAAACTAGCAAGGGTGGTGTTTGCCCTCCTCTGATGCCTGTAAGAGATGGTGTTCACAAGTTGTAGGTTGGGACCAGTGACAGAGAGAGTTGTGTCCATGGCAAAGATTAATTCCAAGTGGATAACTTAGGATGAACATCAAAACTGTTCTCTTCCAATATTTCCTGGGGAGGTCCCCTTTGAAAGTCAAGCATGAGGCATGGGAAGGAAGATGCTTGGACTTCAAATGCATTTTTCAATAATCTTTTTTTAACAAAAAGTTCAGTTTAAGTTAATGGAATTTTATTTCCCTAGGGTAGAATTTAAATTTGTTAAATTGACTCTTTTTATTTATCAGTATGAATTCTGTAGTATCTAATGTCTGGAACTGATTTTGAAGATCAAGCACACTTCATACAACATGGAGACTCTTCCCTAGACAGTCTCTGCGTAAGAATTTTGACCTTGGGACTAGGTGTTTCTGCATTCTTTAATAGGGCTTCTCTTCAGAATAACATTTTTGGTGTACAGATTCTCCTTCCTCACATTTGTTGCATTCTTAGGAAATCTCCACAGTGTGAATTATGACGTTTCATATATTGCTGGATGCTTACCAAAATTCATTATTTCATACAGCTTCTCTCCTGTGTGGGTTTCCTGATGTACAATGAGGTATGTTTTCTTGCTGATGGCTTTCCCACATTAGTGCTTTGATAGGGTTTTTCTCCTATATTAACTCTTAGAGAGCAATGAGCTCTGATCTCCAAATGAAGGTTTTCCTGTATTTATTATTTTCTTGGTGTTTCTCTCAGTATGAATTCTCTGATGTACAGTGAGTCTTGACTTCTAGTTGAAAACTTTTCCAGTTTTTACATTTTGTGGTTTTCCCCACTCTGAACTCTGTGACTTAGATTTTGGATGATTTCTTAGTAAAAGCTTTTCCACATTTAGAGGTTTTCTCCCCATGTGAAGTTTCAGACTTAGAGCCCTGGCTTCCTGCTGAAGACTTTCATACACCCACACATTCATTCAGACTGGTCTCTCTGATGTGGATTCTTTGATGCACAGTGAGTTCTGTCGTCTTCTTCTGGGTCTTCTCACATTCAGTCCACTTGTAGAAGATGCATGCACCATTTTGTGTGCAGTGGGGGCATCCTCTATTGCTAAAGGCATTGTCATATTTAGTACATTTGTGAGATTTCTCTCCTCTCTGAATTCTCTAATGTGTACAAAGTTCTGACTCCTGGAAGAGGGCTTTTCCACATTCAGTGTGTACATAAGATCTCTACCTTGGATCATTTCTTTGATGTTCAGTGGGGGTTGACAAATCCTTGAAGGTTTTTCCATGCTCTTTGCATGCATAGTTTGCCTTCTCCAATGTCCAATCAATCCATTTGAACCCCTGAAAAAAGTTTTTCCCCCAAATTTGTGGAATTTATAAGGCATTCTGCCTGTGTGTTTCATTTTCTGTTGAATAAGAGCCAGGCTATACCTATAGGCTTTCTCACATTCATTGTCCTTGAATGATTTCTCATCAGTATGGATTATATATTCCAGTGAAAACCGGGTTCTGGTTGGAGGCTTTTCCATATTACAATCACAGTATTTCTCTCCAGTATGAGTTCTCTAAAGCAGAGTAAGATTACATTTTGTTATAAGCTTTTATTCACCATGTTCAATGTGTTGAGACTTGTGCAGGAGGGATTTTTTAATATTACTTATATTCTTATGCATTTTCACTAGTGTGTTTTTTTTGGACACATTTATAACATTTATTACAACTTTGTCACATTTATTACATTTTGTGATCTTTGGAAATTTCTCCCAAATTCATTACATTCATTGTCTCTCACTTTATTCAGTAATCTCTCCGTAAATAAATGTAACTTTTCCCAAACGTTTGATTTGGGTTTTCTGTTCCTTTTGTATATAGTTATTGATTTGCAGGACTCCCTCTAAAATGGAATAAAATGATAATTCCAAGTGAATCTTTTCACCATCATTTTATAGAAGGAAACCTCTTCAGGAATACTCTGTTATATTGACGTCTTTGCCGCTAAATATGAAAAATTCCTAAGCGTAAACATTTCCCACCTCTTGGGCTTTGAGGGGGGAAATCTGCTCAAGTGTGGAAAGAGCAGAGTACTAAAAGCTATGACAAGTAGGTTGGGAGTTTCAGAGATGGCATTTTAATCTGTGGAGCAAGAAGTAGGAATCAAGATGGGCTGCAGGTCTGAAAGGGGAAGACTGAGTGGGAGGATTGGATGGAAAAGGCAAAGAAAGGTGTAGAGAGGCACTAATGGTGATGGGACTGGGTTTGGACGTTTTTAGCCTCATCACTTCATTCATGGATTACTATTGCAAGACTTTAACTAGTCTTTCTGCTTTCCGTTTTTTCCCCCTTTTCATCCTACACACCAGTATCAAAATCATCATGCCAGGGCACCAGCTCCCCACATTTATAGGAACATTGCTGTGGGTTCTTCCCTCTCCCAACACCTGCATCAGGCTGTGATTCATTCTCATATTTACCTGCAGACTCAGAGGCAGAAATCGCAGGAAGTGTGCATTAGTCTAGAGAATCATGGCCTCATGCACTGTTCACTGATATAATCTGAAAGATTAAGCATCATTAGGTTATTCTACCAGAGCTCTTGCGTACTGAATTTACCTGTAGTATCAACTTTCTAGTTTTTTCCCCATTCTGATTTGCTACACAGGGAAAATTTCCAGGATCCACAGACCTTGTCTTGCCCCTGCCACTGTATACTTCCTTCAGTCAGCTTTCACATCTTGACTTGTACAGCACTGAAGTTAAGACATCTTGAGATCAATTCCAGCTCTGCCACTTACTAGATGGGTGACTTTGGGCAAGATAATTAGCCTCTCCCATAGCCAGTCTCCTTAATGATCTCCACAGAGATGCCCAAATCATTGACCCCATTTACCTACTACTGACCCTCCTAGTCCTACCAATCACTGTCCATGCAGACCCCATTCATTAAGTGAAGTCCTCAGCTGACAAGTCCCAACACCCCATCTCAGACCGACTGGCTCTCTGATTCACTGATCTCGACAGACTGCTCATTCATTGTTGCTCCAACAATTAACATTGGATGTTTCCTCTGTGCTAAGCACCTGGGATACATCAGTCTATAAAATAGACAAGGATTGTCTCCTTCATGGAACTTACAGCCTAGTTGTGGAGACAAACAATAAACAATATATAAGACAAATAAATTATGAAATATGTTAGGAGGTGGTAAAGTGCTGTGGAAAAAAGGAAATATAGAAGAGTAGGGAGAAAGAGAAAGACTAGAGGGGATGGGCTGCAATTTAAATAAAGTGGTTAGTGTAAGCTTCCTTGAGAAGGTGGAACTTGAAGGAAGTGGGGAGTGAGCCATGGAATTATCTGGGGTAAGAAGGGTCTAGTGGATGGAGCGGCCAGTGCAGAAGCCCTAGGGCAAGGGCATGCATGTGTGTCTGAAGACCCAGTCAAGAGGCTGGTGTGATTGCAGCAGAGCGAGTGGAGGAAACAATGTGAGAAAGGTAGGTGAGGTATATCAGTCAGAGTTCTCCAGAGAAGCAGAACCAATAGAACATATTGGTTTCTCTGGAGAACGCTCATAGGTAGATTAGATAAAGAGAGATATAGAGAATATATAGTATGTATAGATATAGAAAGGCTAACAAATAGATGGATAGATCTATCTATCTATCTATCTATCTTATCATCTTTCTATCTATCTGTCTAACTTATACCCAATAGGACAGGTATGTGTGTGTGTGTGTGTGTGTGTGTGTGTGTGTGTGTGTGTGTGTGTGTGTATGCATAAAGTCAAGACATATATTTTAAGAAATGGCTCCCAGATTGGTTCAAGATGGCAGAGTAGAAGGATGTGTGCTTACTCCCTCTTGTGAGAGCACTGGAATCACGTGACTGCAGAACAATCATCGACAGAAAAACACTGGAACTCACCAAAAAAGATACCCCACATCCAAAGACAAAGGAGAATCCACAATGAGATGGTAGGAGGGGCACAATCACAATAAAATCAATTCCCATAACTGCTGGGTGGGTGACTCACAAACTGGAGAACACTTATACCACAGAAGTCCACCCACTGGAGTGAAGGTTCTGAGCCCCACGACAGGCTTCCCAACCTGGGGGTCCGGCAACGGGAGGAGGAATTCCTAGAGAATCAGACTTTGAAGGCTAGCAGGATTTGATTGCAGGATTTTGACAGGACTGGGGGAAACAGAGACTCCACACTTGGAGGGCACACACAAAGTAGTGTGCACATTGGGACCCAGGGGGAAGAAGCAGTGACCCCATAGAAGACTGAAGCAGACCTAACTGCTACTGTTGTAGGGTCTCCTGCAGAGGCGGGGGGGGTGGTGCGCTGTGGCTCATCATGAGGACAAGGAGACTGGCAGAAGTTCTGGGAAGTGCTCCTTGGCATAAGCCCTCCCAGAGTCCGCCATTAGCCCCACCAAAGTGCTGGGTAGGCTCCAATGTTGGGTCACCTCAGGCCAAACAACTAACAGGAAGGGAACCCAGCCCCACACATCAGCAGACAAGCAGATTAAAGTTTTACTGAGCTCTGCTCATCAAAGCAACACCCAGCTCTACCCACCACCAGTCCCTCCAATCAGGAAACTTTCACAAGCCTCTTAGATAGCCTCATCTGCCAGAGGGCAGACAGCAGAATCAAGAAGAACTACAATCCTGCAGCCTGTGGAACAAAAACCACATTCACAGAAAGATAGACAAGATGAAAAGGCAGAGGGCTATGTACCAGATGAAGGAACAAGATGAAACCCCAGAAAAACAACTAAATGAAGTGGAGATAGGCAAACTTCCAGAAAAAGAATTCAAAATAATGACAGTGAAGATGATCCAGGACCTCAGAAAAAGAATGGAGGCAAAGATCGAGAATCTACAAGAAATGTTTAACAAAGACCTAGAATAATTAAAGAACAAACAAACAGAGATGAACAATACAATAACTTAAATGAAAACTACACTAGAAGGAATCAATAGCAGAATAACTGAGGCAGAAGAACGGATAAGTGACCTGGAAGACAGAATGGTGGAATTCACTGTTGTGGAACAGAATAAAGAAAAAAGAATGAAAAGAAATGAAGACCGCCTAAGAGACCTCTGGGACAACATTAAATGCAACAACATTCACATTATAGGGGTCCCAGAAGGAGAAGAGAGAGAGATGGGACCAGAGGAAATATTTGAAGAGAATATAGTCGAAAACGTCCCTAACATGGGAAAGAAAATAGCCACCCAAATCTAGGAAGCACAGAGAGTTCCAGTCAGGATAAACCCAAGGAGAACCACACCGAGACACATAGTAATCAAACTGGCAAAAAATAAACACAAAGAAAAATTATTGAAAGCAACAAGGGAAAAATGACAAATAACATACAAGGGAACTCCCATAAGGTTAACAGCTGATTTCTCAGCAGAAACCCTGCAAGCCATAAGGGAGTGGTATGATATATTTAAAGTGATGAAAGGGAAGAACCTACAACCAAGATTACTCTACCTGGCAAGGATCTCATTCAGATTTGACAGAGAAATCAAAAGCTTTACAGACAAGCAAAAGCTAAGAGAATTCAGCACCACCAAACCAGCTCTACAACAAATGCTAAAGGAACTTCTCTAAGCAGGAAACACAAGAGAAGAAAAGGACCTACAAAAACAAACCCAAAACAATTAAGAAAATGGTAATAGGAACATACATATTGATAATTACCTTAAACGTGAATGGATTAAATGCTCCAACCAAAAGACACAGGCTTGCAGAATGGATACAAACACAAGACCCATATATATGCTGTCTATAAGAGACCCACTTCAGACCTAGGGACACATACAGACTGAAAGTGAGGGGATGGAAAAAGATATTCCATGCAAATGGAAATCAAAAGAAAGCTGGAGTAGCTATACTCATATCAGAAAAAATAGACTTTAAAATAAAGAATATTACAAGAGACAAAGGAGGACACTACATAATGATCAAGGGATCAATCCAAGAAAGATATAACAATTATAAATATATATGCACCCAACATAGGAGCACCTCAATACATAAGGCAACTGCTAACAGCTATAAAAGAGGAAATCAACAGTAACACAAATATAGTTGGGGACATTAACACCTCACTTACACCAATGGACAGATCATCCAAACAGAAAATTAATAAGGAAACACAAGCTTTAAATGACACAATAGACCAGATAGATTTAATTGATATTTATAGGACATTCTGTCCAAAAACAGCAGATTACACTTTCTTCTCAAGTGCACATGGAACATTCTCCAGGATTGATCACATCTTGGGTCACAAATCAAACTTCAGTAAATTTAAGAAAATTGAAATCATATCAAGCATCTTTTCTGACCACAACACTATGAGATTAGAAATCAATTACAGGGAATAAAAAACACAAACACATGGAGGCTAAACAATACATTACTAAATAACCAAGAGATCACTGATGAAATCAAAGAGGAAATCAAAAAATACCTAGAGACACATGACAATGAAAACACCATGATCCGTAACCTATGGGATGCAGCAAAAGCAGTTCTAAGAGGGAAGTTTATAGCTATACAAGTCTAACTCAGGAAACAAGAAAAATCTCAAATAAACAATCTAACCGTACACCTAAAGCAACTAGAGAAAGAAGAACAAACAAAACCCAAAGATAGCAGGAGGAAAGAAAACATAAAGATCAGAACAGAAACAAATGAAATAGAAACAAAGAAAACAATAGCAAGGATCAATAAAACTAAAAGCTGGTTCGTTGAGAAGATAAACAAAATTGATAAACCTTTAGCCAGACTCATCAAAAAAAAGAGGGAGAGGACTCAAATCAATAAAATTAGAAATGAAAAAGGAGAAGTTACAACAGACACTGCAGAAATACAAAGCATCCTAAGAGACTACTACAAGCAACCCTATGCCAATAAAATGGACAACCTGGAAGAAATGGACAAATTCTTAGAAAGGTATAACCTTCCCAGACTGAACCAGGAAGAAATAGAAAATATGAACAGACAAATCACAAGTAATGAAATTGAAACTGCAATGAAAATCTTCCAACAAACAAAGTCCAGGACCAGATGGCTTCACAGGTGAATTCTAACAAACATTTAGAGACGAGCTAACACCCATCCTTCTCAAACTCTTCCAAAAAATTGCAGAGGAAGGAACACTCCCAAACTCATTCTATGAAGCCACCATCACCCTGATACCAAAACCAGACTAAGATACTACAAAAAAAGAAAATTACAGACCAATATCACTGATGAATATAGATGCAAAAATCCTCAACGAAATACTAGCAAACAGAATCCAACAACACATTAAAAGGTTCATACACCATAGTCAAGTGGGATTTATCCCAGGGATGCATGGATTCTTCAATATACACAAATCAATCAGTGTGATACACCATATTAACAAATTGAAGAAGAAAACAATATGATCATCTTAATAGATGCAGGAAAAGCTTTTGACAAAATTCAACACCCATTTATGATAAAAACTCTCCAGAAAGTGGGCAGAGAGGGAACCTACCTCAACATAATGAAGGTCATATACAACAAACGCACAGCAAATATTGTTCTCAATGGTGAAAAATTGAAAGCATTTCCTCTAAGATCAGGAACAAGACAAGGATGTCCACTCTCACCACTATTATTCCACATAGTTTTGGAAGTCCTAGCCACGGCAATCAGAGAAGAAAAAGAAATAAAAGGAATACAAATTGGAAAAGAAGAAGTAAAGCTGTCACTGTTTGCAGATGACATGATACTATACCTAGAGAATCCTAAAGATGCCACCAGAAAACTACTAGAGCTAATCAATGAATTTGGTAAAGTTTCAGGATATAAAATTAATGCACAGAAATCTCTTGCATTCCTACACACTAATGATGAACAATCTGAAAGAGAAATTATGGAAACACTCCCATTTACCATTGCAACAAAAAGAATAAAATACCTAGGAATAAACCTACCTAGGGAGATAAAAGACCTGTATGCAGAAAACTATAAGACACTGATGAAAGAAATTAAAGATTACCAACAGATGGAGAGATATACCACGTTCTTGGATTGGAAGAATCAATATTGTGAAAATGACTATATTACCCAAAGCAATCTACAGATTCAATGCAATCCCTATCAAATTACCAATGGCATTTTTTATGCAACTAGAACAAAAAAATATTAAAATTTGTATGGAGACACAAAAGACCCCGAATAACCAAAGCAGTCTTGAGGGAAAAAAAACGGAGCTGGGGGAATCAGACTCCCTGACTTCAGACTATACTACAAAGCTACGGAAATCAAGACAGTATGGTACTGGCAGAAAAGCAGAAATATAGATCAATGGAACAGGGTAGAAAGCCCAGAGATAAACCCATGCACATATGGTCACCTTATTTTTGATAAAGGAGGCAGGAATATACAATGGAGAAAAGACAGCTTGTTCAATAAGTGGTGCTGGGAAAACTGGACAGCTACATGTAAAAGAATGAAATTAGAACACTCCCTAACACCATACACAAAAATAAACGCAAAATGGATTAAAGACCTAAATGTAGGGCTTCCCTGGTGGCGCAGTGGTTGAGAGTCTGCCTGCTAATGCAGGGGACACGGGTTCGAGCCCTGGTCTGGGAAGATCCCGCATGCCACGGAGCGGCTGGGCCCGTGAGCCACAACTGAGCATGCGCGTCTGGAGCCTGTGCTCCGCAACAAGAGAGGCCACGATAGTGAGAGGCCCTCGCACCGCGATGAAGAGTGGCCCCCGCTTGCCGCAACTAGAGAAAGCCCTAGCACGGAAACGAAGACCCAACATAGCAATCAATGAATCAATCAATCAATAAATAAATCTTTAAAAAAAAAAAAGACCTAAATGTAAGGCAAGGCACTATAAGACTCTTAGAGGTAAACATAGGCAGAACGCTCTATGACATAAATCACAGCAAGATCCTTTTTGACCCACCTCCTAGAGAAATGGAAATAATATCAAAAATAAACAAATGGGACCTAATGAAACTTCAAAGCTTTTGCACAGCAAAGGAAACCATAAACAAGATGAAAACACAACCCTCAGAATGGGAGAAAATATTTGCCAATGAAGCAACTGACAAAGGACTAATCTCCAAAATTTACAGGCAGGTCATGCAGCTCATGCAGCTGAATATCAAAAAAACAAACAACCCAATCCAAAAATGGGCAGAAGACCTAAAGAGACATTTCTCCAAAGAAGATATACAGATTGCCAACAAACACATGAAAGAATGCTCAACATCATTAAACATTAGAGAAATGCAAATCAAAACTACAATGAGATATCATCTCACACCAATCAGAATGGCCATCATCAAAAAATCTACAAACAATAAATGCTGGGGAGGGTGTGGAGAAAAGGGAACCCTCTTGCACTGTTGGTGGGAATGTAAACTGATACAGCCACTATGGAGAACAGTATGGAGTTTCCTTAAAAAACTTAAAATAGAATTACCATTTGATCCAGCAATCCCACTACTGGGCATATACCCTGAGAAAACCATAATTCAAAAAGACACATGCACCCCAATGTCATTTCAGCACTATTTACAATAGCCAGGTCATGGAAGCAACCTAAATGCCCATCGACAGATGAATGGATAAAGAAGTTGTGGTACATATATACAATGGAATATTACTCAGCCATAAAAAGGAATGAAATTGGGTCATTTGTTGAGACGTGGATGGACCTAGAGACTGTCATACAGAGTGAAGTAAGTCAAAAAGAGAAAAACAAATACTGCATGCTAACACATATATATGGAATCTAAAAAAAAAAAAAAAAAAAAAGGACATGAAGATGTAGGGGCAGGAAGGGAATAAAGACCTAGTAGAGAATGGACTTGAGGACACGGGGAGGGAGAAGGTAAGCTGGGACAAAGTGAGAGAGTGGCATGGACATGTATACACTACCAAAGGTAAAACCGATAGCCAGTGGGAAGCAGCCGCAAAGCACAGGGAGATCAGCTCGGTGCTTTGTGACCACCTAGAGGGGTGGGATAGGGAGGATGAGAGGGAGGGAGATGCAAGAGGGAAGAGATATGGGGATATATGTATATGTACAGCTGATTCACTTTGTTATAAAACAGAAACTAACACACCATTGTAAAGCAATTATACTCCAATAAAGATATTTTTAAAAAAAGAGAGAGAGAGAAACATCTTCTGTGCATGTGTCTTTTCAGAGTATATTACATGCAGACTAGTGTGGTGGACACATTCCTTCATTGAAATAACACTGTTCTCAATCATGTATGCACTAGCATTCTTAGAAACACCTTTTGATGTCGCCTTATATTTTGGGAAGGGTATAGAAAGGAAGAGAGAGAAGAGGTGAGTGGAGGACTCTGGCAACCAGAGTGACAAAGTCTCCAATTCATGGCAGTGCAGCTTAATGTTTAAGGGTTTGGTTTCTAGACTCAAAAAGACTTCACGTTTAAACACTTCTGTTACTCTAACACTGTGAGTTTGGACAACTCACAGATGCCTCATCTATAAAGTGAGTACGATAATCATATCTAGCTGATAGATAATCATCTGCCCCCACAAACCTGGGGGTTTTGTATAAATTTCTTGGCATAATGTAGGTAAAGTGTACAGAGCCTGACCGATAGTACGTGCTTAGTGAATATTACCTATGATGTGAACATATCTATGACTCTATGATGGTATGAATAAAATCAACTAGAAAGGGTAAGAAAAGTTGATGCTTAAAGAAAACCTAAAAGATGAGGATGAAGATGAGGATCACAACTTACTTCTCAAAGAATAGCCATAGACACTTTCTTTACTGATATTATCATTTAACTCACACAAATTATTGTAACAGCTGCATAACTGGACTCTCAAGATCCAGTCTCCCCCTAACTTCAGGTATCCACAATATTTTCCTACCACAGAATCTGTTGGAGTAGGACCAAAGATATAAATAGCTGCATTTTTTAACACCTCCACAGGTAATCCTGATACCCATCCTTGCTAACAAATCACTTTCCTAATGAAAATGTGTAATCATGACCTTCTCTTTTCTTATCATCCCAGTCCATCCCCACTGCCTACTTAATAAGATCAAACACATAACATTGGTAACAAAAGCCCTTTAAGATCCATTCTCAGACTACATCCTCATTGACAAAGAATGGCAGAAATAATATAAGTGGATAGGATATTTAAAATTTTCTGGTTTGCTCCTTTTTTTAAATCAGTCAAGAAACTAAATACTAGAAGATATAAGATTTGCCCCAAGTAACACACCTGGGAAATGCCAGAAATGAAAGGCAAGTCTGTGTCTCTGAGTGCATCACCCCTACAAAAACAGCATGACTCTTTCAAAAGTACCCACACATAGCTTCTTCCACATTGCTTACCACTTGATTTCAGTTTTAAAGATCTTACTATATGTAACCAAGTTTCATGAAGGCTTTGCCAAGACTTCTGTCATTTCTGTGAATTCCAACAACAATTTGTTCTTATCTCCTCATGGCACCTCATGCATTGTGGCTGCTTGTGACCATCAAACCAAATGACTTCTAATAGTTCATGGCTCATTCATCTTTTTTAACCCCCGTGATTCTGAACATTCATAATCAAATCTCAGGGGAAAAATACTTGCAAATATATTAAATTTAAACCCTTAATTTTTTAACAATTCTCATCTCTAAAAAACAAAGTGTGTAAAACTTAGTATTAGGACAAATAACAGAACTGTGTGAACAATAACATTAAGGTGGAGGACTTACTTCTGCTGACACTAAGGCCCAGTAATTTTCATTCAGTATTTATTCGTCTCAGAATTTTTTTCATACAAACGCTTCATAATAATACAGTAACATCAGAGACAATATGATTAACTAATCAAGGTTGGCCCCGTTAGAATTGCTCGAAATTTAACTTCACCTTATGTTCAAACCTTATTACACAATTTCTCCCAAATGATGTACCTTAGTTTTCTGGAAACACATATTTTCCAGAAACAGGTTACTGAATATCCTTGTTTACATGAAAGCCAGACTCTACTTACAACTATTCTACTCCAACTTTAGACATTCTTTGCCTAAAAGATAATTTCCATGTAATGTATTGACCTATGGAAAGCTTCTGATTTGCTATACTGTTAGGTTTCAATGTTGATCCCTGGATATTAATGCCCATTTCAACTTTTAACATAATGTCATGAAAAGAATGAGGGTGGACATGTGCATACAGAACAAATTTCAGTTCTAAATAGCATAACACAAAGCTATGCCAAAG